>NC_050478.2:55516417-55838640 GCF_012460135.2 Molothrus ater
AACTAAAAATCCTCATATGTCAAGACAGTGATGTTTTTCATGTTTTTTCCCTGGCATTTTATCGGAATCTGAAAACAAACATCTAATCCAGTCTGTATTTTGTAACTGTTATATGTGCTTTCTGTGAACCACCTGCTGCCCCTACTGCACCCTTTGGGATATTTTGCCAACACCACGCCCCTTATCCTCAGCATTATCACCATACTCTTATCACTTCTGTCTTCTCTATAGGTCAGAGCTGTGGGAATTGTGCTGAGATGGAGGTTGCTTTGTGCTCCCCAAACTGTTACCCACCCTGTAGAGGCTGTGCTGCTGGGATGGAAAGGACAGGGAATTCAAGGTTTGCCCAAGAACAGCTATTAGAGACTACGCAATGGCCAGTGGGTCCAGCAGCAGGTGGCAGACGGTGTACTCCTCTTTAGTACCAATTACCCTCTGCCTCCAACCTTCCCCCCAGGGATGGCTTGCTTCCCTGGCATTCTGTCACTGACTGTACCGTCTTCTTCCTGATACTCCAGATACACAATATACTCTGACTGCTCAGTCTGATTCAGTTTGGGTTTGGCTTGGGTTTTTTGTTGTCGGTACCTTCTTCACCAGAACTCATTGCAGTTGCTGTGTATTTATGCAGGCAGATTTTGAGGACTTGAGATGGCTAGAGACATTAACATGCACAACATCCGTGCTCCTCTCCAAACTACAAAGCATTGAATGGGGTTTTTTATGCATGTGTGTTGATTCCAGACTGCTAGAAGAAACCAGACAGATAAGAAGCTGCTGCTCTACCCTATTAGCTCAAGCTGTGACTGCAAAAGCTACAACCAGGGTCTTCTAGCCAGTGTGCTTCAGACCTGAAATGTGAAGCTCTTGTTATAGAGATAACATATTATTTCATCTCTGCAGCTTTTTCTGGTTCTCTCTTTTGGCAAGATGAAGTGCATATAGGTCTATTGTGCTGGAGGTTGTGATATGTTAACATTTGCTTGCTGAGTAGTGGAAAGAAGACACCAGAGACTACTTTAAAGGTCTCTTTAGTAAAGTTGGCAATACTTGAAATGTAAAGAGATTGGGTTTTTTAGAGGCAGAAAGGAAAATAAAATTAATGTCTTGTTATCTAAGAAGTAGTCATAAGACCTGTGTCTGTAAGATGGATGCTAACCTTAGCATCTGTGAAAATTGGACTGCCACATCAGATCATCTTTCCAAGCTGCTTAGAAATACAAGCGTCTTGGCTAAGGAAAGCAGGAGCCTCCCTTGGAATGGAAAATATGACCCCCTTCCCACCAAATTATTATAACTTTAAAATTAAGGGGTTTTCAGGCAAAGATACAAGATAAAGAATAACAGGTCTTTACTAAGGTGTGTATGCATAACAAGGCGAACATCAACAACAATGTTAACAACAACAAACGTGAACAAAAATCACAGTAAATAGTCTCTTGCCTCTCTTTAAGCCATTTCCCCTTTGGTGCAGTTACGGTCACAGCCGGCAGGGGCGCTGTTGGCTCCCGGCCAGGCAGGGCAGGTACGATGATTCCCCTGCAGCTGCAGGGGGCGCTGTGGCGCCGCCTCTCGCCACACGGTAATGGCGGACGCAGCCGGCAGAAAGGGATGGAGAGGGGGCTTCCCTTGCAAACTCACTCAGTCCATACTTCTGTCCCCTCTGGATAGCAAAAGGAGCTGTAGCAGGAACCTCAGAGTGGCAAGCTGGGAAGGCAGGGATGAGCAAAGTCCCGGGGTGGTAGATGAGATGTATCAGAAGTTCAACAGTTGTAGCTGGAACTGCGGGGCTTCCCTGCAGGGCAGGGGTGTGAGTTACAGTGTAGCAAATAAACTTCGGAGCAGTGGCAAAAAACAGTGGGGGCTGGACAGTGGCCGCTGGACTCCTGAACAGGGCTCCTGAACATGGCCAGGAGAGGCTTCCTTGGTGGAGGAGGGGGTTTAGGGATCCTGGGGTTTCCCTTGAAGGACCTGAGTGGATGGTGAAAGTCCTTTTTCAGTGAGGTAGGATGTAAATAAGGTTCCCAGTTCAGTGGGAACTCATGAGCAGAGGCTGACCCCACAGCAGAAGAAGCAGGAATGGGCTAGGCTCCAGTGGTGGCAGTGAATTCCCTCCAGCTCAACCGTCCTTCTCTGAAGCTGAGAGAGAGAGAGGGAGACAGAGCTAACAGCTGCCTCAGCCCTTTCTTTTCCCATCCAAATTCTTGCAGTATCTCTGCCCTTCCCAGAGAAACCTCTGGGTAAAAAGGGAGAGTAGCCAGCTGGACCCCTTCCCTGAGCTGTGGCCACTTTTCTCACTCTTAAGTACCTGGTCATTATTGTCTCCTAGTAACATATATGGGGAAAAATTCTTTGAGAGAATCTTAAACCCCAGCAACAAGGAAGGCAGAAGATCTGTGTTTGATCCCTATTTGTTATTTCCCTTACACTGGGTGTGAGGGACAGTCTGCTGCTTAAGAGGCTCTATGTTCAGCAAAATATGTTTAAAAGTCTGACAAAGGCTTTGTGCTATTATCTAAAATGAAAAATTATTTTTTCTTGGTTGAAGAACTGGTCCATGTTTGAGAACTATTTTCAATATTGTTATTGAATAATAATACTAGTTATGGGAATATGTTTGGATAATGCTAAATACGTAGCACTTAGTTCATGTCTATTTGCTATGTTTTCAAGTCTTGTTATCATGACACCAAAGCAAGGCCACTCATGGCCATCTTTGAGAGGTCATGGTGATCAGGAGAGGTGCCTGAGAAATATCACCCTGGTCTTCAAAAACACCAAGGAGGATCCAGGGAACTACCAGCCAATCAGCATAACTCAATCTCTGGAAAGGGAAAGGTAATGCAGTGTCTCATTCTGGAGGCCATCTCTATCCACATGGAAGACAAGAAAGGGATCAGGAGTAGTCAACATGGATTTACTAAAGGCAAACCATGATTGACCAACCTGATGGCCTTCTATGATGAGACAGCTACCTGGATGGATGAGGGAAGAGCAGTGTGTATTGTCTACCTCTATTGCAACAAGGCTTTTGACACTGCTTCTCACAATATTCTCATATGCAAAGTCAGAAAGTATGGACTGGATTAATGGCTAGTAGGTGGATTGAGAACTGGTTGAACAGCAGATACCAGAGTATTATAGTGGCACAATGTGTAGTTGGAGGCCTGTCACTAGTGGTGTCTGCCAAGGTTCAGTACTGGGCCCATGTTAGGTCATGTGTGTGGGGTGAGGGGAAAGGAGACAGAGGCACTCACCCCCGATGTTGGTGTGGCACAGAGGAAGTTTATTTCTCCAAGCCCTTCCTTATAAAGGCCATTTTGAAAGACCTGGTCTGTATGTTCTCATTGGTCTGAACTCCACACTCCCTCAGGATCTGGCCAGTGAAATGCTTGCAACTTCATAAGAGACCTGATTGGGAAGCTCACATATGCTTTTCGGTAATATCTCACCCTTCCTTTTTAATAAAGTTCGTAACTTGTTTTCTGTTACCCATCTGCAAAGGCCCTTTGCAAACGGGACAACAGAAGACAGCATGGGCCAAATTTGCATGGAAACTGCAGCATTTATGTTCAGGATCTGTTGATGGAGAACTCAGGCCACAGGCACAACGCTTATATGTTACAACTTATAAAAAACTAAAACCATTCAACCTTTAACTCATTTAACCCTTATAGAAAAACACATCTATTAAAAACAACCTGTAACCCATTTATCTCTTGAAGAACCCAAAACCCAGAAAACAATCTGTAAATAGAAAAACAGGAAAATACTTCATAAACAATTCAAGTCCTTATATTGACTGTCCATGAGGTAGGTGGTCATTTGTGCTCCATTGTTCTGTTGAAGAGACATCAGAATTCTGCCCAATGTCCTTTACCTTGTATTTCATAGGAATATTGTACTGTTACATGACTTATTATAAAACATAAGAACGTGACACCACTTAAAACTCAAAAAGGGGGGGTGTATTTTCATCCCAATCTTTCTTCCCTTTTTTCTTTCTATAATAAGTAGAAATAGAAATAAAGCATGCAATTTTTAACAGCATTAATAAGGTAGGGGGTTACTGCAAGGTCTCTTTTTCACTATGAGCGAACTTGAAGGGCTACTTCTGAACGAAGCCTCTATGCCTGTCTGAAAAGAAAAAGGCTTAGCTTTTTTGCACAGAATCTTTACTAGCCAGATTCATAGTTGATTAGGCCAATGACTTGGTTGGGAGAGATTTCCTGCATTCTACATTTTAGAAACAAGTTTGTATTAATGTCCAGTACGAAATAAAACAAAAAGTTTTTAACATGAATATCTCAGTGGACATACCCTGGATCTTACCCATCCTCCTTGAAATATTGTGACAATAATTAGTAGGAATATTTAAAAAATATATAACAATACACACACAATGCTTTCCTGATGCACAGCAGTAATAGTCTAAGACAGAAAGATAACACTTTACTGATCATGGGCTTATTAAGTTTAGCTTTAGCAATTGCAAACAAAATCAACAAATACTGTATTATGAACTCTTTACCCTTTGCAAATGTTTTCAGGCTATTAGAATTTCTGGGAAATTAAAACCTTGATTTATTAAGGGGTAACATGGTTGCAATGCTTTGTAGGGAAGGAAACTTAGTGTCTGTCTCTTTATCATCCATTTGCAAGCAGCTGCTGGCTTCTCACTTGGCTGGATGACAGTGGGTCTTGATTTCAGCTGCTGTGAGGCATTTAACCCGTGAGTCCGACTCCATCTCTTCAGGCAGACTCGACCCTCTCTGTCCCTCCGGTACCACACCCCTTCCTGTCTCCCTGCATGGCCTTTTTGCAAGCAGGACCTTTGCAAGGGTTTTTCCCAGGCTCTGCTTCTGAGTTCTGCAGCTCTCTTTGGAAGCAGGCTTGGTGGTGGGGCTGCTCCCCCTGGAGGTGTGGCCAGGCTCCACAGAGGCTTGGCTGTGTCCCTTAGAGGCTGGTTTAGGTGCGGGGCCCCACCCCGCCCCACCCCACCCCACCCCACCCCACCCCGTGATATTGGGTGGATGGGGAGTGCTGCTGGGTCAGTTGAGGAGGGTGTGGGGCTGATCCCATTGACCACGTGGCACAGAGTAATGGTTGTCGAGTTTCTCCTGGTCCCGGAAGGGGTTGGAGCACACGCCCCACAGTCTGGTCCCCCGGAGCAGGGCAGCGTGGTGTGCTTGCCGGGTCCTACAATATAAGGTCCTCAAGTGGCTGCATAGCGATTACAACAGGTGTTTCAGAGCTGCCGGGGCTGTGTAGCCTGCTGAGATTATGATGGTCGCCATCTCTCCACATGGCTGGATTTTGCAATCCGTCCTGCCGACTCCCTGGACAATGCCAGCATCTGCCAGTATTGCCCCACTCCCCGGGGAAACAATCCCTCTTTTTTGAAAGAAGAAAATCAGTACCTTCATCATGGAGATTTCTGGTCCCAGCATCCAAGCTCCCATGGTCTTTGTTATAGGTAATAAATGATAAAGCTGAATTAATAATCAAAAAATAGGTTTTTATTTTGCGACCAAGATTCAGTCTCCAATAGCCACAATCAAAGGGACAGCATCGAGCCCAGGATCGGCGGTGGGTGAACACTGATCCAGACTCCACCACTTCGGATCCCATTTGTTCACGAATGTTGTCTCCATGTTGTCTCCGTTGGGTTAGTTTTATAGTTTTTTCCGCCTGGGGCAGAGTTTCTCCTATTCTTCTGGTAGCTTCACATATTCATGTAGTCTCCGTTTCCCTGTGCTGGACTGGACAAAACCGTTTCTGGGAAGTGATGAATAATAAATGCTGATCTCCAATATGGGAACTTGGTATTGGGATGCACCCCTTGACAGCTCTGACTATCTTGATTGTAGATACTTATCGAGTAGTCTCTGGACTGTCCCGGGAAAGGGCCCATCTCCCCCTGGAGCCACGTCTTTTTGTTTGCTAATTAGAGCTTTCTCTCCACTGACATCTGTGGTTTTGCAATCTGTGAAGCAATCTTTTCCCTGGCTGTGGCTTGTTGTTTTATATCTTTAAGGATTTTTTGTGCAAGTACAACTTATCTCATGTATATTTTACACAAGCACGAATTATTTTAGATTTTATCCACAAAACAGGTTTTTAAACCCCCATAGCACTTTCTGCTGTCTGCCGAGGGGATTTTTTGCCACTGTCTAACCATTGAGTCCTAGTTTTACACCGGAAATCTGGTTTTTACACTATTTTGGCTTTTATGCCATGTTTCCAGCTTCCTGCTGTATTTCTCTGGTTCCAAACACCAATCCAGGCTTTGACACCCTGTAATCCAGGTCCCACCCCACTTTCCTTTTCTAGGCTGTTTGTTAAACTGGTTTTGGTTTGTAGACCAAAATCCAGCTATAACACTGTGTGTCTCCTTTGCTCTGTGTTGCTGAGTTCCTATCACTTTGGGGTTCACCACGTGTTAAGTCACATTTGGGAGGTGAGGGGCAAGGAGACAGACACACTCACCCTCGATGTTGGTGTGTCACAGAGAAAGTTTATTTTTCCAAGCCCTTCCTTATAAAGGGCATTTTGAAAGACCTGGTCTGTATGTTCTCATTGGTCTGAACTCCATGCTCCCTCGGGATCTGGCCAGTGAAATGCTTGCAGCTTCGTAAGAGACCTGATTGGGAGAAGCCCCTGTCATTCAATCCTGGGGCTTGGTAGCAAGCTCACATATGCTATTTGGTGGCAGGCCCAGTATTGTTTAACTTGCTCATCAGTGACTTGGGGGAAGGGGCAGCAAGTTCACTGACAGCACAAAGTTGGGAGTAGTGGCTGATACCTCAGAGGGCTGTGAAGCCTTTTAAAAAGACCTCAAGAGTTTGGAGAGATGGGCAGAAAAGAAAGGTCTGAAATTCAACCACGGCAATTGCAGAGTCCTACGCCTGGAGAAACATAACCAGTGCAGGCTGGGAGCCAAACTGCTGGAAAGCATCTCTGCAGAGAAGGACCTGTGGGTCCTGGGGGACAACAAGCTGTCCATGAGCCTGCAGTGAGCCTTTGTGGCCAAGGCAACCAATGGTATCATCAAGTGCATGGGGAGAACATACAAAAATAACATAACTATGCATCTATAAAATTTCTCTTAACATACACATAATATTCATCTCTTAATTGTGAGACCCAACCATCGCATTACCCATTTATAACATCTACAAAATGGTTTTGGCATTTTTAAGCAAAGATGGTGAAAGTGGTTTGTGAAGGGGGGAGGAAAACCAGCTACTTTGTCTTGCAAAACAAAGCCAGACAAAGCAAATGAATTATCTTAAAAAGCCCCCCCTGCCTCTCTGCATTTGCTGGATATTGCAAAATTTAACATAGAAATTTCCTTCACTGAGGAGAGCTGTTCTTGACTTTTCTACTGAGGAACTAGTTTTCATTGAAATAAGAAGTTGAAAATTCAGATAGTATATATGAATAATGTAATTTGCTCCCATTGTCTTTTTGAGACAGATGGTGCAAAGGCTCTTTGTTGTCTGTATTTCCCTGCCATACATGCTATAGAAAAAGAGAGAACAGCTCTCAGCATTTCCAGAAAAACCCATGACTGTATGTGTCCTTGCCTCTCACACAATGTGTCTTGTAAAGCATAACAAGGATGATTTGTATTTAGTAGTGATGTATGAGTTGTCCAGTTTTTTGGGGGGTAAAAAGTAGTTAACAAGCAGTTTTGGTTTAAAATACAAATATCTGCCAAGGAATGTGGAAATCTTCCTGGAATGCAAAAATTACCCCTCCTGTGACTTCAAAAATTTTGGAGCTTTGAGGCAAGAATATGGGAAAAGGAAGAACAGTTCATTACTCAAATATGTATATGTAACAAGACAGAACAAACAACAACAATGTAATATATGGTAGGGATAATTCATGCTATTAATGTATGGTATAAAATATTGTGAAATCCAAACCATGTCTTTTGACCACCCTGGCCGGGAGCAGCTGTCTTATTTAGATTCAACTAGTTCCCCGACACAAGTTAAGATAACGATTGACGCCTTAACATAAGAATAGAAGCTTCCAGAACGATGATAGCTGGTTTCCCGAGTTGTCGGGAGCCACCCAAGAGCAATTATCGCCCTGCTGATTGCATCTATCAAGATAGTCAGCGGCCAATAAATGATACATCTGAATACATGGCTCATCCAAAGCTGATTGACATCGATGGCATACCTGAACTCAGCTTTTGTCCATCTCTGCACATGGAAAGAAACATCGATGCATGTGAAGAGACACAAAGGAAATTTGGTCATCTTTTCCTCGGGCAGAATAAACTGTATAAAACCTTGCCATAGGAAGCAGTGAGCATGAACAGGGGGAGACTCTGACACTTGGGAGGTCAGATCCGTGTTCACCTGGCGCTGATCCCGAGCTCGACACTGTGTCTTTGGCTGTGGTGGTTTCGAAAACCAAACTTCTGTCTCGCAGACAAATTAATAAATCTTTGCTAAATTTTTGATAATTTTGGCTCACTATTCGATCATTTATAACAACAGTGATTTTTAAAAAAACTAATAACAGACTTTTTCTGCCCGTTAAGCTGTTTCCCCTTTGGTGTAGTTACAACCACAACAGGGGGTGATGGTGACTCGGGTGAGGCAGAGAAGTTTCAGTATCTCCGTTGTGGCTTCAGGGGCACTCTGATGCAAGAAGGGGACCTCCCTGGTGGTGATACTAGCAGCTCAGGTGAGAGAGAGGGAAAGGAAAAGGAAAATTACTCTGCCAGGCACACATGCGAGTGGTGATCAGTCTTTGGCGTTGCTAATTGGAGCTGATACATGCTGGGAAGGAAGGCAAGGATTTATCATGATGTTGCACTACCATACGGAGAGGAGGTCTAGCGAGGGCAGCTCTGGCTTCAAGCATCTCAGCACGCAGTGGCTTTGGGGAGGGGGTGGAAAGGAATGACTCCCCCAGGTACCCACAGGGGCTGTGCTTGTCTCTCTCGGTGCTGGTAGCTGGTGAAGTCTCAGTCAATGGGGCAGCCAGAACTCTTTCTCTCTTGCAAGCAATGGGCTTACAAGCAGGTGGCAGGCAGAGCTCCATGGCAATGTTTAAACCACTGTGCAGGAGAAGTCCTAGGTGAAAAAAAACCCCACATGACTGTCTCTGACTGTCTCTGCTCTGAGCTGGGAAATGACTACTCTCACCCAGCTAAAAACTCCAAATCCCTGTTGCCTTCCCCAAAACTATTTCAACAGTATATCACGATGCTTGGCTATTCCTTTTGTTTCTTAATCACTGTCTGTAATAAAGCCTCTTATTTGGCCTTATCATAAAGCAGAGCACTAGGGCTCAGGAGCTCAGTCCCTGGGTAGGGACCGGGTGCCCGAAGCTCGCTCGCTCATGCCAAGACCGCAGGGCTACCATCTAGCAAGCATGGTGATTATCAGCTCTATAGTGATTGCAAGCTCTCAGGATTTCAGCTCTGCTTGCTAGGTAGTGGTGCCCTGGGCTTGAGGCTGCAGCAGACGGAGAGAGAGGAGAAGGAGAAGGCGCAGGCTGTTCCACGAAGATGGCTTTATTTGGGGAGGTCCGTGAAGGGTCTCTGCTCTTCTTCTTTCTCTCCTAATGGGGTACAGTATGCTTCTTTTATAGGGTTGGAAAGGATCCAAGCTTGACCAATGGGTAAGGGGTTAACATGACATTGCCTTATAGGGTTACAGAGGTAGGTTAAGGGGTGGAGGACAAGAAAACAGGAATTTTCTTTTGCTGTTTCAGCATTCCTATTGTTCATATCCTCCATGGTGCTTTTCCTAAATCTATGGGGTTTACTACAACTCCACTTTCTGTTTTTACAAAAAAGGCGTTCGTTATAGTTCTTTTGAAACAGTGAACAAGGCATGAGAACATAGCTAACACAATAACAACTACAAGGAGAATCAACAACATTCCCTTAATCAAGGATGCAGCCCATCCTGTTAATCCCCATTGCCCGAAAAGTTCATTGACCCAGTCTGGGATTCTTTCTACTTTCAAGTCCTTCACGAGATCTTTCAGTTTCTGGATGTTCGCATGGATGGATTCCGAGCGTGAAGAGAGGTTGAAGCAGCACATCCCTTCGAAGTCTTCACAGCCGTGCCCATGGGCAAGCAGCAGGAAGTCAATTGCTGCTCGATTTTGGAGCGAAGCATGTCTTGTGGTTTCTTCTTCCTTTAAGAGATCACTCAAGGCTGCAGATGTAGCGTTAGCTTGTTTACTGAGCCAGCACCCAAGGTGATTGATTTCACCGAGGGCTTTAGCTGCAGCTACCCAGGGTAAAAACAGGGAGACAGCAATCTTTTTTTGTTTGTTCCAATCGTATAATTTAGGATCACAATTTTCATCAAATTCAGTATAGGACCTTTTTTGTCGTTTTGATTCGCTTTCTTTTTTCCAATTATGTAACAGGGTGATGTTTGGTGTAAGGGTAGAAAGTTTTCCAAGGGTACAGGGACCTCCCTGGAGTCGGGAGGGGATCCCAGCCCATACTCTGTCACCACAGATGAGAAACATTCCCTTGGGTAATACTTTGGGATGGAGAGAGGACACAGAAATCACACGAGCCGTGTAATTGCACCAATCGTGAGAGTTATAGGCTTTGTTAATTGGTGATATCTCTTTTCGATATGTGTTTTTGTTCTGGTCAATTTCTGGCCAATTGTTTTTTGGACGTCTAAAGTAAAATTTGACGCAGTATGTGGCCTTGGAGGACCCCAACAGATCTAATTCTTGGGGTTCCTCTCGAGCATCTGGCAGAATTTTTGTCCACTCGTCCCAAGTATCAACCACATTGGGTCTCTTACCTGTGGTGCGGAGAATCTCTGAGTTATAGACAGGCCAGTCATCTGCTACAAAGGGAATTCCTACTAGACATGTGGAAAGTGGGTTATCAATGCTTCCCATGGACAAGCACATGTTGTCCTGTTTTAATGTTTTTGCTAAGGTTACCCAAACATTATGGCTAGGCTGTGGGCTAATCCAGCCGAAGGCATGCGGTACGGTGAAGAACATCCAGGCAGCAATGAGGACAGCAGCGACGGAGATATTTTTCATCTTTGGGCAGGAATAGGGCTTCTGATAGGGAATATAAGCAGAATTTGTTATCTTTATGATGAGAGGGTTTTCTGCCTTGTTCTTTTCTTGTTCCCCTCCTCCCCCCCTTTTTCTTTTAATTTCTAAGCTACACTATGGGAGGAGGAGTGGGTAGAGGGTTAAGGGGTTTTAAAAGATTAGGGAGGGGGAATAACGGTGTTTCTTTTTTTTTTTCTTTTTTCTTTCTTTAAATACAAAAAAAAACCAGTGTAACAACATATAGTTCAGAGAACACTTTTGTGTTAAGGCTATCTATGGTCTGATGCAGCAGACTGTTGTTTAGCTTTTCAGTTTTGTCTGCTGTCTTGTAATGGGGTGGTCTGTTCTTGTGTTTGTGGGTATTCGGCGACGTCTTCGTCTCCAGGCAGAGCTGGTTTGGTTTTGAGGTGGTCTTGTGTTTGCCTCAGGAGCGTTCTTGTCCCCGTTTGCAGGAGTAGTGTTCTCAGTGACTAGGTATGGCTTTATGTTTTTTCCGGGGTACCACCTCGGACCGGATGGTAGTAGCACGCACGCATATCCTCTACCCCAGGTAATCAACTGGTGAGGCCCAGAAATTTGGTGTGTTTCAGGGTCCTTCACGAGCACAGGTGGTTTCTCAGTGAGCTTTGCTTGGGTGGTATTTGCAAAGTGGCGAAGTATTGGTGGGTCAGGCTCTGATGCTGTACAGTTCAGGAAGTTGATGACGTAGAGAGCCTTGCAAAGTCTTTCCACTGGAGATGTGATTCTCATGTCTCTGTTCTGTTGATCAAGGACTCTTTTGAGGGTTTGATGTGTCCTTTCCACGATGGATTGTCCTGTGGGGTTTAAAGGTATGCCGGTCTTGTGTGCTATTCCCCATTCACTGAAGAACTCCTTTAACTTGCGGGAAGTGTAGGCTGGTCCATTATCTGTTTTAATCTCTTTTGGTACACCCAGGGCGGCAAAAGCAAGGAGAAAGTGTTTTATTGTGTGCATGGTATTTTCTCCTGCATGTGATGATGCAAATACTGCTCCTGAAAACGTGTCGACCGATACATGCACGTATTTTGATCTTCCAAAAGGTGCGAAGTGAGTTACATCTGTCTGCCACAGCTGGCAGCTATTCAGACCTCGGGGATTGACTCCCATCCCCATGGATGGTATCTGATAGTTCTGACAGTTCGGACACGTAGCCACGATAGCCTTTGCCTGATCCTTTGAGAGCTTAAACATTCTCATAAGGGCAGGTATATTTTGATGAAAAAACGCGTGTGACAACTTTGCCTGGGCAAAGATGTTAGGAACATTAGCAGTTTCTGCTGCCATTGCTAATGCATCCGCTTTTCTGTTGCCTTCTGCAACAAAACCTGGGAGGTCTGTGTGTGACCTCACATGCATTATATGGTAAGGTTGCTTTCTGTGGGAGATTAGGGATATTAATTTAGAGAGCAGTTGGTACAACTTTGGATTAGAGACCTCTTTGAGAAGAGCATGTTCTGCTCTCATCGCTATCCCAGCGACATAAGCTGAATCTGTAACCAGATTGAAAGGCTCGTTTTCAAACTTTTCAAAGGCTCTGACAACGGCTGCTAATTCTGCGATCTGTGGAGATCCCTCCACTATTTGTATGTCAGAGTGCCAATCTTGTGTTTGGGGGTCTCTCCATGTAACCACCGACTTGTGGGAAGACCCTGAGCCATCTGTAAAGAGTGTTAGAGCCTTGAGAGGTTTTCTACTTTGGATTTGTTTTGGAATCAAATGGAAGGTTACATCAGGGTTAAAGAGTTTGTGTTTTGGGATCTTAACTGAAATTTGGCCCGTGTAGCTATCCAGGGCAAACTGGAGGCTTTCATTGGTCTGGATCAAATCCTCAAAGTCTGTAAGAGTTATTGGTAAGTATATGCATTCGAACTCACAACCTGAAAGAGATCGAAGGCGAGTCCTTGCCTTTTTTATTAAATGTGCTATGACCTCCTGGTAGGTGGTAAGTGTCTTTGTGGGCTGGCTATTTGTAAAGATCCATTCCAGTATCAACAAAGGGTCTCGAAGCTGTGAGTCCCATTGGAATATCAGTCCATGGAATCGAGGTGCTTTTCCCAGGATGATGAACTTGAAAGGCAGACTGGGCTCGAAGCGATGGGCTTTGCATGAAGACAGGGCTTCCTGGACTTTAGTGATGGCACCTCTGGCTTCTTCTGTGAGAGTGCAGGGAGAGTCCAGGTCCTTAGGTCCGCGAAGAAGGTTGAACAAGGGAGCAAGGTCTTCTGTTGTAATTCCTAGCAGTGGACGTACCCAGTTGATGGATCCACACAGGCTGTGTAAGTCCCTGAGGGTTTTTGGGTCGTCATTTATGGTGAGCTGCTGAGGTACGATGGTCCTTTCCTGGATCTGGACTCCAAGGTAAGTCCATGGCTTGGTGTACTGGATTTTATCCTCACGAATCTCCATTCCTGCCTTTTCTATGGTTTCAATAGTCTTTTTAACTGTATTGTCCAAGTAAGCTTTGTCTGAAGCACACACCAGGATGTCATCCATGTAGTGATGGATGATAGCATCGGGGAATGATTTCCGAATGGGAGACAGGATGTGAGCCACGTACCACTGGCAAATAGTGGGGCTGTTTTTTAGTCCTTGAGGAAGATAACGCCAATGATATCTTTTGAGCGGGGCCTCCTTGTTAAGAGAGGGAACGGAAAAAGCAAACCGTGGAGCATCCTCAGGGTGCAGAGGAATGCTGAAGAAACAGTCCTTAATGTCTATGATAGCAAGTATCCAGTCTCTAGGCAGCATCGATGGGGAGGGCAGGCCAGGCTGGAGGGGGCCCATGTCCTCGATGGCCTCGTTGATTCTGCGAAGGTCGTGGAGGAGCCTCCACCTGTTTGTCCCAGGCTTTGGTAGAACGAAGACTGGAGAGTTCCAAGGGCTGTTGGACTCCACTATGTGGCCTTTTGCGAGCTGTTCTTCCACGAGGGTGTTTAGGGCGCGCAGTTTGACTTTATTGAGGGGCCACTGTTCAATCCAGAGTGGCTTGTGACTTTTCCAGGTGAGACGAGGTGTTTCTGGCAGCGCGCTTACTTCAGTGACCCCAATTAGAAATCCTGAGTGGGAATATGTAGAGAAGCTCCCCACTGGGATAGAACGTCTCTGCCCCAAAGGGTGATGGGGGCCCTTACCACAAATGGACGAATGGTTGCCAGCTTGCCTTCAGGCCCTTCCACAAGGATGTTGTTCTTGCTTCTCATGGACACTGTGGCTCCACCAATCCCTGAAATCATGCCTGCAACAGGTTGTAGATCCCAGTGTGCTGGCCATTCTGAGCGGGCAATGATGGTCACATCAGCACCAGTGTCCAGCATCCCTGGTAGGTGGGTCTTCTCGCCTTTGCAGGTGAGGCCGCACTCGATGGTAGGCTTGGATGGTCCCACAACTTGTGCCCACATAGCTGTAGGGTTGAGAGGAATCTGTTCCCTGTGATCCTTTGGGAGTAAAAAGGCTTGTGCTATTGGGGTTCCCTTTGAAAGAAAAAATGGTGAGTCTATGCAGCATACCTGGACGAGAATCTCTTGTCCTGGCTGCACTGTCAGCACTTCTGGAACAACGAAGATCTCCTTTGGGCTATTAAGAGAGTCACCTATAATTAAAATGTGCGAAGGACCACCTTTTGGCCCATATTTGCCTGTGGGAACACAGTGAACATTCTCATTATTAAAGTCAATGGACAAAGCAGTTACCAGTTGACGGCGGGTTCCCATCTGGGTTGCCCCGTGGGTTGGATCCTCTTCTTGTGGTCCGGAACATCCTGGGCTGGTGCGGGGTTGGGTCTGGGTGGCCTTTGATTTGTTGTCAGCGCCCGGGGCTCGACCGGGCGGCGCAAGAAGTTTCCCGAATGCTGCTGGTAGCGCTGCTGATTCTGGGGTCTTTGGTAATTGTTACGGTGGTATCGGGGGTGTGATCTCTCTGGGCAGTCCTTTATATAATGTCCAAGATCTCCACAGTGATAGCATTTAGGTTGGTCTTTAGAAGCTATTACTGCATATGCACCAGAAACTCCTTCAGCAATACCTTTAGCAACTGCTTGGGCCACTGTATTTTCCGTGGACGTGTGACGTGTACAGCATTCCAGCATTTGCTCTATGGTGGGGTCTGTATCCATGGGTAGAGACCTCAAAATGGCTTTGCATTTTTCATTAGAGTTACACAAGGCAAGTTTACATAAGAGTTCCTTCTTTGCCTCTGTGCTCTCGATCTGTTTCTCCAAAGCATCTCTAAGTCTGTCCACAAATTTGATAAAACTTTCATCTGTCCCTTGTTTAATAGCAGAAAAATGCATTGTTGGCATTGACTCATCATGCACGAGAAGTAAAGAGGTTTTTGCTGCAAGAGCGATGTCCTGCAGTGCCTCTTTATTCAAGGTTTCCAATTGGTCTGCTGGTTTCTGTAAGTCACCTTCACCAGCTAGTTGGGCTACTGTAAAATTCGTCTTATTAGCATCCGCAGAATATGAATCTGATAGCGTTTTTAAATGTCTTTTCCAATGCCTGTCCCATAACAAATATTCTGCTGGGGACAGGAGGCAGTGTGAAATATTTTTTACATCGTGGGGAAGTAAGACATGTGCTGAGAACATGGCTTCTAAGAAATTTCTAAAAATATGTGAGCTTCGCCCATGTTCTTTGGCTATATTTCTTAATTGCACTAGTTCCTTATTGGAGTTAGCTTTCCACGTCTTTATAGCGGACTCACCACCATTCCGTCCTTGCTTATATTCTACTGGGAAAGCATTAATCTTCTGTGCCAGCTCCCAGTCTCCAGCCTTTGTCGCTTCTACTTTAATACGAGCCCATGGATCCGTGTGGATCGTATCAGAATCAGATTCACTGCAAGAGCTCTGGTCCTCTGAGGAGGACTGAGGGAGGGTTGCTATCCGTGACTTGCGCTTTTTTCGTTTAGAAGCGTTTTTCAAAGGTTTCAATGGCTGGGGGGGGAGACATGGCATGACCTGGCTGGGGGGAGGTGCCACTGGAGCTGGGATGGCAGCACAGCACGCACAGGACCGGGTGGGGGGGACAGCACCGTGGGGGGTGTCTGGGACTGTGCTTGTGTGAGGTGTCCCTGCTGTGGCAGGCAGGGAGCAGGGGGAGGGGGCGGGGATGGACAAGGCCTCGGGAGCGGTGAGGGTGTGGCTCGGGGAGCCCGCGGGAGGGGCCGGGCCGGTCGGAGCTGGGGCGGGGGGAGCGGGGGCGGCGGGCGCGGCGGCGGGAGGGATGGTGGGGGACATCAGCGCAGGGGTGGGGGGGTACCCAGCAGCGGGGGGAAGAGCCGACGCAGGGGTGGAGGGGGCGGCAGAGGCAGGAAAAGGGACCCCCGGGACCGGAAGCAAGGAGGAAGCCGAGCCAGGGGTAGGGGGGATGTGTGGAGTTACAGATAAGATAGGATTCGCGGAGTTGGGCAGCGCAGGTCCTGCAGGAGTGGAGGATGTGGCGGGGGGAACTAGGGTGGGCAGCGTAACCTCTGCTTTAGGAGTAACGGAGGCGAGAGGGACTTTAGGACCAAAGGGGTGGTGTGAGATATGCAAGTGACATTCCTCTGAGTCCTTATCGATCTTGTTACTATTTGAAGAGGAAGTATCTGTTAAGCCCTGCAAGATTTTTTCTCTGTTAAATCTTTCAACGGTTTTAGTTATTATATGGAATAAAGGCAAATAGTTAGTTACAGAGAAATCCTGGTTTGTTTGGGAGATATATATTGTGTTCCCGATCATATCCCAAAACGAATTTTCAATGACTGCTTTCTTATCAGTATCAGGGTATTGCGAAATAATCCAAGTTACAAATTTTTTAAGATTAGTTTTTGAGAGCTTGCCTTTAGAAAAGGAGAAGTTGTTAGCAGATAAGATTTCTAAAATAGTTGAATATATCTCTCTCTCGGTTTTACTTAGTTTTAAAGTACTAAAAATTTTACCCATGTTAATGGTTAGCCCTTCCAGCAGAAAAAACGTGAAAAAAAAAAGAGAAAAGAAAACGAAAAAAAGTTTTAGAGCCCCAAAGTTATGCGCGCAATATTAGCTAATACTTACAATTCCTGGGGTCCAAGATCTGTGGAAGGGGTCTGCTGCGTCAGTTCTCCTCGGAACTTTCTGTCGTTCAGATGTAAGTTTTGAGTGTCGAACTGACCCTCCTGGGGAAAGGATTTTCTAAAACGAAAAGTCCCTTCACAGAAGGAGCGGCTTCCCGAACAGGCAATCACAGAAAACCCCAGGGGGGCTTCGTTGCTCAACCGACGGATATCGCCTCTGGGGGGGGGTCCGAATCCGAAGTCGTTGGGCTGCCACTTTAATAAAGCCTCTTATTTGGCCTTATCATAAAGCAGAGCACTAGGGCTCAGGAGCTCAGTCCCTGGGTAGGGACCGGGTGCCCGAAGCTCGCTCGCTCATGCCAAGACCGCAGGGCTACCATCTAGCAAGCATGGTGATTATCAGCTCTATAGTGATTGCAAGCTCTCAGGATTTCAGCTCTGCTTGCTAGGTAGTGGTGCCCTGGGCTTGAGGCTGCAGCAGACGGAGAGAGAGGAGAAGGAGAAGGCGCAGGCTGTTCCACGAAGATGGCTTTATTTGGGGAGGTCCGTGAAGGGTCTCTGCTCTTCTTCTTTCTCTCCTAATGGGGTACAGTATGCTTCTTTTATAGGGTTGGAAAGGATCCAAGCTTGACCAATGGGTAAGGGGTTAACATGACATTGCCTTATAGGGTTACAGAGGTAGGTTAAGGGGTGGAGGACAAGAAAACAGGAATTTTCTTTTGCTGTTTCAGCATTCCTATTGTTCATATCCTCCATGGTGCTTTTCCTAAATCTATGGGGTTTACTACAGTCTGTTTACCTAGAAAGCTACCCTCAGCATCTCCCTGATAACAAGCAGGAAGAAATTCACTTGAGAAAATCTAACCCACAGAAGTTCATAATGAATATTTCATGTGAAGCATCTGGGGGTTTGGCAGGGCCAGAACATGATGAGTAAAACAAGCCATGCAAGGTGTCATGCCAATCCCTGCCAATCCAAGGGATGGATTTTTTCATGCAAAACTATGTGCACATTTGATGACCCGGCACCTGAACAAGCTCAGTGTTGGGGCTTGGCAGGGTGTTATGTTGGAGAGGAGACTGATATTCTTGGATCCACCACATGACTACTCTAAATCCACTTGAAAGCTTTAAATCCTTTGGGAAAAATTGATGGAAATCACTAAATTAAGGCTGCATTCCCTGTTTGTTTGACAGATGAAATATGATCAGTGAGGACACCATACAATATGTTTAATAAGATAAGTACAAGAGAAAACAATACAACTTCCAATTCTAAAAAGTTTTTTTTCTAATTTCTATGTAGGTGGTCTTTGAGGCCTTGCACAATCTGGAGCCTCGTGGGTATGTTGTCGGATGGATCATTGCCATCAGTTTGTTGGTGGGAATTCTCATCTTCCTGTTGCTGGCTGTGCTCTTATGGAAGGTAAGATAACAGATGCAGCATAAAACCAAAGCTAGTCCCAGGGAAGAAAAGCGTAAATTTATCGTTGTATTTAACATCAATTTTCTTTAGGAACTGAATAATTGTCTACTCCATTACAGAAGTCCTTAGTAAAACCAATTTAATAAACAAGCTTTTGTGAGGGACATGCAAGGACTAATGACATAAAGAAGAAGTGAAAAAGTGGGGTTTTTTAGAGCCTGGTTATTAAAAGTTGAAACCTCCAATAACCATTTCAGGACAATGGAAGGTCTCTCATAGAAATCTGCTGTTATATTACACTTAGATACTTTGCATTTCTATGTTTTTATGATGACTGAGGTTCACTGATTTGAACAGAATTTCCTGAAAATCAGGTCAACTTTGCCTGACCAGCAAAGAGTACATGTCTTGGAAAAACTATCTGGTACTTTCCAAGAGATAGATGCCTTTGGGAGAGGACTATACAGCAATATATTTTTCAGATCCCTCAGACAAAGAGTTCCAGATCAGTAAAATGCCTTAACAGAGCAAGAAGCATCTGGACCTGTTAAAAGACAGCCTTCATACCGTCTTTGATAAAGTGCAGCTCTTTTACCCAAGCACTGTTACAGTATAAAACTGGGCTAATGCTAACACTTGACAGCAGCCGGGTGTGGTAAATATGAAGGGTAAGGAACTTCAAGTGTTTTCATTTTTCAGTTCCCTGTTACCAATCCATAAATTCTAAAGACCACAGTCAAGGTTAGGGACTTTCTTTGGGAGAAGTAAATATCAAATGCACACATGGGAACAAGTCCAGCATTATTTTGATTCCCATGGCAGAAATTCAGGACCCTGACTTGCACTGTTTAGTAGCATATGTGCTGCAGGCTCAACTAGCCAGCTGTGCTGGGACAGAAGGCCACAGCCCCAATGTGCTGGACATATTGCTGCTGGTTGTGAAGCTATAAAATGGATTTAGAAACCTAAAACTGGCCATGTGATTCTTATTTTAAATTATGCAGATGTGTGTATAGTTGGGTTACAGATAATATAATATAATATAATATAATATAATATAATATAATATAATATAATATAATATAATATAATATAATATAATATAATACATAAATTTTATATGGGTTATAGATTTAAAGTACTTTTATAATTAGTTTTGAAGATTTCTAAGTACTTACTAGCCATGTTCATTTGGAAAACAATGTCTGACCACAGTCTAGAATGTCTCATAACTTCTGTTTCTCTGGCATTTGGGAAATACTTCTGTTTTCTGTGTAATAGAGAAATAGTCAAAGGAAAAAAAGCCCATGCAATTAAGATAGAAGAATAATCATGAGAATGAAAAAATGTAGGATTGAAAGAGGTCCAGGGCTTATGTCTCAATGACACACAGTTTTGATAAAGGATATATTGCTGCTGATACCTATATGACTGATTTCATATTTTCATTTCCTGTCATAAAAAGACATGAAATAAACTGTTTGAAAATGTGCAAGATAAGAGAAATATCACCCTGTGAGTCTTCAGGTAAAATTTGTACAAGTTCAGTTCTTGAGCTCCACTACAGTTAAATACAGTTCTTTGCTTCCTGGGTTAATCTTGATACTTCAAGCTCTTTTAAATTTTATAGGGATCATTTAGTACATGTGAAGAAACTGCCATTTTGTTGCATGAAAGCTTTGAGAGAAATGCCAAGTAACAGCAGCAAATAGCTATAACTGGGGTTACATAGCTGGTTTTGCATGCATATGTGCTGAGGCAAAGGAATTTGAGGTCCCTTGCCCAGAGTCAGAGATGACAGTTGGGCTTTGCCAGATGAGCTCCAGTACTTCATCCACAGATTTGCATGATTACTAAAGGATCCAATAATTTAAGGTTTCATTTTAGATAAAAGTGATTGAAACTCTGAACTGGTAGTATCAGCCAGTATTTTAATTTATCTTAATTTGATACATAAATATATATAAGTAATATTTCACACTCAGTAGTTACTGTATTTATTAAAATTATGGTAATATTGAAGTTGATATAAAACTGACATGGGAAAGTGTGTTGGGGACACAAACAGGAAGGGACTGCTAGGGTACATTCCTTGAACTTTTATTGCAGCTTTAGCCTCATTACATGGTTGAGACAATAGGAAGATGGCAAAAGTTCACATACAGCCAGAGTACAGCCAAAGATTTCTTTGTTACAGGACATTTGAAAAACTTTCTAGCCAATGGTGTATTGCTAAAGCTTACAGACCATTATTCTAGCCAATTACTAAAAGAACATGTACACCTGCTTCATACAACGCTTGCTTGTCTCCTTTCTATTAACAATACACAATAGACCATTATTAAGCTTAAAACCTTCTACTATCTTACTAGCATATTTTCCTGCAGTCTTAAGGTGCATCTTAGCCAAGCCTAAAACTCAAGCTGTTGTTTAATGTCCTTGCTTGCTATACCATTGTAACATTTTCCACTTTCAGGCTTTGCAGCTGAAGCTAGTTCTAATTTTCCTTGCTCTTTCTGTTTCTAAGGCCTACATTTCTAGCTTTCTGAAAATCTTCTTCCCTTTACTATTTCCCACATTTCCCCCCTTCAGTACAACCAAAAAGAAACCTTCTTAACTTTGTCATTTATGGACTACCTTGCATTACATAGCTCTACTACACTACATATGTCTTTTTACTTGTTTGAGTCACTTCTCTTGCTTGAGGTGTTGCTATTTTATACTACAGTCATTTTAATGTTGTAAAATATTTGGTCTGTTCAAAGGATATAAATCGAATCTGGTAGTGGTTACTATTTACTGTTCTAATAAGTCTCATCCATTCTAAGGTCTTAATTCAAAGCATTTCATCTATGTCTGTGCTTACATCCACATCTCTGTATGATCTTGGGAACTTTCTGTGATCCTATTTCTTACATCTCTCTCTTGTATGATAAAAATTCCTTTGATAGTTTTGTCTATCATTTTTCGTACACACCAAAGTATACAAAGTACTACTACTAGTTTCATCACTTAAACATCCAACACATACAAACCTATTTTACAAAGTTCCCCTAACCAAGGTGCAAAGCTCCATCCTTTGAACAAATTGTCTAACCATGATCTACCATCTTCTTTGATTTAGGCTGTTATAACTTTCAGCTTTTGTATGCTTTTGTGGATGGATTTAGAATGGTCAGACAAATTTATACAACAAAATCCTTCAAAATCTTCACAACCATGTCTATGTGCCAGTAAAAGAAAATCAGTTGTTGCTCTGTTTGGAAGGGTAGCATGTCTAACACTGATGACATGATTGCAATGGATATGGCATTGGTTTGTTTGCTCAGCCAACATCCAACTCAATCTAACTATTTCAGTGTCATGGCAGAAGCAAGTTGGGGTAGAAGAAAACCTGCTGAAACTCTTTCCGCAGCTTTCCAGGGCCTAAAATCACTGTTACAATTTTCTCCATGTTGATGGGAAATTTTTTTCCTCTATGTTTTTTCTTAATGACTCTATTAGCACTAGTTGCCAGCACAGTAAGTTGTCCAATACTGCTTGGAATGCCTTCAAGTCGTGATGGAATACCTTGCCAAGCTCTATCTCCACAAATGAACCAATATCCTTTTGTAATTGTTGTGGATATTGATCAACCCCAGAAAGTCCACCTGAACTATCTGAGTAATTAGACTAAAAACTCACGTTTCCGTAAGCAGGGTAATTGGCAGTGACATTGTATTTTGGAGGATCATTCACTAATTGCTATCTGAAAATGTAAGACATAAATCTATTGTTAAGGAACTAAGAATCTCCAATTCTTGGGGCTCAGAAAGTGCTTTGGGAAGTTCTTTGGTCCAAATGTCCCAGTCAGGCACAGGATTGCTCCGGTAGGCAAACTCATCTGATTTATTATTAAGTTGCTTTTTGGTCAAGGGATCATAATATATGGGTATCAGCCAATCTTTTACCGGCACACTGACTAGACAAGTTGAAAAAGGCTTTTCTGGGTTCGAATTGGACAGACATGGTGTCTGAGCCTGCCTTGGCTAAGGTCACCCAAACATTTGTTTTCGGCTGTTCCACAGGCAAATCTTCACTGCAAGAAGCAAGCAAAGCTAGCCAGCACCCGTGTAACACTCAATTTCACTCCATATCTTTTGTGAGCTATTTTTTGGCAAAAGATTTCCCCATATATTTCAACTCACAAATTCTGCTTTCATTCCTTCCCAAAGTTGCCTGGGGACTAATCAACTGTGTTAAAAATGAGGTAATTTCACCTTTAAAAATCCAATGAGGGGACTCACTTTCTCTTATTCTGTAACATAACACAATGGAAACCACACTTTCGCCAAAAGAGCTCTGTGAAACCAACAATTCACACACTTATCATTGACATAAAATCAAGGTTTGCAGGTTCCACAGATATGCCAGGCATGACCCATAGTGTCTCTTTTTGGCTCACATCTGCATACTTGTTTCTCTGCTCTTGGACTCGTCAGCGCTTTCTCATGTGTGATATGGTTTGATATTCTTTGCCAGAACCCACTTAGGTCCTGTACCTGTAGAGACACAAGCATACCTATTACCCCAAGTTATTAGTTGGAATTCAATTTGTCCTGTCTCAGGGCTCCTAATTAAAACAAGGGGAATTTCTTTCAGTTTCACCTGTGTGATTTGAAAAATGCCTAAAAATTTGTGGATCAGGTTCTGCAAAAGAGCTGTTCAAAAAGTTAAAAACATATAAAACTTTGCTTAATCTCATCCTGTGGCGTTGCATTTACTGCTTCCTTCTGTTAATCTAGAATGCGTTTTATTGTGTGATGCATCTTTTCAATAATTATTTGACCTGTGGGGGAGTGAGGAATACTAAAGGTGTGACAAACACCTTAATCTATTAAAAATGTGACCCCTTTTTGGGATATATATGCAGGGCAGTAGTCTGTTTTTACTTCTTGGGGCACACTTAGTGAAGCAAATGCTTGTGAAAAACATTAACAGGCATGATTACTTGTTTCTCTTGTGTAGACAGAAGCGAAGACTGCACCTGATGTTTTCCACCATGTGTCATCCATCCTGACATATGGGCATTTTTAAATTTCTTAAAGGAAGGGTACTTAGTGATGCCTGTTTGCCATAATTGTAGGCTTTGTAAACCTAGTCGGTTGACAGTTCCTGTAGAAACAGGGGGTGGCACAAGCTGACAATCAGGGTAAGTACTAATGATAGCTTTAGCTTGACTTTTGGAGATATGAAACGTCTGCACAAGTTCTTTAGCATTTTGGGGAAAAAAGGCATGACTTAGCTTTGCTTGTTTAAAAATATTTGATAAAGTGTTTGAAACAGCCATTGTCAGTTTATCTGCTCTTACATTTCTTCCTGCTATAAATCTTGGAAGCAAGGAATGAGCTCTAATGTAAGAAACAAAATATCGTTGGATTCTGTAAAATTGTAAAATTCTATAAAGACATGAAAGACAACGATATAGGGTATCATTACTAACATCCTTTAAAACTGGTCCTTCTATTCTTTTAACTACATTAGTAAGATCAGCAGAATTTGTAATCAAATTAAAAGGTTGTAGAAAGAGCTGAAAAGCCTTAACTTCTGCAGCTAGTTCAGCAATCTGAGGAGACCCTTCTACTGTTTGAATGTCTGATTCTCATGTTTTAGTTGTTTGATTTAGCTATACTATCACTGATTTATGTATGTTCTTTGACTCATCAGTGAAGAGAGTTATAGTACTTAAAGGGTCTTCACTTAGCATGGGTTTTTCTCTAAAACTCAATTTTGCTTGCAACAATTTCTGGGCTGGATAATGAATAGAAAAAATACCTGAAAAATTTAACAATGCATTTTGCAAATCATCTGAGTTTTGCTATGTAATACCAATTGTACTATACTGTTGTAACTTTTTCTACTTTCAGATTTTGCAGCTGCAGCTAGTTCTAAGTTTCTCTGCTCTTTCTGTTTCTAAGGCCTACATTTCCAGCTTTCTGAAATCTTCTTATGTTTACTATTTCCCACAGTAAAGTTGCAGTCCTACGGAGGAATCTTAATTGTCTGATTGTAAATATTTTTTAGACAAAATTCACCAAGTAGATCCTACAGTCATTCCTTAATTTTGTGTGTGAAGAAGTAAAAAAAAAAAAATCCCAACTTTATATTAGAATTTAGTTTTTAAATGTGGAATGAAAGAACAGATTTTAATTAAATAGCAATTTGGATATCTTAGAACTGCCAGTAAGAATGAGAATTTAGCCAAGTTTAAGGACTAGATTATAAAATAAATTATACTTTTATTAAGAAGTTAATTAGAGCTAAACTGTGGTGCTGGAAGGCAGCTGTTTACACAAAAAAAAGAGCAGGAGCTGGAGCAAACTCATTGTAACAGAACTGAACACTGGCAGCAGTACAGAGTGTGCTGGTAGTGCCCATGTCTCAGCCCTAGGTGGAAAGTACGCTCTTGCTGTGTGCACAACTACACCTCAAAAGAGGACAAACCCACAAACATGCTGATGTTTTGCAAATGGAGTAGACAGTTCCTTAAAGCTACAGAAGAATACTAGAATACATGTAAATATTTCACATTACACACTGCTAGAATTAATAGCATTAGCAGGAGTGAGATCTCAAGGACATTCCAGTACAAAATTCTGTTTTTAAACAGAATAAGTTTACTGTGCATCATACTAAGATGAGGATAGTAATTATTTCATTATTTGTAGATCTAAAATTGCACAGTTTAGGGGGTTCTTGTCAATGGAAGTGATGTTAAATGTTTGGTTATTTCACTTCAAATAAAAGCTTATTTATTTATATGCAAGATCACAGCCATGTTTATACACATAAAAAGCTTTTTAGCATGAACTTGATCAGTTTTTGAGTTGCTTTATTTCTATATTTATTTTCGTATTTCATGTAGATGTTGGGCTTTCTCTGGTTTAAAGTGCCTACAGATTCAGAGAGGGTGAGCAGCTTTTCCCTGACTTCCACAAGATACCATGCATAAGGCAGACTGGCAAGGATTGCCCCATTTTTGCCTATTTTGTTGGACAGCCCAACTTGTGGCTTTTTCTGTCTTGTTCATCTACTGGATAACTTTGTGCAGGCATCTGTGGGGACATGCTCTCATACTTGCCAGATTCTCTGCAGCATAGCTCTCTCTCCCCACTCATGCCTCACCTGTGGTTGTCTATTTGCAGGAAGGAGCAGGAGGAGCTCTCATACTGTTGCCCACAGCAATATATTTTGCTTTTTTATGTGGAGATTGGCCCATACCTCTTTGGTGGCCTGCTGATACTTGTGGAAAGTGGAGCAGGGCAGGAAGTTGCTTTCCTTCAGGCCAGTTACGCACATGCTAAATAGGCCTGTGGTTTCACAAGCACTGGCAACAATTCAGGAGGGAAAGGCAGTGATGGCTAGTTTATTTTGGCAAGTGCTGTCCCAAACATGCTTCCCTCAGGTGTCAGGATTGAAGCAATGTGTCAGGACAAAGTCTCCTTCGGGTAAAATGTATTTATGCACATCTAGACCAGGTATACACCATGCAAAGGCACAACTGAAGTGTGATATAACACAATAAATATTCTATTAATGACAGTAGTGCTTTACAGTGTTTTGGATTGAAATTCCTATATTTGAACTGGCTTGAGTTGTGAAGTGAATTATGTCATCCATATCATTTTAGATTAAGTGCACTGAAAACACAAAATGTTATCAAAGAGGGAATGTGTAAGTGAGCACTAGGCTAGACGTTTGGGCAGCTGAGTGATCCATGGAGCCAGCTGTGGAAGTGATATTAAAAACAAAGATTTTATATTCATTTATATTCACTGCAGCAACATTATTTTGTTTCTCTGTGGTATGTTTAACACAGGAAATAGACATTTATCAAAACTTATTTATTTGACATTAAGCATGTCTCTGAGCTGAGCCTGTCTCTATGGTATTCAAGCTCTGACTTGTCTAAAATGAGGTTTCTAGCATTGCTTTCTGGATTCCTGGGTCAAAAAATTGATCTCTGGATGTCTCATGTAATAAGAACCTCTACTTTGTGGATTTTTGAGATTGTGGAGAGAACGACAAGGAGACTAACACCCACGTATGGGGGGGGGGGGGGTTTGCCTAGCCAGAGGATTCTTGCTCTTCAGTGTGTGCTACACAGTACATTTTTGCCTTTTGTCTTAAAATGAGAATTTGAAGACTTGTTTTTAGATTTTAGGAGAAATAACTTGGGACGGTGTGTCTTTGAAAGAACACTTGTATTCCCCTACACAGAGTAGTTGCCATTGCCTCACATATTGTTTCAGCATTCAGAAGATATTTGAAGCTAACCAAGACTAAAGCTAACTTTAAATTCATCTATATAGTAAAATCAAAAAAGTTTTCCCCTTTTTGGAAGGAGACCCTTTCTCTTACTTAGGGCTTCAAACATTAAGTCTTTTTAAATGGTCCAAAACATAAAGCCCATCATATTCCAGTGAAAGAAAAAAATAAATACTTCTAAATGCTGCGCCTAATCTTTCCCAGTGATTGCTCTGTATTATGTTACAAGCCCCAAAACATTTTCTCTCCCTTTCATTTACAGATCAGGTGGCAGTATCTAACTAGTGTTTCCTGAGCAGTCATCACACCAACCCCCTTTCCTAGTAGTCAGGTTTTGGAGTAGCAGCTCTGCAATGAAATAAAACTGATTAAAAAAAAAAAAACCACAAAAAAACCCCAACACTACAGTTTCCACCCCGAGGTGCATAGAGAAATACCATTATGGCACAAAACCTCTTTGGATTTCAGTGTAGGGGAGCAGTGCGACTGTTATACATACATACACAAACACACACACACACACACACACTCACACAGACAGAGATATATACATAATCATAAAATCAAGGTAAAAAAGACCTCCAAAAACATTGAGTCTAATCTTTGACCAATCACCACCTTGTCAACTAGACCAATGGCAGTAAGTGCTACGTCCAGTCATTTCTTGAACACCACAGAGATAGTAACTCTACTGCTTCCCTGGGCAGCCTATTCCAATGCTTAACCACCATTTCAGTGAAGAAATTCTTCCTCATGCCCAACCGGAATCTCCCCTGGCACAGCTTGAGGCCATTTCCTCTTGTCCTGTCACTAGCTGCCAGAGAGATGTAGTTGACTCCCTCCTTGCTATAGCCTACTTTCAGGTAGTAGTAGAGATCAGTAAGGTCTCCCCTGACCCTTCTTTTTTCCAGGCTGAAAAACCTACCTCTATCTGCTACTCATTATGTTATTTATTCCATAGACCCTTCAGTTTCATTGTCCCTGCTCATGACTTTTGCTAGCATCTCAATGTCTTTCTTGAAGTGAATGGCTAAAAACTGAACACAGTACTTGAGGCTCAGCCTCACCAATGCTGAGTACAGGGGAACAATCATTGCCCTGGTCCCGCTGACCACACTATTGCTGATACAGGCCAGGATGTCATTTGCCTTCTTGGCCACCTGGGCACACTGCTGGCTGACGTTCAGATGGCTGTTGACCAGAACTCCCAGGTCCTTTTCCACCAGGCAGCTTTCCAGTCGCTCTGTCCCCATACTGTAATGATACATGGGGTTATTGTGACCAAAGTATACATTAATATATATGTGTACATATACACATATATATGCATACACTTATATATGTGTGCAGATATATTCCTATCTTTATTTTTCTCTCTCTCCCCCCACTCTATTTATATATAATCTTTCCAGTAAGAGTACATTTCAATTGAAGAAAAGTCCCCCAGCTGGACTATATGACTTTGAAGCTTTATGACTTTGAATGTTGTTTTAAGAGGTGGGGACAGAGAAACCTATTGAAACCGAGTGGCATTTCATATCTGTGGTGAAAGTTGTTGTGTTTATTCTGAATTCACATGCTCCTTCCTTTCTGCACATATAATTCCAAGAATAAACCGTTATGTACTATGGTAAAGCCAAAAATGAAGAATCATAATCGTTCAGATAAACAAGGCAGTCAGATCAACTTGCTGTGAAAGCACTTACTAGGCACTACTGGTGGGAATGATGTATTTCACAGCTGTGCTTGTTTGAAAGCAAATCAGCAAAGGAATTAACTCCACACAAATATTCTGTGAGAGATTCCAAATCAGAATACAATTTAATAGGAAAATTACAATAAAGGCAGAAAATTACAATAAAGTACAGAAACACTGTCTTTAACTGACAGAGTCAGAATACGACCTGATACCCTGTTGGTCAGGGTGGTGGTAGCAGTCCAATTAAATGGTGTCTGCAGTACCACTGGAGTGATGGATGTTGTCTTGTTGAAACGGTGATCCTGTAGAAAAGGTCTGGTCCTTCTCTGGAGGTCCAGTGGTGGTTATTGAGAAGTCCTGTCCTCTTGGAATCCAGTGGTGGTCTTTTGTGGTATTCCAAGCCTCAGATTATATCCAGAAATGCTTGGTTCCTCCCCCAGGCTGGGTTATCTCACAATGGATTGATGTTATTCTGTGAGTCATGCTGAGAGACCTTGATGGCCCATGAGCAGAGATGGTCCCCCAGGGTGGCTCCTGCTTCCCCAGAGGGAGTTATCAGGGCTAAGTCACGGAGAAGATAAAGAACATTGCTCCACCCATTTTAACAGCTTATATCAATGGGAGTAGAATACTTTTGGTATATTTGGTATACATCTTACATTGTAACCCAAGAGAACAGATCACAAAGATTTTCTCTGTAGAGATGTAGAGGGATGCACCAGTTGCCTTGGAATTTAAGAAGTCTATATTTCTTCTAATTTCTTTCTTGTTTTTTTCATCTTTGTAATCTCTCCTTTATTTAAATACATGTCAACATTATCTTTTCAAACTTACTAAAGTCCTGCTCACCTTTTTCCTTGAATTTTTGAGGTTGTCTCATTCACAAAAATATGATCTCTGTTTTTAGCAACCTAATAGCCCATACCTGTCCTGTCTGTCCATAAAAACTGCAAAAAGTGACTTTGTTTGGGTTCTTTGAAATTCCTCTTTCTGTAGTCCTTGAAGCATTGCATTCTCTATGGTTTTGTGATAAACTTTTTAACTTTATTGCTTTTGTTACACATTTATCTAGTCTCTTTAAGTAAGTTGTTACTTGCTATCTCACATGTAGGCTTCTCAGGGTACTACTTTTTTGATACAGACTTTAAGTTCAGTAGACCTAGAATAAGTTTTTCAATATTATCCTTTTACAAATATTAAAAATGCAATCAGGTGATAATTAACTTCTGTGATTCAACACCAAACCTGTATTACCCCCAAACATGGATAGATCTTAATTTTGTATGGTGTCTAGGAAGCCTTGAGGAGGAAATGGGACAATGGAAGTCGTTGGCTGTCTGTACAAAAAATGAAGTTTTCACCAGGCAGAAGCTGAGTGGATCATTTAAAGTCTCCTTATTTTCTTAAAGAACAATCAAAACTTGTTTTATTTTTTCCTTTTCCTGAACCAAAGCAAACACCACAAAATTTTTGTAGACTCTTGGTTTGTGGAGACCAAAAAAGGGTATTCTTGCAACAGTGCCTCAAACTTTGGGTTTTCTACAGCCAATTACTCCACTAAAAGCTGTGTTTTTTGAATTCTGACTGGATGTTGCAGAAAGATTGAGTTTGGTCATCTTTTTTTGTTCTTGCACAAGTAAATGGTTAATGCTGCTGTTGTAGCCAAAACACTGCCTTCACCACTGAGTTTGCTGGCTGCCATTTAATACTTGTTCTCTACCCTCAAAAGAAAGATTGGCAACATTTCAGTGGTGGCATGTGTCCAGTATTTGTCAAATGCCTTTGTTATCTTTCTTGATAAAATGAGCTATGCAAATGTGCAAGAATAGTGTTGTGACTGAGTGTTCTCTGTGGTCTCAGTGTCCTCCAAATGAGAGCTGTGCATGCCAGAGTACTTTGAGAACATCACAGCCATTGTAGCTGTGTTGCTCTTATCCTGGAACGAGGCAGACAAATGTAATCCGCTGGCAAGAGAGAGGTAGAGTTGTAGTTTAGAATGTGTTTCAGAAAAGACAAAAGATAGCCATCATTTTCAGGAGTCTAAACCAGAAAAACAACGAACGTGTATGCTGAAAAATTGCAAATAAGTACCTAAGGTTCCAAGATTTCCTACTACCAGAACACAATATGTATATTTATTGGAAGTCATTAGCATCTGTCAGACCCAAATGCCAATAATAGAGCAAATGTGATTTGCCTAGTCTGAATTCTGTCTTTGGTGTTACAATGGGCAATGCTGTATTATAACTTACACCAGACAGAGCCATTTCCTTCTGCTTTGGCTAATCCATGAAGGTGACTTATTCTGATAATTGTGAACATGGTACAACTTTTATTCAAATCTTTTTCACCGATCAAATACATCAAAGTATGATTGTAAAGCTACTTTTTATTGATTACAGTTTAGTCTCTAGTTTTCAAACAAAGCAAAAAATATGTCAATAATGTTTCTTTCTTCTCTTTGGAGAGGAAATGGAAAATATGGATTGAGATATGTCTTAAATTAATTGTGTTTACAGCAATGATATCTTTAGTTACTGTCCTATTCCCTGTTGAGATTTTAGAAGACAATTTTATCTGGACGTATCTGTAGTAGACATTGTGTTCTTTCTCAGTTTTGAGAGTGATAATCAGAGATGAACATTTGTTGATGGCTGTGTTCATTCTATCTTTAAAATAAACTATACAGTAAAATGTTGCAGTAAGTAAAATTTTTTAAACTATATGGAAATGTTTGTATGTTTAAATGTTGGCCAATTTTTTTAAATTATACTTATAAGTATATTGGTAGCATCTGTCTCGCAAGATACTGTACAATAGTTACTATGCTGCAAGATGCGAGACGTTTGTATTTTCATTAAACTCAGGTTACCCTAACTCAGCACTGAAAGATTTTTATGAGTCCAGTCACTGGAATTCTCTTAATTTTTGAAGTACTGTAAATACTAAGTCTTTAACGAAAGATACTATGTATGCACAAATGAAAGCCTAGATGAATAAGTCTTGTCTGAAGCAACCTGGATGGTACCTACATGGTAAAGATATTCCAAGGGTAAATAACAGACCTAACATTTCTATTCACCACATTACTGAGTAGCTCCATTGAAGCCAACTGAACAGCTCCTGGGAGAAAAGTTGCACAAGAATTGCTTAGGGGAAAAATTATTGATGAATGGGGTGACACTCTGGCATCAGTGACAATGGCAAGGCATGTTGTATCAAAAGAAACCAATGTATTAAATTAGATTGTCTGTACTGGTGTTCCTCTCTGTGTGCAGTTAACTGTTTTGCATACCTAAACACATCTTTTGCATGCATGCTGCTAGTCTGAATTATGCATCTACTTTGAGGTACTGTCCTGGATTGACTATATTGACTCAATCATCTTGTTCTCTTTATGCTGAATAATAAGTTTTGCACCTTTAAGACTTGTTCCAGAGAGTGTAGGGGGGAGAGAAGAAGCGTGCAGTTTGTTTTCAGACACTGCACTCGCTCCTCCACATTCCTGCTCCTGACTGTGCTGTCTGCGGATGGACAGACAGTGGGACAGAGCTCTCCTTTGCTTTTAGTTAGTTTAGCTAGCTGAGGCAAAGAAGTTCCCTGGACTGTGATTTTTTTTCTTTTCCTTTGGATCTCTTTAAACCTGCTCTGGACTGAACACCAGAAGAGCACCAGCAGCTTGCATCTGTGGCCCGCCGGGCCGGGCCTGGGCCACGGCATTTCCAGCACTGGGAGGAACTGATAAGAGACTGAGTGAGCTGAGCTGCAACCCGGGGAGGGGACTTTCCGAGTTTTCATCTCTTTTGGAGCAGCAAGGGGTTTTAGTGATTAATATTATCTAGGTTTTATTGTTTGATAAACAGGTTTTTTCCACTTTTCTCCAAGGAGGTATTTTCTCCTGGACCGGTTGGGGGGTGGGGTCATTTGGATCTGCTTTCCTAGAGGAGCCCCTTTGGGGGTTCTCTCCCAAATTTGTCTTGAACCAGGACAGGTACCTAGCCTTAGTGACTGTTTTTTGATATTTGGTCTTTCAGATAGATATAGGGCATTTTGTTAAAATAGTAGTTTATTTAATGATCCCTTTGTGGTATTCACATGCCCTCTGAACAGAGAGAAGCTGTGAGAAAAGCAGAGAAAAGAATGATTAAAACAATTCTTATCTTATTTGCTGCTCCTGTGTTTGTGCTCATGTGGAATGTGGTCTGGAGATTGTTTACCCAAGGTGATTGCTTGATTGGATTCTGGTGGAATTGTTTATGTTAATTAACCTATCGGGTCCAAGCTGTGGGGACTGTCAGTTGGCAGATAGTCATGAGTTTTTAGTTAGTAGTAAATATTCTTTAGTATTCTTTGTAGTATAGATATAGTATAGTATAGTATAATATAGTTTTAATAAAGCAAATGTTCAGCATTCCGAAGCCTTGGAGTCAGATGCCAATCATTCCCAGACATTGGGGTGGCCTGATATTGCTATATCCCTTTAGATAAGTTTATTACTTGTGAATGCTCTTGTCAAAAGAAGAGTTTTATCTTATTATTTCAACATTACAAAGTAACTGCCTAATAAAATGTGTGTTTAAAAACTATGCTTGTTTTAGTACCACAGTATGTGAAATAAATAAATAAATTTACTTTTAATGTCTGTGAAGAACTACAGATATTCTCTCAACATACCAGCAGTAACATCTCAAGAAATCTTATCCAGATTAGATGAAAGTAGGTTAAAAGTTAAGAGCTATTTTGCGTACGTTACTAATGCTTTGTGCTATAGCAATGTCTATCAATGTCTATCACACTGGGATCAGATACAGATAGTAGGTGTAAAATTCTTCCACAGTAGCTAAACAAAGCATTTGCAGAGGAGAACTTATCTTTGAGCAAGCAGCTGAACTTACCTTTGCCTCAGTTTCCTGGCTGTATAAGTATATATGTCATCGTGTACATGTACAAAGCGTGTATTATATGTGCAGCCACTTGTGGAATGGTGATGTTTGAATCACATTATTTTCTTGTACTTGTTTCATTAAGCAAATGAGAACCGACATTATAAGAAAGTTGAGGGATTTGCCTCTCAAAAAATCAATGAAAGACTGAATAATTGAAGCCAGACCTCCTGCATGCTCATAAGCTTACTTTAGTTACACTATCATCCTTCCTCTGAAATGCGCATTTTCTCCTTTAACTATAGACAAGACACATTGCTCCTCTCTGAACATGCCTCTTCCTCACATGGTGACACAGGATTGACAGTTTGACAATTCTTGGTGGAAAAGGTGATACAAATATCTGTTTGTGACCTCTTTGTACTGTGGCAAGCATTCTTTAATTGGGAGAAAGAACAATCTGCATCCTCTTGAAACTGATGGCTTGCTAGAATCATCCAGGGCTATGCAAACCCAAGTGCAAAGTGTTTTTACTTGCCTTCTTGGTGACAGTAAAATGAGATGCATTTAGAGATGCATTATGAGATGCATAATAACCAGTGATCAATCTCTACATGGTTAAATACTCCATGTTTCTAATCTCAGCAACACTGCTTTGCAGATGTTGGGAGTGTTCCTCTGCCGACTGGTGGCATCTTAATGGGGTGTAGTTCCTGGCCCTGCTTTGACTCATGATTAGCTGCATACTTTTCTAGCTGTGGTACTATTTATGTGAAGGGAGAACTACCCAAGTAGCACACACCAAAAAAAGATGAGAAGTGTAAGTTGATTGTGAATGCCTTGGGACATGCACCTAGATTAGCAATGTGGCAGTAAAAGATTAATTATGTAAATAAAGACTGTTCATCAGGTATGACTGGACACTGCTTATATTAGATAAAGAAATTGTGTATGAAAGGAAAGACAGCTTGTGACTAAGGCACTAAACCTAAAGTATGTTGTCAAAGCCTTGTTCCCTGGAAGATTTCTTCAGTGGTTCTAATGTTTTATTTCTTACCCCTTTGTTAGTACTTACTTTTCTCTCTTTTCTTTTTACGCGTTGGCTTTTCTTTTTACTTGTTGGCATGTTGTGGTCGGTAACCTTGTCAATAGAGTAATATTGTTAAAAATCAGTACTTCTTGTGTGCAGTTTAAGACACAGAGTATGCACTAGAGAAACTTAATTAAAAACTAAGAAGTGCAAAACCTTCTGATACAGTTTTGAATTCTGTTTGAGTATCATTGTTCACAAACCTCTATTCCTAACTCAGTTATAGTCTTGAAGCACTACTGTAATTAAGACACAATGTTGTTTTTACAGCAGTATGTGACTGTTATAATTTTTTTCTTATTTCCTAACTTCTTATATTAATGGGAAAAATCTTTTTAAAATGCAAAACATAACCATTCTTCTACAATCCACGTTTCAAGCTATTTCTCTTTTTATTTGATTGGGAGAATAAACCTTGTTGGGCATGATAAAAACACTTTAGAAATTTACCTATCAGTGAATAAAATAAAAGCAGATATTGCTTGCCCTCTGATCAGCTTTGTTTTTTCCCAACTGCAAATTAAATTTTATTTTGTAATCTCAACACTCTTCAAACATATTTATAATTCACATCCTAGAGAGATAGCCACAGTCCCATGCTCCAGGTTGTGTTGGGTAAGTGCTTATACTTTTGAAGTTTAGGAAAATATAAGATCTAGTAATTCAGCCTTTGGATATGCAGAAAGTAGCATCAGAAAAAAATCCCAACAAGATAATTCATTATTGTGGTACTAATTCAACAGTTTGAAATTATTTTTTATTGAAGTTTTTCATTTTTGTGGGTGCTTGAAGAATGCTATTCTATGTGAGTGTTGTTAGATATGATTTACTTGGGATTGAAGGGATTTTAAATCTGGCATGGCAGTTAAAGGAAGTTGTGTATGCTAAAGACTAAGTACCTGTGTTTGAATAGAGGACTTGGCTGTCACATGGCAAGAAATAACTTCACAATAATAGGTGTAATTTCCCATCTCAGACTAACAGTTTTTGTATTACTTTATTATTCAGTATTGCCAGAAACATGCTTTCTTCTCAACATATACTGTAAGGTTGTGCTACAAAAGGGTACATGGGCTGGAATAACTAAATTAAAGATGTGTGTAAAAACCTATGGATGGTTTCAGGTTTTGAAGTGACAAAAAATAACCAGTCCTTTCTGGTGGTGCTTCAAGTATTAGAGCTGCTATAAGTAGGTGGTTTAGATTCAAAACCTGAAACCATCCATGGGTTTTACATACATCCTTTAATTAAGTTATTCTAGCCCATCTATCCTTTTCTCATTTTCTGCGTTGTCTTTAGTGGATGATGCCTCCCCTTCCCTTTTAACCCTTCAGCTTTCCACAGCTTTTCATAGTGTCCTAGGGTGACATTATGATGCTTGTATCCCCAATCGGGTGTTCTGTTTATGCAGGATATTATATTCTGTGGCTTCAAAACTGGCTCTGACACTGAAGGCGGGGAGAAGAAGAAGCACAGAGTTTCGTTATCAGCTGCACTCTCCCCCACAGTCTGCTGGAACACAGAACTCCACTGTTGTTGTCTGGGCAGGGACGGGGCAGAACAGATCACTCCTTTTGCTTTTTAGTTAGTTTAGCTAGCTGAGGCAGTCCGAGTGTTCCCTGGACTGTTTTTCTTTCCCTTTTCTTGGAATTGTTCAAACCTGCTCCAGACTGGGACCCGGGAAAACACCAAGAGCTTGCACTTTGTGGCCTTCTGGGGCCTACTCTGGGCAGCAGCCTTTCCAGCCTTTCTGCTGGAGGGATTGATAACAGAACGAGCACCCACAGGAGAGACTTTCCGAATTTGTAATCTCTTCAGAGCGGTGAATGAGTTTTGTCATCTGGTATTGTTCATTTCTTGTGCTGGGGAGTGCTTTGCCTGTTAAATAAACAGGTTTTCTTCCACTTCTCTCCAAATAAATTCTTCCTGAACTGGTTGGGGGAAGGGGCTGTGTGAGCCAGCTTTCTGGGGGGGCCCTTTTGGAGGTTTTCTCCCAGATTTGCCCTAAACCAGGACACACAGTCTCTCTTTGCCTCCTGTAAAAGCACTCTCCTGTTGCTCTTCTTCTCATGAGTGCCTTCCCCAGGCAGAGGTTTACTGATCAGAGCTTTCCTTGGATGGGGACTCCCTGATGGGGTCACAGTTCTGCAGCTGGGTATTTCCTTGCTCTACACTATATGTGTACATATACATGTGTGTCTATATATATATGGAAAGCAAAATTTGGGAGAAATTAACTATATTAGAGACTCATTGCCTGTGAAACAAATGTTATCAACCACTGGTCCACTGTAAACACCCATTCTACAAATGAGATCACAGCAATACTCCTCTTAAAGATGAGGATCTCTCCCTTCCTTGCTTGAAATTCAGGACTGAGTCCCAGCAGTGCTTTCCTCAATAGGTTTTTTCAGTTCTCTTAATGGCTTTGCCATGGAAAAGGGACCTGGTGTCACCTCATCCCCAGTGATAAAAGAGCCTGTATATGGAGGACCTGGTGTCACCTCATCCCAGTGATAAAAGAGCCTACCTATGTTGTATCAACTCTCCTGCTTTGGTCCAGTTGTCTGCCTCCTTATTACCCATCATTGTATGTTAAGTTCACTTGTTCTCTCCAGCTTACCAAAGGTACTTAACCAGCCTTCCCCATATGGTGCATACTGCTATCCTTCTTGAATGAAATGAGTTAATTGTAAGGAGATGGATATGTGGTCTTTTGTGAGACAATAACTATATGTTGTGATTTCTTCATGGCAATTACAAAAAAAAACCTCTTTCTGGTGGTGGTCTGATGAGGGATTTTATTACATTAAATGTAAATATATGTCACTAAAGAACAGTGTCACATAACAAAGAACGTTGTTGTCTCTGAAGGATGGGAGATGTATTTAATCCCTCACCACTATTTCTGAAAACATTAAAAAAATATATCCTTAAGGTCCAGTTTCTCTTTTTGCTTGCACTGAAGTCCTCTACATAATTTTACAGTATCCACATCATTTACAGCAAATAAACATAATTCTTCATAGTGGAATCATTTATAGATATAGGGTTTCATGCTTCATTAATATTTATTACAATTTTTAGCTCACTTTTTATCCCTACCAGAAAGTTATACGACAGCATTCTTTATCCAAAAAAAAAGTAGTAAAATACCAAAACCCTCCTTGCCAACTTTTAAAAACAATTCCTGAAGCAGATGTTCAGAAACGGACATTTTTATATAAAATATCAGTGGGAAATAGTTGGGGTTTGTTTGTTTGGCTCTCAAGGAAATTAAAAAGCCTTTCTATAATTTTCATTATAACTTCCAGAGGAAGTTTTACTGTACAAAGGATATGGTTGCATGAAAGATGCAAACCTTAAGGATTTAAAATCTGTTTTTAGAACTAGAAATTGTACTTCTCTTGGCAATTTTCTTTTCTAATGCACAGAACATGTAGGTTCTGTTGCAAAAACTGATAATACCAAAAAAAGCCACCCACATTTTCATAACATCTGCTCCCTAAGCATGTGTAAGTAGTAGCAGCAGTGAATAAATAAGTACCCATGATTAATCCAGCTGGAGCAGAACAGGAAAGTAGTAGGCTCTTACAATTTTTTTTTTTTGTTATCAATATAACAATTCAGTTCCATTTTAGACTGAAAATATAGAGAAACTTCTGCTATTCACTTGCAGTCTCCACTGAGCTGAATTCTGTTGGCATCACTAGTGAACTTTCACTGTGATTTTATGATGGTGCAATCTTGAGGATGTCTTCTGAAAAGAAATTCTTTGCACAGTATAGCTTGTGGGTTCCAAGTACAAAAATTACTAGTAATGATATTTTTCTGCTGAAAAAAAGAATTTTATCTCACTTCTAGAGTAAGTTTGAGGAGTTGGGAATTAGAGAAACTCCTCTCCAATTCTCTGTTTCTGAATCCTTTCATACAGTGTTCTGAAAGAGGCTAGGAAGTGAGAAAATTCAACAGAGTCACTTCTGTGAGTTGATTTTTCAGAATAGAAACACCATTATTCATGCATTCGCATGTACATAGCAACAGATAAAGCTTTGCTTATGGTACATGGGAAAGCTACTATGTTCACAGTCTGTGCAATAGAATGACTGAAGAAATTACTTTTAAGGTGTAATTCCAGTTATTCAGGGGGCCATCCAGGTCATGGAACCTTTGTAACATTGAGATCATGAGCATTTATATGTATGTCTACCTACTGTACATTTATGAAGTAGTTGCAGGTGTTATGGTTTAGAAATGGTATTCTCTAATTTAATTCTCTAATTCTCTAATTTAATGCTCCCACTAAAACCTTGAGCCTTTTGCTCCTCCCTGCCACTACCTTCTTCCTTATGGTGAGCTGGAGAGGAGTGAAAGCACCAAAGGTAAAGATCACTGAGATAATTTACTGGAAACAGAAATGAGGTAAGAAAACAAACAGCAACAATACTAATAACAAAAGTGTATAAAAGAAAGAGTAATTCACATGTAAAAGGCTCACTGGGCCCAACATGGCCCAGCCACAGCCATGCTACCCCAACCATTCCCTCCAGCTCAGAACCAACAATCCCTCTCCCCCACCTACTCAACTGGAAGGAAATCCTTCTCTCCTGAAGAAACTGTCTTCCCTCTCCACCCCCACCAATGGCGTGAGGTGGTATAGAATAATCATAGAATAATCTCCATATTCTAGCCATGCCTGCTCTGGCTACTACAAAAATTAACCCTGTGCTGGCTGGAACTAGAATATTATCCACCCCTTATTCTAGATCATGAATGTCATTCCCAGATCCTACACCTTCCAACTCTATACATAAATGTGTGTGTATATATATATATATATATATATATATATATATATATATATATATATACACACGCACATATATATATGGGGGGGTATGTATGTATATACAGCACTGGTATAGTTTCTATAGTCAATGGCCATCCTTCCAAGATGTCTGCTGAGTTCATTTAGTCCATGACACTGGATTCTCTCTGTTCTAGGTTGTCTTCCAGAGCAGGAGGGCTGGTGTGCTGTTGGGTGGGTGCCAGCTGCATCAGGAGTTCACAACTGGTGTATCTGAGCAGTCCATATCCATGGTGGTTATGGCATACAGTAGCAGTGCCATTCAGCAACTGATATTATACAATTCAACAGTACAGACTCCTCTTACCCAAAAATCAAATCCCCTTGAAGTACGCGTTGTGTTTCTCTGTCCCTGCATTACTCACCATGTGCACCCAGGTCCTTGAGCAAAAACAATCCCACAGATGGCTCTGCCTTTGCCTTAGAGGGCAGGACTAACCCAAAGTGTCTTCCCTAACACATATTCCTCGTATGCACCATGGGGACTTTATCCCCTTCTCTGGTATGTAGAGGCTTTCATGGAGCAGGGTGAACTCAGTTAGTAGAGCCTCTGATGTTAACTAAATAGTAGTAGCCTCTGCTAGATGTAGATCCAAATGTTTGAAGGTTCCACTACCCCTTGCTTTGAATGTGGTTTTCGAACAGTCCTTTGTATCATTTAATTTTCCCAGAGGCTGGTACATGAGAGAGAATATGATACACCCACTCCTTACCATGCTCTCTGGCCCAGGTGTCTATGAGGTGATTTTTTAAGTGAGTCCCATTGTCTGACTTAATTCTTTCTGGGGTTTCATGTCACCACAGGATTTGCTGGCCCAAGATGGTGGTCTTGTCAGTGGTCTGAGGCACAGGGTAGGTCTCCAGCCATGCAGTGATTGCTTCCCCTATTTTAAGAATGTAGCGCTTGCCTTGGTTTGCTGGAGTGTGATGCAATCAATTTTTCAGACCTCCCCACATTCCTATTTCAACCATTGTCCCCTGTGGCGGTGTTCACAGGGGTCCCAGGATGAGGGAAGAGATGAGAATTTTGACTCCATGTTTCAGAAGGCTTATTATTTTATGATATATATTATATTAAAATGATATATTATAACTATACTAAAAGAATAGAAGAAAGGATTTCATCAGAAGGCTTAGCAAAGAATAGAACAGAATGATAACAAAAGCTCATGACTCTCAGAGGGTCCAAGCCAGCTGACTGTGATTGGCCATTAATTAGAAACAACCAACACGGACCAATCAAAGATTCACCTGTTGCATTCCATAGCAGCAGATAATTATTGGTGGTTTTTTTCCTCTGAGGCTTCTCAGCTTCTCAGGAGAAAAATCCTGGCAAAGGGATTTTTCTGAAAATATCATGATGACAGTCCCCCATACCACAGGGGCTTTTCTTGCTTGGCCTGTGGCACGTTTCACAGTTGTGGATAACCTGGGAGACTGTGTTCATGGTTAAGTCCATCCATTTATCATAAGCCCATCTGTATATTGAATCTCTTTACTGGTGGCCTGACTTGTCATGATCCCACTAAGCCAGAAGAAAATCACCCTTATGTTGCCAGTCCAGATCCACATAAAACAGTTTTAATCTTGGCAGCTTAATCTACCTGTCTGTTGTTGTGGTGTTCTTCAGTAGCCTGACTTGCGTATGACAAGACATACGTGTATGTCTACATGACATACAGTCAACTTCTCTATTTGGGTAGTGATGTCTTGCTAGAATTCAGCAGCCCAGGTGAGTTTATCTCTGTGCTGGCAATTGATCTTTTTCCATCAGCCTAGCCACTCCCACTCATTCTTCCTTTCATGAGTCAGTGTACAGGTAGAGCGCTGGCCATTTATTTCATTCACTCATACCTCTAAACCCAGCTGGACAGCTTTCAGCACTGCAATCTGACTTGATCCAGTTTGTCCCTCAATAACTCCTGTGACTTGCCATGTAGGATTCCATCCACATACCCACTGGAAGCTGATTATATTAATCTTTCCATTTTACTCCTAAAAACTGAATTTCCTGGGCAGGTGCTGTGATTTTACTTTGCTTTATGACAGAACTTTCCATTAGGAGGACTTGGATTATCTTCTCCCCTTTCTCAAAAACTTCCTCTGCTGTTGTTGCCATACACAATGATGTCATCAAAGTATTGCAACTATTCTGGAGCCTCACCCTTTTCCAATTCAGTCTGGATGAATGCATGGCAATTTGTGGGAATCTGGACTCCAGTTCATACTGAAGGTCCAGCATGGCCTTCACAGCAGCACTCAGTGGTGGATGAGGCCCACAGAATCAGGTTGGTGTGGTGCTGTCGATGATGCATTGTTGTGGCAGTGATCGGTATGTTGTTCTTCCACCCTCAGCAGTCCCACAGCAGAAGGGTCCTTTGAGAGATCAGGCAAGGTATTCAGTTGTCTAATTTCCTCTGTCTCCACAGCACCTATCCCAAAAGCCCAGCGATGCACTTTTGAGTCCTTGGAATAGCCTCTCCTGAGGTAATCTATGCCAAGGGTGCATAGGGTCTCTGGGCAAATCGGAATGTGTCCGGTTTGGCTGTCTGTCTCTGCCCGGACACGGGTAGGGTGGTCAAAGGACGAGTCTGGACTCTTCAGTTTTTGATCTTCAGGCTGTTTATTATTTCTTATCTACAGAATTTTCTTTCTGCCCAACAGAGGTCTGACCTGCAAGGCAGACAAGGGCACTCTGACCACCCACGGGGCAGTCGTGTCTTTTTATACTAAAATCTACGTACATCATATTTACCTTTATTTCCCAATACCTTTCACCCATATTAGCAAGTGCACCTTCACCACAAACCAATCCCCAAGTGCCAACATCACCACAGAAAATGGATGACAAGAAGAAGAAAGAAGAAGGACGAGACACGCCCTGATCCCTCCACCTTGTCTCCATAACCCCCCTGTACCAAAAATTCTAAAATCTATATTTCACCCTATAAATGTGTCTTTCCTGCACCACTCACTCCCAAGTGACTCTCACGTCCTCAAACAGGTGTCACTTCCTTAGAAGGATCAAAATCAAGCCACCAGACACTCCTGGCAACATTCCAGGATTTCCGAGCCCCCCAAGGGTTCTCTTGGTAACTCTGGACATCCAGAGTGATGTGCTGAGTTCCCACAGGAATGGGGTGATTTTGCCATTCATTCCCAACCAGGCTCACCTCAGGTCCCAGTACTGTCAGTTGTTGGGACCCCTCTGTCACCCCAGAAACAGAGATAGATCATGCCCCTACAGATCTTGATGGCATCAGAGTTCATTGTGTGCCAGTGTCAACTAAAGCCTTATTACTCTTGTGGGTCTGATGTGCCAGGCCATGGGATCCATCCACACAGTCCAATAGATCTGATTCTCCCTTTCTTCCACATGGCTGGAGGCAGGGCCCCAGTAGTTCTGGTCATGGCAGTCACTGCTCAGTTCTTGGAAACATGAACTAGAGATCTCTTCAAGAGGATCAGGAATAACATTCAGCCCTTCCATTCTGTCTGAAGACTTGCCCACTGGAAACTGGATTATCCTTGCAGAATTTCCGTTGGTGGTTGTTCTTCCTCTCAATTCACGTACCCCTGCGGTTAGGGCAGAGGTGGGTTTTCCATCCCACTTTCTCGTATCCTCTCTGTGGTCGTGCAGGTAAAACTGCAGGTTACCTCGTGGTGTGTACCCCTCTCTCCAGCAGAGGGGTACATGCTCCCAATAGCAGAGATTGTGGTCCATACTGGCAGAGGCATGGGACATTGTCTCTCTAGGTTGTTTGAGTCTTTCAAGTCTGTCCACAGTCTTCTTCAGTCTTTTCACAGCCGAGGCACAGGTTGGTAGGGAGGAAAAAAAACTTCATTTTGTTGAAGTCAGCTGATCACTTGAAGCAGTGTTTCTTCTTCTTTCATTGACATCAATGCCAAGGGGATGGTGTACAATGATGGCACACTCCATAGAAACTTCTGCCACATGGATTGTGTACACTGGATCCAATCTGGATCTATAGGGCACTGTTTGTTATTTGAATCCCTTATAGATTACCTCCAGCACAGCTAATTTTTTCAGGTCCTGGATACCTTTCTCTGTGGCATTCCACTTGTCTTGGTGCACTATTAGGTCATCCATGAGAGAATACTGTTCCCTCATATTTGACAGATGTTGCCTCCAGAGGCTGAGAGTTTCTGTCCTCTTTCCAATCCCCTTGCCAATGCCTACATCCTGGAACAGGGATCCCAATTGCCTGGCTTCACTACCATCTAGTTTCATATTGCATGTTGTGATATCCCAGCATCAGAACAGGCAGGTCACAAGGGGCTCTCCTGACTGGTGGCTGAAATGATTTTGCATATCTTGCAGCTCACCTGAAGGTAGGGATCAGGTGATTCTCTCTGGCCCTGCTTCTTCCTCCTGTTGTGAGTGCCCTATTCCTCTTCATTCTTCACTAAGTGAACTAAATTTGTCTTGAATTTCTTTATAGAGGCACCTGCTACAGGCACAAGTTGTTCAACTGGTTCAGCTGCAGTGGCCACAGTGCCTGCTGGTGTGTTTTCCTTCTCTTCCCCCTAAGGGTGCTGTCTAGTACAGAGCACTGTCCAATAAATCATAGTCTGGGGCCAGCATATTGTAATAAATTGCACCTCTCTGGAATTGCCACGGCATTCTCCTTGCAAATATTCTGTCACTTTATCAGGATCCTGTAGTGTTTCAGCAATGAACTCCCAAGTCATTGGAGTAGATTCCTCCAACAGCTGGGCATTTTTCTCTCACATTCCATGCCACTCATGACTATCCACCATCAGAGCAGATCTCTGAAAGATCATGTTAAAAGTCTTTTAATTTTTACCATGGCGTGGACTACCTGAGGCAGACTTAGCAACAACAACATGCTGTCCTTAACATCCAAAGATAATTCAAAATTTTCCAAAGCTGTTGTACAGCCTGAAGAAGGAAAAGGGGTAAAAAGCTGGAGAAAGTCAGCTGGTAAAAAGCTGGACATAAAGGAGTATATACAGGGTTAAGTACCTGTCCTGGATTGACTATATGATGCTTTTATCCCCAATCGTCTTGTTCTGTTTATGCTGAATAATAAGTTTTGCACCTTTAAGACATGTTCCAGAGAGTGAAGGGGGGGAGAGAAGAAGCAGCAGTTTGTTTTCAGATACCGCACTCACTCCTCCACATTCCTGCTCCTGACTGTGTTGTCTGCGGATGGACACAGCGGGACAGAGCTCTCCTTTGCTTTTAGTTAGTTAGTTTAGTGAGGCAAAGAAGTTCCCTGGACTGTGGGGTTTTTTCCCTTTTTTTGGATCTCTTGAAACCTGCTCTGGACTGAACACCCAGGAGAGCACCGGCAGCTCACACCTGTGGCCCAGCAGGCCAGGCCTGGCCTGTGACATTTCCAGCACTGAGGGACTGATCAGAGACTGAGTGAGCTGAGCCACAACCCGGGGACGGGATTTTCTCAGTTTGTCATCTCTTTTGGAGCGGCAAGGGGTTTTATTGTTTAATATTGTTTAGGTTTTATTGTTTAATAAACATTTTTTTTCCACTTTTCTCCAAGGAGATAGTTTCTCCCAGACCGGCTGGGGGGAGGGGCCAATTGGATCTGCTTTCCTACTGGAGCCCCTTTGGGGATTCTCTCCCAAATTTGCTCTGAACCAGGACAGTACCACAACCACATGAACAGATCAAGCAACATTGTAGCCAGGTGGCTCTGTACCTAATGCAACAAAGGCTTAGATAAAGTTTGTTTCCAGCCTACTCTGTTCAAATCTGTTTGCAGATCTGTTGTTATCATAACTTTTGTGACCCACTTGGCACCAAATTAGGCTGTCATGCTTTAGGAATTGTATTCTTGAATTTAGTGTTCTCACTGAAACACTCCAAACTCCTCTTAGGTGGGATGGAGAGGAGAATTGGAGGTACAAAATGTGAGGGTCATAGGTTGTGGTAAGAACAATTTACTGGAAACAGCAATGAGATAAGAAAACAAATAGTAATAGCAACAATATTAATAACAAAATAGTTGAAAAGAGTGATTCACATGCAAAATGCTACTGAGCCCGACTCAACTGCAGCCACATTACCTGGAGTGCTGCCTCTGGCTCAGAGCCAGCATTACCCCACTGTTACCCTCACTTAGCTTTCTTGACCAGAAGGAACCCCTTCCCCTGGAAGAGATTCCCTGCCATCCCTCAAATGACATGAGATCATGTAGAATAATCTCCAGGTTCTAGCCAGTAGAACCCCTCTGGCTACTGCAGAAATTATCCCTGTTTGGCTGGAACTATGACAGTAAGTATGTATGTAATGTATATCTATGCTCCTAGCAGAGTACACTTATCTCTAGATTAATAGCGTGTTCCATTTTACCAAAAGAGAGGGGCTTGTTAGACTGTGCTACAGCTTCTATGTCCTTTGCACAGAAGGCAAGAGGCAGAGATAAGACTGATGATAGGATGATGTGTGCATAGTCTCATGCTGCTGTGAATTCAGGATATAATTCAAGGCACAGGCAAGGACTTAGACTTTAGGAAGATGTGTTGGGGAAGCCCCCTTGACAGATTGAATATGCTACCTTTTAGATCCCTGTGAATTAAATTACACTTGAAGAAAATGAAAGTTGTTGAAAACTGAAACTAAGAAGTCCAATTTAGTGGAATTTTAGTAATGACAACACAAAATATTCCTACACACAGGCAATTTGGGGATAAACGGTGGCAATAACTGAATAACTGGTTGATAAAAGAAGACTAAAACATCATGTTTTACACAGCAGGAGTTAAGAAAACAGGTTTAGAGTGGTGGGAATTACATAAATGTTTAATTATGTTGAACAGAATATTTATTCAGTGATCTCAACAGTGCTAAGTTTGAGGAGTTCTTGAATGCTTATCAAAGTCTGTTATTAAAATAATATTTGTTTATCTGCGACACTTTAAGAAATAGAGATATGAGAATTTTTATCCAAACTGAGATGAAAACCAGTTGCATTTCTTTAAGTACAAGGGTTTAGGAAACAAGAAGATGTGCAAAAGTGACTATCAGTGATTTTAGTTGGAACTGAGAAGTGGGAGGTGGGTGACTACTGTATTCCTCTGGTCCCTCTTGTTTTGTGGGGTTGTAGATACTGAGAGTACTGTTCATAAAATTCTGTCAGCATTTACTTAAGACTCAAGAGTTAGCCTTGAGTCTTTTAGGTTTTAGGTTTTAGGTTTTAGGTTCAGGTGCAAATTTAGCATTGGTCTCTATTTTAAACTAATAAACCTGTATCTGTCTCTGCTGGTCTGTATTTATTAGAAATACTTCATGTTATTTTTTCTTTTAGCTCATACTTCATATAAGAGGATTCCTACCTCAGAGTAGTTCATTTATAAGGAACAGAGTTCTTGTGAAGATATGGGACCCAGTCTGATCTAATTTATATTGATGTAAATAAGGAACTAAGATTTTGGATTGGCACTTGGAGGAATTAAATGCTAATTCCTTGGCTAGTTCTTTCTGCATAATGTTATCTGTCGTCATACCAACCAAGAAGTATCAATTTAATGATTCAATAACTTACCACTGTCATCTCTTCTGATTTTCAGATGGGCTTCTTCCGACGGAGGTACAAAGAAATTATTGAGGCTGAAAAGAGCCGAAAGGAGAATGAAGATAGTTGGAACTGGGTCCAGAAAAATCAGTAAACTGCCCATGAAAACAAAACTGCCCAGTCATGTGACATGCACTTGCTAGTCTATAGGTCCTGCTCTCGTATCTTCCATATGTGGAAGAAGGAATCTTCTCCAGATGTTTTGGAGATCCCATTGATGCTGTGTCTTTATTACTCCAAAAAGCTAGGGAACATATCCTGAGGCAACCACTGCAGCCATGTCAGGTGACTGGAGCAATTCACACTTCATTTAAGAGTTGAACTTTGAACTTTGGTAACCAAGCTGCAGTGCAGAGCAATATTTATGAATCCAAGTATGTCGTATGCCCTCAGGGGAAGACTTTTACCTAAGAATATTTTTTATAAATTCAAGCTTTTTATATTGAGTATGTCTTTATATTTGTATCAATGTTTTATAATTTCTATTGAATAGCTATATAGTTCACTCAAGCACTGATATCTGGCTAAATCTTTGGAAATACATACGTGTGTATATATATACATATAAAAAAAATTATATTGTACTTTTAAACATCAATGCAAGAGAGAAAAGAGAGATTTGCAGATAAAGGTAGCTGGAATCCTCATATGCTTAATTCACAATGCTTGGTAATATCTTATACAGATCATTTAATACAAATAAGCCAAAATCTTTTTACTGTCTCTTTCTTTAAGTTAAATTTGGTATTTGATTTATAAGCTACAGAACCTAAAGTATTTCACAATTGTGATACTCTGTATTTTGAGTCTGTCCTTTACTAGCCAGGATGGGAGAGGATAAAAATACTTCTTCAGCGACATGTAGCAAGATGTAGCTTGCTTTGGCTCACTGAAGAAGGCAGCACAGAATGTTCTCTTTGGAAAGTTTTCTTTTGCAGTCTCTAGGACTGTACAGCTGAGATACCAGAAGGACATAATTGAGCGAACCACTATGGCATTGACAAATTCCTTTCAATAATTTTTTTTAAAGGTAATTAAGTCATATTAATATTAAGATGGATAGTTTTAAAGCTACTGTTAAAGATTATGATCTATTGCTATCAAAGCAAGTGATAAATTGCTACATGCTGTGATCATTATCTTTTTCATGTGAGTTACATACTTGAGTCATGAGTTTGTTTATATGATAATTTTAAGAAAGATAAGTAGATGCAAGGATTAAAATGTTTGGATATTTGAGTCTTGAGATTGCCTATCGGGGTGTTCCAAGTACTGAATGTATTTCCTCAAGAATTTAGAAGGAAGTTTAGTAAAGATGCAGATGTTACTGGAGCTCAGCTTCCCACTTTTATTGCTGGTGATTCTTTAACAAATTGTTTTTGAATTAGAAGAAATCCAGTTGTAATTAATTCAAACACGTTTCTTCAAAAAGCTCTTGGATTTCTGAATAGAAATAATGAAACTTTGTAAGACTTGGATTTAGATTCTACCTGTATTTTACACTTTAGTGAATAAGGAGCAAATGTCATGTTGGTATAAAATCCATGTAAAGGAAAGAAGGGCCAGGTAGAAAGCGAAACCAGGATTGAAAGGTTGCAGGATGTTTTCTTCCTTAAGAGTGTGGTAAAAGAACAGCTGGAAGTTTGGAAACTTGAATGCAGAGAACATGCAAGAAATCTGCTTGAGAACAGGTCTTACTCTTCCTTGCCATATTCATGATAACTTCAAATTATAAAAATGGACCACATTCATATTCCTGTTTGCTTTTTACCACCATCATCAAATGTCAACTATTAATACAGTATTGACCGATATTTATTAACTATTAGCTATCTGCATGCATTAGGGAGAAAATAGTTTTAAAGTGAATTAAGTGTACTGATTCAACATCTGACAAGAAAAACTCACAAGTTGCTAGGGTTATCTGAGAAAGAAATTATGCCTGATGTAAACTCCAAGCCTGTAGACCACTTAAGCAATCTTTTCAAAGTGGTGAAGACTTTTGCAAGCATAACAGTGAAAACAGCCCTTTCTATGCCTAAATACATGAATGATAATGACTCCACATACCAAGTCAGTGATGTGCAGGAAGCCCAGTTTGCTGAAAGCAATAGATATGAAAAATGTTTCTTTGACAATATTTAGTATCAATTTTCTTTAATGTCTTCTGTTTATGGGCACATTTTGGAGTTTTGCACGAGTTTAAAGCATAGTTTAAAGCATATATTTGACATGGAAATATATAATACTGCTTTCACTAAAGAATTAAGGGAGTCACAGAATTAATCCCAAGTCTGCCCACTTTCTAGGGTTTCTTGGATATAAATGAAAATAGAATATAGTTCATTGAATGTGCATTGATTAAAGTGGCGGGAAGACTAATTACTTTTGGAGCTTGGTTTGCATGCACAGTAGAATATCTGCACCATCGTCCCTTCTTTTACTTAGAATGTTATTACTTACATATAGTGAAATTGTATATTTCTTTTTGTGAACTTGTGATTGGAAGAATGTGTTCACTCTTACTAATGTCACCTGTATTTAGAAGCTTGTGTTTACCTGTATTCTGATTCACTTGCACTGTTTTGGAAATGTCAGGTTTACAAAAAATACAACTTTTTGGAATAAAAAAATGACTGCAAAATTATCCTAATAATATTTTGTCAGTTATTGGCCTTGTCTAGCTCATGTACTTTTCCATTAAGTGGGTGAAACATTTTCACCTGTCTATTTGAATTAAGTACTGTATGTGTGTGTTTATCTGTGTGTGGCTAGTAGACATCTTTTATTGTAATTCTATGATTTATAACATCAAACTATTTGGAGACAAAGAGTACAGCTGACTTGAGTACAGTATTTTAAACCCATGGAAATAAAATAAAGGTATGAGAGTTATTTATATTTCATCAATCTTGCTTTATCAGCATCAAATTAAACCCCATGTGATTGTGATACTGACCTATGTTGAGTATCAATCTGTGTTGCTTGAGTTCTGTTTCAAACTATGAATTTGGATGAAAGTTTAATTTTTTAGCTTCATCTGCTTTTCCTGGAAAGATTTATAGTCCATAGTGGCTGGAATATAGTAGCTGAATAATATATTTGAAATTATGTTTTCAACTCTATACATTCCCATGCTACTGGTCTTACCTGTATAGGGAGCAGAAGCTAGATGTAAGCTTTTACTCCTATGACTCTTTAAGTGTTTCAATGTTCTCTAGCCATACTAAAGCAGTCTGTTTCCTCAGTATTAAGACTATTGGCTCTATATCTAAGAACAGGCTAGGCAGAGTTAGGACCTGACCTCTGACCCAGAGCACATTTGTACTGGTGGAAGACCACGGCTTTATATACCACAATGCCAAAGACATTGGAGAGTTCCAAGTAGATGTGGGTTCTGACATTAAGGTAGCACCCTTCAAAGTAAAAATAAATGTTCTCAGTCATTGCTGGGCAAAAGTTGTAGGAGCAAGCTGCTGCCAAAAGGAATGTAATGCCCAGTTTGCTTTCGGAGATTAGTGGAAGAACTAGTGCTGCAGCAGCTAAAATAATAAGCAGAGACTTTTGTATGTACTAAAATCTCTTTTTTATCATGTGAGCATGTGCATGTGTGTGTGTGAGCATGTAAGCAGGCAGTGTACGTCTCCTTCTAGGGCCAAAGGATTGATGAACTAATGATGCCCTCTGTGGGGCTCACTTCTTGTCTTCTTGATAAACAGAGAACAGCAGTTTGTACATAGCAGGATTTTGTGTGTTATGTTATTCCATACAGCTTTTAAGAACCCTGTAGTACTTCTGTGACAAAGAGGCTTTGTTTTAGAAATCAAACCCACAACCTTTAGCATATTTGTTTCTTCCAGTTTCACCAAAGCAAGAACTAGATCAAAATTCAAGAAAAATAAGATGTTTCTTAACAATGGAAAAAACCAGCTCATTTGTTAGCATTCTGCTCAGCCTGGCTCATGTGTCTGGACTGGAGCTGGTCTGACATTTTGGCTCTCTATGCCTGCCATTGGCCTGCTCTTTGGATTGGACATAATGGAAATTTCTCTGCTAAATCTTTTCCATTTAGTAGTGAAATACCCCTTGAAAAAGATAGGACACTTCCCCCCATACTTTTTTGATCTAGTGGGGTGCATATTGACTTGAGTAGTCCTGGGTAAGATGTCTTGATTTTATTAAAATTCTGAGTGCATAATGCACTGGATAATTGAGATCCCAAAGGCCTAAGGACGGTGTCATGGGAGTCATTAAGGGTGCAAAGTAGATTTTAGTGTCCTCTGGCCCCAGTTTGCTTACTACTAGAATTAAAATAAAATAAAGACAGCTATTTTGTATAGATTCAAATGTACAAATGAATTTAAAGTCATATGACTATTTACTACAGCAAATCCAAAATTTAAATCCAAAATTTCAATATTTCAAATGGCAGCAAATGGAGATTTTATTTGCAAGTGGTTTTGAAACAAATAAAGAATGAGTGGAGAAACGAGTCTTATTAGTAAAAGAGCAATGAAATTTAGTTTATTGTGTCTTGATCATACTATAATCTCCTGTGAGTATGGGAAAGGAATAATTCACATATTTCTAGTTCATTTCTATTTGCTTTTTAGGTAGCTAGTGCCATTTTAATGCTTGAAATTCTAGATATGAAATGTTTTAGTAAATTAACCTGCAGTTAATTTACACAGAAAATCAGAAATTATTGAAGTAGTAACCTTGAGCAGAGATGCTCAAGTAACCTGCTGCAGACATGCATTCAGATATGATGTATTGACTTGCATTAAATTATTCTAGATTTATATCAACACAAGTGAGAAAGGACTCAGATGAGCTCCCCTGAAGCTGAAGAACCTGTGTAAGTGGTAATGTACAATAATTTCTGTCATTTTAGCAGTTTTCCTCTGGACTTGCAATCTGAGAGCTTTGTTATTCAATCTTAATGATGCTGGTCTGTGCTATAGTCAAAAAGATAAAAGGAATAGTAAGGGAAGTGATTGCTTTATCCAGCAGAGACCACTTCATAGAGATGATGTATTCTGTCCTACATCAGTCTCTCAATGGATATAGGGCACTTGAGAACCGGACATGATCTACCCCTTACCTTTATCTAACTTAAATGATCAGACTAATTACTAAAATTATTATTTTACTGTGTTGATTTTAGGTGAATGGTACAGAGTAGGAAACTGACAACTAAGTGATTACCTATTAAGAGGTCAGAATACTTGCTCAGTATTAAATTAATGAAATATATATAGGATTGGATAGAAGATTATATATATGTAGTAAAATACTTTTGCCCATTTTAATTTTCAGGGTGAGGGATGAGAAATCAAATCTCACAGTCTATGAAAACAGATTATTTTTTTGTGTGATATTGCCAAATGCCAGAATCAAGGTAGCATGTTGCCCTGTTTCTTAGCTCAAGACTGTATCTCTGACATGGCTTCATCAAAGGGGAGACCCATGTTTCATCTTAGCCAGGTGGCACAGATTACACCTTGTCTCATATTCTACTGCCTGCTCAGCTGTGCTTGTCCCACTCTCACTTCCATTCTGCAAACACTACCAGCTTTTTCCCCTGGCCTTTTTCTGAAGTTTTTCTTCTGCTTCATAACTGGTATTACCCTTCTCTCTCAATTTGTCTGAATAAGAAGGCTAACTTAAATGTGATTTTTCCCAACATGCGTTTAGTTTGAAATATGTCACTGTTGTTTCAGACCCAAAAAAGATTTATCCTGAAAACCTGGCAGTTTCCCCAATTACATCAGCAGTTCTGAGGCCTATGGGAGGTTAGGTCAGGAACTGTGGTCTTCTCCTTAGGTTTCTTTTCATCAAACTTATTGGCCAGGCTGAAATGTACCTTGTCAAATAACTAATAAGTGTGAAATCTGAGGGAGGTAGAGAGACATGTATAACACTGAAGCTTGTTTTGGAAGTGGACAAATCATATAAAAAAGGACAAGCCTGCCAAAACCAGAACCATTCAAAATTATGTACACTATTTTTTTTATTCTGAAACAGTTAGGGATGTGGAACTGGAAGGTCCTCAGTTTCAGTCTCCTATTTTCATTGGCAACTATTCCATGTATTTCGTTTTATGAACCAAAGTCCAGTAGAATTAGTTAATTTTTTTTCTTATTATTCTTGCTGAAGATAATTCTAGCATTTTGTTTTGATGGTGCTTTTAATGGTAATTTTCTTCTCAATTTGTTCTCTTGGCCTCAAGGTCTTTTAATTTAAGGAGTTCCTTTCCTTTCTTCCTCGTCTGACTTGATCTTTCTTGAATACAGGTGACCAAACACTACTTCCTGGGTAAGATACTGTTATGAACCAATTTAAACAGAGGGGGCTAGGTTTGACACTCTTCTTTGCAACACTGCATCTGTTGCATCATGTTGTGGTGCTCTGGTGCAGGGTCTGTGGACCCCTTTGAGGGTGGCCTCTGATGGGCCATGACACCCCCTCTGCTGTCCCTCCCATGAATGTGGCCCTGCCCATGGTGAAGGGGCCCTGCAGCTGGTCTCCTTTGTGTAGCAGAGGATGGACATTGTCTTGTGTGACCATGTTCACAGGGGTTTTCGGACTGGGGAAGAGACGAGGATCTGACTCCATGTTTCAGAAGGCTTGATTTATTATTTTGTGATATATATTACATTAAAACTATACTAAAAGAATAGAAGAAAAGGTTTCATCAGAAGGCTAGCTAAGAATAGAATAGCAAAGAATGATAACAAAGGTTTGTGGCTCAGGCTCTGTGTCCAAGCCAGCTGGGCTGTGATTGGCCATTAATTCAAACATCCAACATGGGCCAATCACAGATCAACCTGTTGCATTCCACAGCAGCAGATAACCATTGTTTACATTTTGTTCCTGAGGCCTCTCAGCTTCTCAGGAGGAAAAATCCTAAAGAAAGGATTTTTCATAAAAGTTGTCTGCGACAGTCATGGTTTGACACTGGCCCAATGCCAGGCACCCACAAGAGGCACTTGCTCACCATCCCCTGCCACAGCTGGGCAGAGGAGAGGAAAAGGAAAAAAAAATTATGAAGGATTCATGAGTTGAGATAAGGACCAGGAGAAAAACACTTCAAGGGCAAATCAAGATCAGCTTAAGGTTGCAAAGTGAATTTATTACTAACAAAATCAGAGAAGGATAATGAGAAGTAAAATAAGCCCTTAAAATTCCTTTTCCACCAGCCCCTTCCTCCTTCCCATTGGCAGCTGCTTCATCATGGCCTGCAGAGGAGTCTCAGCTCTGGCACCTGCAACACCTCCTTCTTCACTAACTTTGGTGTCACAGTGTTGTTTCCCTTACATGTTCTCACCTCTTCCTCTTCTCTGGCTGGAATTAACATGTTCCTCACTTTGTTCTGATTTTCTTCTTAAATATGATGCCACAGAGCCTCTCTCATTGGCCCAGTTTTGGTCAGTCACATGTCCATCAGAACCATTAGGGATTGGTTCTGTTGAACATGGTGGAAGCTTTCAGCAGCTTCTCACAAAAGCCACCTCTGTGACCCCTCTGCTACCAAAAACCAGGCTGTGCAAAACCAATATATTCTCATACCACCTCACCACCGAGTAGGCTGGGTGTGCAGGTGTGCACAAGAAACTCAGAGAAGAACACAGCTCAAACAGCTGTCCTGGACTGAACAAAGGGATATCCCAGACAATATGGCTTCATGCTCAGTATATAAAGTGAGGGAAGGAAGGAGGAAGGGAAAGATATCTGGAGTTATGGCATTTGTTTTCCCAAGGCACCATCATGTATGATGGAACCCTGGACATGGCTGAACCCATGAGAAGTGGTGAATAAATTCCTTGTATTTGCTCTTCTTTTACATCCAACTCTTGCTTTACCTATTAAAGTGTCTTTACCTCAACCCAGCAATTTTTTTCTCTTTTATTCTTCTGATTCTCTCCTGTGTTCCACCAGGGAGTGAGTGAGCAAGTAACTTAATGGGTCTTGGTTGCTGGTTGGAATTAAAACATGACTGTCAGCAGTCATCTGTTCTAGACTGAATAATAGAACATAACAGAATAAGAAAGACCAAGATCAGTTTAGTTTTTTCAGTCTTGTGGGGTTTTTTTGTTTGAGTGCTCTTTTTAAATATTGAACTTTTGCATTTGGAATGTGAATTATTTCAATAGCTCTTTCATGAAAGACTACTTCTGAGGAAAGTCAGTATTTCAGACTAAACATATAGTATCCTCAGTATCAAATATTCCAAGCTTCCAATATCAACCACTTCAAACATCCAATTTCTCAATAATGCTTTTGAGCCATCTCAAACCTCACCAAAGTGATACCTAACATTCTGATTGTTTCCATCATTCAAAGATTTCCCTTCCTCTGGCACAGATCTTTACAGACTGTTTTACTGTCTAGCATTTTTCCATCATATAGTTGATAACAAATACCTTACCTCTGCCTCCCCAAACATATGTTACTGCAGCAAAACATTGCAGGTTTTTCACAGAGGAAAACTGTCCTTCAGATGCCAATCAACAGTATTGATAACAACAACAAAATGAATTCTACTTTGCCTGGCTCATCCTAAAAGGCTAAAGACTGATCAGAAACATGACTGAAAGTTAAAGGTGTCCTCCTAAAGAATATTGGAGAGCCATAATCCAAAATAGCAGATGACAGATCCATCTTCTATGTCTTTGTGTTGTGGCAATTATATAAACTGATGTGCTAATAAATGTTTATGCCATATTCTTTTTTTTTTTTCTCTCTTTTTTTCTAAGATGAAAAGCTTTCTGTTGTGGCAGAATAAAAGCTCTGCAGGACCAGTTCTCCTTCCTGGGGGTTCAGTAGGCACTCAAAGCAACACCAGTGTTGTCATGAGTGTTGCCATGGCAAGTATTTGCATATGGAAATAAGTGCTTTGGGAATGGGAAGTTGGATCCTAATTTTACCCGGAAGCAAAATTCTTGGTGGTAATGTGGGCATGAATGGGGTGTTTAGCAGAATCAGTCACAGTCCTTGAGCCTACTGGATATATTTAAGAAGAGAAGTTATGACTAAAGTCAAAACCCATTTAGTGCTGAAAGTTTTTTACCAGGGACTAGACAGGCATAAAAATTCATTTCATGTAGACCATCAGCATTTTTAAGATTAAATTAACTCCTGGATAATTTGAAATATGTATTTTAAAGCTGAATAACACCTCACTTCCTCCTGAGCTGTTGTTTTGTATTTTCAATGTTTGCCTGGTGCCAAGATTCTAAGTTCTACTGTATTTCACACAACAAGTTCTAAGTTGTGTGAAATAAGAGAAAGACTCAGTTGTGTGAAATAAGATAAATGTTCCAAAGGTTATGTAGGGTTAGAAGATCTTACAGGATTTTGATATTTATACTCATAGATACTAAATTATCTCAATGATATAAAAAAATCTGTCAGCACTTGAAAACTCTATGGTCAACCCAAAGTGTGTGAAAGAGAATGAAACACAAAACTTTGGTTTTAGCAAAAGTCATATTGGACCAACTCTAATATTCGCTAATGGATGTGGCTATTAGCCTTCAGCCAACTGTACTGAATGAGACCCTGGTAACACTTTTGAATAAAGTACATTAGGGTTTGAGGATTTTATTTTTTTAATTTAATGTATTGATTTTTTTTTATTAGGAGCTAAAGTAGCTGAGGAAAGAAAGGGTTTGGAAAAGATTTGGAAGTGAAAATGAATGAAGGTTGCCCACTGGCTCGCCTTAAATATTCCTTTCATAAGTTTCTGCAATATTCAGCAACAAAAAAGAAATTCTGAGCAAATATTTTTCTTCCCACAAAACTTAATTTGTTTACTTTACAGTCCAGTGCTAGCACTGATGAGCATGCCAAATGTAACATTGGAGATAAAACTGACACCATGTAAACTCAAGAAAGTGCTAAGTCCTTGTGTACACTTTTGTATTAGTGAGATCTTGAACAATAAGTAGGAAAAACACCATTTCTGTTGTCCTGAGTATTTTATTATTAAAAAGCCGAGATGACATCTTAACAGAAATCATTATTTTTACAGTCTTTGGGAGGCAAGCAACCTCTTCACAACAGCTATAAAGACATAAATGGTTTGAAAGATACCTTGATGTCTAAGCAGTGGTCCAATTTCCCTATTAAGAGCTAGTCTCACATCAAGAAACTTATTCTGTTTAATTTTTATTGTTATTGCAGAAATGACATTAAAATAAAAACTTTTTTCAGCTTTGATGTTTTCATTATCCTATCTAAATTCCTTTTATGCTATTAGCTGTCCACAGCTGCTCCCAGGATTGGTTCAGCCCTTTTTAGTTCCTTTACAAACCACTTTATTATGTCAAAGTGTAACAGGCTTCATAATATTAAGTAGCACAACCACAGCACTGGAAGTTACATGCAAATGTCTAGACAGGATTTCTTCACTGGCAGCCACTGGGATTTTGTGTTAGTTATGCATTTTTGGCATTTCTTGCCTTTGCGTGGACCTCAAAAAGCACATTAAGAGAAACCCAGGATTATTGAAAAGCTTTCCTTTTACAGAATTTTCTGAAGCTTTAAACAGAAGTTTGTGTTATTCATGCCAGATATCTGTGTGATTCTATGCTACCACATAATATTTTGCATCTTCCCCATAGCAGTTCTGTGCAAGTGCTCCACACAGAGAAGAGGGATCCACTGCCTCCTTGTCTGCAGCTTGCCCAGGAATGTTGCCATGTGATCATTAGTGCAGAAAGCACTTGCCATGCTGGCACGTAAAGACCAGGGTAATGGGTTGAAATGGCCTAAAACTGAAATGGCTTTAAAGCAAAAGAGGTTAGATTTAGATTAGTGTCTTTGTTTGAGCCAAATTGTGAGGAAGAATCCTGAAATAAATATGTCCTCCGGTTCGAAAAAAAATCTCTGGAGGAAGGTGAAAAAAAACCCTGTTAATTTAACAAGCAGAGTGATCACAAGAAGGGAAAGGGAAGAGAAGAGAAGAGAAGAGAAGAGAAGAGAAGAGAAGAGAAGAGAAGAGAAGAGAAGAGAAGAGAAGAGAAGAGAAGAGAAGAGAAGAGAAGAGAAGAGAAGAGAAGAGAAGAGAAGAGAAGAGAAGAGAAGAGAAGAGAAGAGAAGAGAAGAAAAAAGGAAAAGAAAAAAGAAAAGAAGAAAAGAGAAAAGAAAAGAAAAGAAAAGAAAAGAAAAGAAAAGAAAAGAAAAGAAAAGAAAAGAAAAGAAAAGAAAAGAAAAGAAAAGAAAAGAAAAGAAAAGAAAAGAAAAGAAAAGAAAAGAAAAGAAAAGAAAAGAAAAGAAAAGAAAAGAATGATGTTAAATAATAAAACCTCTCACTGCAGAGATGAGCTGGTAGATTCAGAGTCCTTTCTGTAGTCCTTTCTGTAAGGTTCCCTCTGGGATCCAGAGCTGGCCTCTGGGCTGTGGCATGGCAGGGGCCCCAGAAGTGTTCTGGTGTTTCAGACCAGTTAAAAGCTGAGCAGTTCCAGGAGAAGAAGAAGAAGCAGCCATGGTCCCAGGAAAAACTTCTTGCCTCAGCTAACAAAAAAACAAACAAACAAACAAAAAAACCCCAAAAAACCCCCCAAAAACTAGCTAAAAAGCAAAGAAAAACTCTGTCTCTCTCTGGAGAACAAGAAAGCCAAGAGCTACAGGGAAAAAAAAAACCTGAGCAAATGTCCTGGGTTGGCTTCATCACTTCCCTAAATGTCAAGCAAAACCATGACAGCCAGTTATCTGTGTTTTGAACATAGGTGCTGAAAGAATTCCACCACCTTCCCCACCACCCCCTTTCGATCTTAAAGCCACAAGACTCATGTCTGGGCTTAGAGCAGCCGATAGGGGATACAGTCCCCCCAGGATAGTTAGCTATTAGGAAGAATAAGAGGGTGGTGAGCCACTGGAACAGGATATTCAGAGAAGCTGTGGATGGCCCATCACTGGAAGTGTTCAAGGGCAGGTTGTATGGGGTTTTGAGCAACCTGGTCTAGTGAAAGGTGTCCCTGGTCATAGTGGAAAGGTTGGAACTAGATGATCTTAAAGGCCATTCTATCATTCTTTGAAATCTGAGTTGGTCCCATTGCTTCACAGTATGCTCTTTCTAAAGATAGGCCTGGAAAATAGATTTTGGGACTATGAAGCTCAGACAGATACCCAGGGGATGATGGTATCTGTGGAGTACCTAACCTGAAGACACTTAATTCACTGGTGAGTTGAAGGCTACGTAGCTGAAAGAGGGCAGTGAGTGAGATGTACCTAAGGGCTGGGGTGAGAAAGAAAGAAGATGGTAAAGCTCAGCATTAGTTGAGGCCTGTTTAGCCAACAACCTGAATTGTTTTATTTTTAAAAGAAGTGCTAGGCATAAAACTTTTCTGAGAAAACTGAGACATCCTTCTTAAGGCTGAATGAATACTGCCTGTGATAGATGACTGTCACAATTAAAAGGCAAATATCTTGTATATATGTTAAGAGAAGTTTTAGAGACATGTTTTACCCCCCTTTATGTTGTTATCAGGGGGTGGCCTGGGTTCAGGACATTGGGAGGGGCTAAAGGGGCAAAAGGCAAAACCTCCATTGTGTGGATGAGCACATGGTAGGAAAAATCCTCTGCTCCAGGTGCCGTACTACTTCCTCTATTCAGTCTTCTGTTATATTTTAATAGGGTTTTAATAAACTTTTGAAATTTTTTGGAAGTGAATATAATTTCTCACAAATGGGGGCTCTGCCCAGGATTTACACCTTACCCCTGTGGTACTAGGAGAAAAAGGTGCACCCTGACACATATTTGACAGAATCCATCAGACTCTCCCAGAGCTATCAGCGGTCACAGGTTGAAAGCCCAAAGACACCAGGAGACTGGATAAAGAAAAGAGGGAAGGGGGAGTGAGTACCATCCTCATAACTATTTTTTGGCCAGATCATATTTCTGTAATTCCAATATATGAACACGAGCTTCACATCAGTAATATATACGACGTGTCCTGGTCCACTGAAGCTTCAGGATAATGGACGGTTGGAAGCAGGGTGGGACATGTCAGTGGGAAAGGCGTGGGGTCCTTGTCAAACAGAGTGGAAATTTTCCAAGGTGGAAATCCATTTCGGATTTAGGTGAAATGTGCTGTTTTGAATTATTAAGTCTGTAGCTTGCTTGCATAAACCGAATATGTTGTTTAGTCTGAGCTCAAGACTGCCTGTTCCGGCAAAAAACTAGTGCTCGCAGAACTGCCTCAGCCAAGGGAAAAGAACGCAAAGGGGATAAGAGGGGTCCCTTGAACTTTGAAACAGATGAAACTCAAAGCTGAGGCTGCGCTGAAGCTGCGGGAGACAGGGCAGGATGAATCAGTTCTTCCTGTACTTTCTGATAAAAAACAAGCTGCAGTGTAATGCGAAATCAGTAAAATGAATATGTATGAACCTATTGTGAAATTCTATGCATATGAATCAGTAAGGGAGACAAAAAAGGACTGTGAGTTCTCAGGGGTGCATGTCCCTTAAGGGGGAGTGATCCCCACATGTGTCCAGCTGTGTAATAAACATACCGGCTTTACAACTTTTACAAAGTTGTGGAGTTTTTTTTTCTTTCTTCATTTTGACGGGGACCCCGTGGCCGGCAGGATGCATAAGACTGAAGGATTTGTGGGGACTTGAGAGCATTGGAGGGGGGCACTGTGTGGGGAGTCTCCAGGATTCCAAAGGGAGCTGGTGAACTCGCGTGTGGCTCGGAGCCAGGGTCAGGTCCTGGGTGCAGCCAGCACTACAATTTCCAGAGCCAGCGGAGATTGCGCTGGAAAAGGGGTGACCACCGAGACGTTTATGGCGGAGGGGTCGCCCAAGAGTAGGTGCAACATTCCTCATGGCGCAGGGGGTTCACACAGCGGAGCCGGTGAGCTCATGCACCACTCAGAGCGGGGCCAGAGCTGCTGAGCTGAGCCACGTCGGGCCAGGGGCGGAACTGCCGAGCCAAACCACATCGGGCCAGGGGTGGGCCTTAGCTGATCTGAGCTGTGGCGGGCCAGGGGTGGGTCTTAGCTGAGCCGAGCCAGCTGGGGCGGGGATCAGAGTGCGACCATGGGACGGAAGTCCCCTGGATCATAGCTGCTTTTGGAAGAGAGGTAAAGGGTTTTTTTCTTTCTTCTTTTTTCCTTTTCTTTCTCTCTTTCCTTTCCTTCTCCTTCCTCCTTTCCTAGTTTCTTTCTTCTCCTCCTTTCCCTCTCCCTTCTTAGGGAGGTGGGCCTTGCTGGGAGGGTGTGTAATTGGCTGATTGGGGAGGCGAGCTCTGTTGGGGAAAGACCTGTGATGGGTTGGTCAGGATGGGATTATGGGTGAGTAGCAAATCCCCAAGAGAAGAAGCAGAAATTGGAGAGGTACCAATGGGAATACCCCCAGATAGCCTACTGGGAAATACTCCCAGATAGCCTACTGGGAAGTAAACTAGCCTGGTGGAAATATGATCCCAACACCAGAGATAAGGACGAGCTTAAAATGATTCAGTACTGCATGGTAGAATGGACCAGAAGGGAAATGACGAGCAATCATGTACATAGCCAAGATATGGATCAGATGAAGGATGGATATGCTGGGCATTAAACATGTAACAGAGCTAAGAAATCATTAAATCAGGGAGAGAGTGACTACACTGCTTGCTGGGAAGGGGAGACTACAACCTTGAAGGCGGGTGTGTTTAAGGTAGCAGTACATACAGAGTGGGACCTGTTAAACCACTTGCCTCCTTCACCTCCAGTAGCTCCAACTGCACTTCCCCTGCCCCCTGATAGGCCTAGCCAAAACACCAGAAACAGAGTGGCACAATGAGAGGAAAGCAGAACAGGGGATGGGAGCCAAGCTCAGGATTATACCCCCTGAGGGAAGTACCCCTGGGTGGGGTGCAGGGAGGAACTGGATTCGTAACCGTTCCTCTCAGTTCCTCTGATGTGAGAATGTTCAAGAAATAATTAAAAGGACTATTTGAAGACTTCATTGGATTAGCAGAGCAGTGAGACCAGTTTCTGGGGCCCAATATTTATACATGGGAAAAAATGCAATCAATAATGACCATGTTGCTCATACCAGAGGAAAGAGATGATCCGGGCAGCTGGGATATAGATATGGGAAAGGGAGCATGTGCTCCCTTTCCTGAGGACCTGAAAAAGACCTCCTGGGGATCTGAAAATGCCCACAGTGTGCCCCATGTGGGACCACAACAGCCTGGGGGGGAGGCAAGACATGGAGGAGTATAGAATGTTAATTATAAGAGGTATCAAAGAAGCAGTTCCATGTAATCAAAATGCCTGTAAGGCTTTAGATGAGCAGCAAAAGAGGGAAGAAACTCCAACGGAGTGGCTAGAAAGATGAGGAAAATATGAGAGAATATGCAGGAGTTGATCCTGATACAGTGGCTGGACAGATCTTACTAAAGATAAATTTTGTCACTCATGCCTGGCCAGATATACAAAGAAAGTTAGAAAAATTAGATGGTTGGCAAGAAAGGAGGTTAGAGGATCTTTTAAGGGAAGCACAGAAGGTGTATGTAAAGAGAGACGAAGAGAAGGCCAAGGCAAAAGCCAAGTAATGGTAACTGCCATTAGGGAAGGAAATCAGCACATAAAGAACTACCCAGGTAAGGGAGCAAGACCCCAAATGCCGGAAGACAGACAGAGGGGGGATACAGCCCCCTGGGACTGGACACAAACAGGAGAGTTTGGGGAATAGGGTAACCTTGGACCAATTTGCTTTTACTGTAAAAGGGAGTGGGCATATCAGAAAGAATTGCCCCCAGAGGGAAAAGGACCTGAGGGTCTATAAGACCGAGCAAAAAGGGGAAGCAGAAGATTACGGGTGTCAGGGGCTCTACCTCCTGGGGACAGAATACCATCAGGAGCCACTGATAATTTTAAAAACAAGTTCCCAGGAGGAAGAATTTGAATTCCTAGTAGATATGGGGGCTGAAAGAACTTGTGTATGTAGAATCCCAAACAGGTGCAAAAAGGGTCAAGATACCATACAAGTAGTAGGTGCAGAAGGGGAAGGGTTCAAAGTCTCAAAGGTTCAAAGGGTTCAAAGTTAGAAAGGAAGTAAAGTTTGAAGGGGGAAATAAAATAGGAATTGGGGATGTTTTATTAGTTCCAGAAGTAGGGTGCAATTTATTAGGAAGGGATTTGCAGGTGCAGTACATTGGAGTACATTGGAGTACTCCCAGAGGAAGGGAAAATGGTAGTTAAGCTTCTCCAATTAAGGGAAAAGGATGAGGAGAAAATTCATGAGATGGTGTGGGCAAAACCCAAAAACTGAGGTAAATTGAATATGAAACCTATAGTAATAAAAATAGTTAATGAGAACCATCCAGTTCGGGAATGACAAAACCCAGTCTCCCTGGAAGGGAGATGAAGATTGCAGCCGGTGATCCAGGACCTACTTGAAGAAGGGACTATAGAACCTTGTATGTCCCCCCCATAATACACCCATATTACCAGTAAAGAAGTTAGATGGGACTTACAGGCTAGTCCAAGATTTGAGAGAAGTGAACAAAAGAACAGTAAATCGATACTCAATAGTGCCTAACCCCTATACACCACTGAGTAATATCCCCCCATCACACCAGTGGTTCAGTGTGATAGACCTAAAAGATGCTTTTTGGACTTTTCCACTGGTAGAGGAAAAGAGGGATATATTTGCCTTTGGAATCGGGAGGACCCTGATTCCAGGAGGAAGGAACAGCTTCGGTGGACTAGGTTACCCCAAGGGTTTTCCGAATCCCCAAACCTATTAGGTCAAGCCTTGGGAGAAGTACTACAGCCTTCTCCATCAAACCTGAGATAAAGCTTATCCAATATATAGATGATTTGCTTCTCTCAGGAGGGGAAGAAAAAGAAGTTTGGGAATCGGGCATAGCATTGTTACATTTTTTAGGGGACCAAGGACTTCAGATATGATAGGGAAACTCCAATTTTTACAGTGTGAAATAAAATACCTAGGACATGTGATTTGTCAAGGCAGCTGGCAACTGAATCCTGAGAGAATTGCGGGGATAGTCTCATTCCCACGGCCAAAAACTAAGAGGGAAGTTAGAAGGTTTCTAGGTTTTTTGGGATATTGAAGACTATGGATTTAAGGATATATGCAGGCTGTCAGGTTCTTGCATGAAAAGTTAGTAGAAGAAGAGATTAGGTGGGAAGAAAACAATGAGCAAAAGTTTGAAGCTTTAAAGCAAAAATTAGTCAGTGCACCAGCACTGAGTCTTCTGGCCTTAGACAAACCCTTCTACCTGTTTGTAGATATAGAAAAAGGGGTAGCTCATGGAGTACTAGCCCAGGACTGGGGAGGATGCAGGAAACTAGTGGCCTATTTATCAAAACTGTTAGACCCTGTCAGCTGGGGGTGACCAACCTGCATTCAGGCGATGGCAGCGACCACCCTGCTCATAGAGAAAACCGAAATTTAACCTTTGGGGGAAAATTGAGAATATATACCTTACACTCAGTTAGAAGTATCCTAAGCTGAAAGGCTGAGAAGTGGCTCACTGATTCCTGAGTGCTAAAATATGAAGCCATCTTAATAGATTATGATTTAGAGCTAATCGTGAGTAACCAACTCAACCCTGCCCAGTTTTTGTATGGAGAACAAGATAAGGAATTAATACATAATTGCCTAGAAGTTATAAACTATCAAACTAAATAAGAAAGGTCCTAACAGATCAACCACTCCAAGGTGGAAAATGATTGTACATCAATGGATCTTCACGGATAATCCAGGGGCACTGGGTATCGGGGTATGCTAGAATGGATGAAGGGTTAGTGGCCATAGAAAAGGGAAAGTTACCTTCCAACTGGTCAGCCCAAGCATGTGAGTTATATGCCCTAAAACAAGCTCTGGAAATATTAGCACAGAAAAGGAGAACAATACGTACAGACTCAAAATATGCTTTTGGAGTAGTTCAAATGTTTGGAAAAGTTTGGGAAGAGAGGGGCTATTAAATTCAAAGGGAAAGGGACTGATTCACAAAGAACTTATTTTTGAAGTCTTAGAAACCTTACAATTACCAGAGGAAGTGGCAGTAGTATATGTTAAATGACACCAAAAAGGGGTGACTCAAGACGTGTAGGGGAACAATTTAGCAGATTTAAAAGCTAAAAATGCAGCCGAATCAGGGACAGAAAAATTATTGATGGTATTAACCTTTTTGAGAGAAATGGAAGAAGTCGTGGTATTCAGTAGGACAGAAGAAGAAGAATTCCTTAAAATAGGAGGCAAGAAAGATAACAAAGGGAAATGGAGATTAGCAGATGGGAGGCAAATGTTGAATAAGCCCCTTGCCAAGGAAATGCTGGAAGGCATACATGGGACAACACATTGGGGTACACAAGTGCCAAGTGATCAATTTCTAAGGGACTGGGGCTGCCTAGGAATTTTTGGGATAGCTAAGCAGGGGACTGAACATTGTGTGGTATGTCAACAAGTGAATAAGAGCATCATGAGGAAAACACCCAGGGAAGGGCAAGAACTAGGCTTAAGACCCTTTCAAAACATCCAAGTAGACTTTACTGAGCTTCCCCAGGTACAAGAAAGCTCAGTAAAGTACTTGGATGTTTTGAAAGGGTGAACTTGCTAGTTCACTTGACTCATTGGGTAGAGGCAGTACCCACTGTGAAAGCCAATGCCAATGTTGTGAATAAAACACTTCTAGAATCAATGATTCCCCGATATGGGATGGTAAAACAGGATTGAGTCAGACTAGGGAACTCATTTCATGTAGAAGACATTGCAGAAAGTTGTTCAAGCCCTGGGAGTAAAATGAGAATTACACACTCCATGGCATCCACAGAGTTCTGATTGGGTTGAGAGAATGAATCAAACTCTCAAAAGAGCTCTAGTTAAGCTAATGATTGAAACTCAAACGTCCTGGATAAAATGTTTCTTTTTGGCCTTATTAAGAATTAGTACCCAGCCCTGGTCAGATTTGGGGGTGTCACCCCATGAGATGTTGTTTGGGTTACCCTTCTTGACCTCACCCCAGAAGGTTGCCACCTATGAGAAGGGGAAGCCAATGCCAAGAAATATGTCTATAGCATGAACCTTAGAAGGGCCAAGACATAAAGGGACAATTCCTCAAACTACCACCCTGGATTTCAGAATCTATAATATTAATTGCGGGAATTGGTTGATGATTAAGTCATGGAGAGATCATCCTCTATCTCCTGAGTGGGAAGGTCCCTTTCAGGTACTGCTCACCACCAAATCAGCCGTGTGAACTGCAGAGCGGGGATGGACTCATGCCAATAGAGTTCAAGGCCCAGTAGAAGAACCTAAAGAATGGACTATAACATCCAGGCTGGGTGAAATGAGATTGACTCTCAAGCAGTGACCAAGAAAAAAACAGAAAAATAACAAGATGCCCAAAAAGTAGAGTCAAGTTTCCAACAGCCAGCTCAAGAACTGTTTCCTTGTTTTAATGGGCAAGAATTACAAGTGTCTGTTGAGGGGAAGTACACAAGGGACTGTAAGAGGTAGTGGGACAGCATCCTTAAGAACCACAAGTAAAATAAGGCAAAAGGAGGAGGGCAAGACCAGGTTGGCCCCTTTGTTCACTACCAAGAAGACTCCATAGCCCTGCTGCAGGTAGCAACCCCATAGTCTTGGTAAGGTAGGGACAAAAAGGCCATGCCAGACCTCTATAATTCCTCAATTGCCTTTTAATACAAAAGGGACTAGAGGGCAAGACCAAGTTGGCTTCTGTACTCACCACTAAGATACATCTGCTATAAAAGCCATACTGGACTTCTGTAATGTCCTTTTGTTCATTCCGGATAAGGGTGTCTGGGGAAAACTGGGTTTTTTTTTTTTTCCTTTGATTCCTTCTGTCCTTGTCCACATCAACAGATGCTAGTATGATCCATTGAGTAAATTGTTCAAGCCAAATAACTTGTGGAAAAGGAAAAGGGGGGATTGTGATAGATGAGTAATGTGATGGTTGACTCTCACCAAAATTAAAAGGTGAATATCATGTATATATGTTAAGAGAAGATTTATAGAATTATAGTCATGTTTTACTCCCCCTTGTGCTGTCATCAGGGGTAGCCTGGGTTTGGGACATTTGGGAGGGTTGGCTTGTTACTATTGCAGCACCTGACCTCCAATCAAGATTTAAGGAAGTAAACTCCACCACAGGACAGCAAAGAAGGAGATGATGGACAGAACTTTGGGAGGGACTACAGGGTTAAAAGGCAAAATCTCTACTGTGTGGATGAGCACATGGTGGGAAAAATCCTCTGCACCCAGTGCCGTAATATTTTCTCTATTCAGTCTTTTGTTATATTTTTTGATAAGGTTTTAATAAACCTTTTAAATTTTTTGGGAATGAGATGGAGCAGTGTGAGCATTTCTCACACTGCCTTAATGCTTACTGAAGCAGAACATATCTGAGACACTCCCTAGCTGCATGTTATGTTTTCCTGCAGAGACATTTCCTCCTCCTTCCCATACATCTATTTTCTCCTTATTTGTTACTTGAGTTCTCTTTTTCTCAAATATTATTGTAGTTCCTCTAACAACAAAATCCTGAATAAAACAACAGGAAATTGAGAGAATAAAAGGAGTGTTCAACCCTTTCCTTGAGATGTTTGCTGGAAGCCATAAATGATTGATATAATGGAGGCAAGATTCAGTCTTCCCTGACCCCATACCTATCATAAACTGCTCAGCTTTACCTAGTTATGATTGAGTTGATAGATGCCCCTTACTTTAGGGGAAAGACAATGGAGGGAAAGCAAATCTGACACTTTTGTAACAAGTGTCACTTATGTAACTTGTGTAATTTGTGTGACTTTGTGTAGCAAAAAAAGCAGTCAATACATGGGAAAGTGCAGAGAAAAAGTAATGCACTATAATTGCACATCTATATGAAAGAAAACTCCTTCCATTCAAATGTTAATGTGAATAGAAAAGGCAGGGGAGTGGCGAGGTACTGTCCTCTCTCGGTTTGGAAGCTGCGCACACAAGGCCAGTGTTGTGCGGCTTCGTTCTTCACCTTTCGGAAGCTGTCGTTCTCTCAGGCTCCTGGAGGCGAAGAAGCGGCTTCTTCTCGCACAGAGCATTGTGCTGGTCGCGGTGCACTCCGGAGCGTGGCTTCTGCCGAAAGACGCCCGGGACCGGCACGTACCTTCGGAGAGCTCCGTATCTCCGTCTTCTGTGTCTCTTGTCACCTGCATCTTAGCATAAAGCTTTTCCACTATGTCTCGCAAGGAGAAACTGTGCCAGTACAGAAAACATCTACTGAAGACAGAGTAAAGACACCCAGAGAACATCAGGGGATGTTGTTAGATGCCATAAATAGATTTGGTTATTTTCCATTGATCTTCATTTATTTTTAGTAATTTGGTAAAAAACCCCACTCCCTCCCTCCCACACCTCCCTTCCAGAATCATTTGATAACTCCTGTATGTTAAGTGAAGCTGCACTATTTATCATTGGCAATAATATTTTTCCCAATAATTGAACGTAATCAATGAAGATGCAATCCTTTTCTCCTGTAAGAGTTAGTTCCACCTTGGCACATTGCTATTAGGCCAAATTTGGTTCCATCTTTTTGAGTATCAGTGGGAGAAGATAAAAAATATTGTTTAGGGCATGGATGTATCAATATTGTACATTTTTTAAAAACTACATGCAGGGGAAAAGAACCTAACCCACTGTGCAATCTGGTGTAATTTTCTTGCACTTCTAGCTGTGTTTTCTTTTTTTTTGTCACTCTGCAGGGTTAATGGGAACTTCCTTTAATTCTGTTCTAGAGTGCCCTTTCATGTTATGTCACTCAACATCTGTTTGAATCTGTTTATTTTACTGTTTCCAGTAGAGTTATGAAAATATTATCCATTGCTTTGGATGATGGTGTTGTATGCAGCAAGTTACACTCCCCTCCACCTCCTGCTTGTTTCTTAGTCAATGCACCAATCATCCCAACAACACTCACAAGATGATTTTCCCCTTCTTTTAAATTAATTTTCATATATTTTCTGTTCTATCTGCAGTCTTCACCTTATTGTGAAATGACCAGATGTCTCAGAAAGCCTCAAGCTATGCTGGCATCAGGAGCATTTGCCCCCATCCTGAGTGACTGCAGACTGAAATGCCAATATGTTCTGGTTTGTAACGGATGATTGATTTGCAAGGCTGTTTTGCTTTGATTGTCCCTTGCTTAAAGAAGCATTGGGCCTTTTAAAAGTTATTTTACCTTTCATTTTATACCAGGCAGTATTTTCCCTGTCTCTGGTCTTGTGTCCACTAAATCCTAACTAGCTGGTCTACAGCTTGTGATATTTCTTTTCTCTTGCAGAGAAGTTCACGTTTTTTAAAATTTTAACGGCAAAAAAATTACATTGGAGAAATAACCAGATCAGATGTGTAAATACCTTTGAAAGTACAAGGATCAGCCATGGTGGAAGAAGGTAGAAGACCATTCCTCAGCAGCCATCTGGACAGATCATCACACTTTTTGTCTTCTCCTTAGGATGGCTATGTGTCACCTCCTCCTCTCATCTCAAACATTGGATCCAAACATCTAACATCCACACTTCAGAAATCTTTGCAAGCTGTGTCTTCAGACACCATGCTTCAGACACCATGGGCAACCCTGTGGTGAGACCCTTCAGTTTGGCCAGGGTGTGCAGACATGTAGCTATGTTCCCCATCTGCACACATGAGGAAATCCTCCATGTTCAGTAAAAAGACCATAAAACTGTTTCTCTGTGTAACTCCTTTCCATATAAATGCTTACCTCTGAAATACCAGTACAGGCAAGGCCATCTCTGGGAAAAAGCCTGAGAACAGCCAGAAAGTCCAAGCTTGGATATTAGAGGCGGTTGGTGTTGAGGAATATGTCTAGTGCAGGTAGCGCGATATGCTGCTCCAATGCAGTGCACGTTGCAGGTTGTGCTTTGTGTGTGGGGCAAGGACTGTAGCTTCCAGCAAGAGCAGTGATCGGGCACTGACCCTTTGCACAGCAAGGTGCATGGGAACCTGCAGCACCAGCCAGGTAACCAGCCACTCTGAGATACAACGGGAGCCAATGGCTCAGCAAGAAGACCCCACACTCCTATGTGCATGGACTGTGGATATAAAAACCCACAGATTCCTTGGTTCAGGGTCCCTCGTTGGCAGCACCCAGCTTGATCTCAAGCTAGTTTTGTGTGATTCTACCATGATTAAAGTACTTAGGGAAATCAGATATTTGAGACTCGGTTATGGGAAATCTGTGGCTGAACCTGTAAGGAAAACTTGTCTGACTTTGTGAGAGTGGTGTGTTAGGGAGTCTAGCAAGGCACCCATTGACTTACTGGAGCCATCCACTGCAAAGGGTGGTTGCCACTAGCTGGGGTGAAATTCTGGTATGGTAGCAGTGAGACTGCCAGAGGGGGTCCTTGATGGTCAGACAGGAGGGTGTCCTTAACAGCTATCCTAGGATTGGAAGTGGGATTTGTAAATAACAACCTCCAGGTTATAGCAGTGTCTTTTCCCTTAGAATTCAACTATAGCTTAATTAAACAGTAGTAAAATTACTAATTTAACCTATTCCAGTTCCCTGGAGTTTTTAATCCATGCTACAAATTGATTACAAAACTTTTACAATAATCGAAACTGAGCTTTTAATTCCTCATTCAAGGTACTCAAACATAACCTGGCAGTATACGTTTCTCTGCCTTACAGACTTTTTAAGCTGACCTGGCAAGAAAAAGGAATCCCTGAATAAATGGTAATTGGATTCTCAATGTTTTTCATCGGGAGGGGGTTATCACAGAAGGACACTTGTAAATTACCTGTTTTTAGGTGCGAAGGATTGCTGGGGTGTTTTTAGAGCATGATTCTTTTTGCAGGACTATGTCTGCATTCTGTTTGGGCTGTAAAAAATGAATGAGAATCCATTGCATCCTTCATTTACTAAGGTAGCTGTGAATTTTGCCACTGTATTCAACAGACAGAGGTACTGACTTTATTTTCTTACACTCTGAGATCATGTTCTCAGATAATTACATTAACCTGTTTTCTGTAAAGCAACCTTTTTGTGCCATGTTCATATTTGGAAATACTTATCATTGTTTCAAATATCTAGATACGCTGCCGAGGTGCTCATGGAGGAATATTTGGATAATCCTCAATGCAAATCCTCTTAAGGCTCTTTTTGTGTAGAAGAAAAGCACACCTCCTTCAGAACCGTGGATGCAGATGTACAACTCACCCCTAGAGGTCACTGCGAACCAGGGATTTCAGCAAGCTCCAGCGAGCACCCTGAGTGGCGGGTGCCCAGAAGCTGCAGCAGTGGGGTCCTGCAGGCAGGGCTAGCGGGCGATCACCAGCCGGAGCGGAATGCTCATGAGGGCTGTTCCCACCTTCCTTTCCTTTAGCCTATCTCCCATTCCTTTTGTCTTTATGACATTTAAGGCTTACCACCAGAAATCGGCCAGTAGTCAGCTTTTTTTCGGATGACACTGTCTTCGGTGGAGATTTTTTCTTCTTTTTTTTTTTGTTGTTGTGTTTTGTTCTGGTGGTTTTTGTTTTTTGGGGGGGGGGGGGGTTTGCATCTTCCTTTGCACTCAGAAAAAAAAAATAGAAGGACAAGTATGGCAAATTATGGTAATTATTTTAGATTCAGGAGATAATTCCCTTACCACAGGTGAAGAACTTGACATCTGGATTCTTTGGTGTTAACTCTTTATAGGAGTGGATTTTACTGTGCTGCATAATTTAGGCTGCATCTGATTTTGCTTTCTGACATAATTTACCAGTACCTCCTATTTTTTTTGGCATAAGATTTGAGATATTTCTGAGTTGACTCTCTGGTTTCAGTGTAGATCGCTGGTAGCTCTGAGGCCCAGTGTTATGCAGATTGGTTCAAAAGCATCATGCTACATTTGCAAGGATTATAAAATTACTTCTTCACACTTTACTTTCACATTTACTTTTCCTTTTAGAACAACCAAAGATTAGTTGGAGCTATGCTGTTGGTGGCCAGAGTTTTAGTTGGGTATGGGGAGAGATACCAAAGAGTCTCACTTATCTAAGTCTATTCAGTGTTTTTTGGGGTCTGCCAAAGATTTGAAACAGCTTTGAAACATAAGCTTCTTCATCTCAAATCTAGAAAAACGGATTCATACTAAAATGTGTGGAAAAAGTCTAAGAAATTTTTTCTGATTCTTTGCAATATTGTTACCATATTTTGCCTACAGAAATTTGCCAAAGTTCTGCAGTAAATCAAGTACATGTAGCCAGAAGAATTGAAAGAATTATTGGCCAAAGCTTTCTACATAGAAAAGTTAAGCCTGAAAAGTAGCTTCACTACTGATTCTTGGTAAGCCCTGTGGCAAGCCATTTAAACTCTCTACCTTTTGTTTTCCTCATTTACACAAGATTGAACATAGCTACATTACTAAACATTGTGTAGGAATGATCAGTTGTTAACACAGGTTGTATAATCCTGTTTGGATAGTACAGACATTACAGAAAATTACAGGCTTTCTGTTACTGAAATAACTGCTGACCAAATAGTTATGATAAAATACCACAGTGGTGTAAAGTTGATATATTGTGAAATATTACATAGTTATATGGAAAAATGGAAGAAATACCATTGTTATAACTCAATAAATAAAAAGATAAATACAGAAATTGACCTTATATAGGTTCCTAAAATAAGCTGCATATACTGGGCTGGGGAGGATATATGCATAACATTAATGAGGTGGAAGAACTTAGTTGAACTGGAGTGGGGAGGAGAGGTAATGATGGTTCTGATTACATTCTATTTCTTGCAAGAAGGGGAATGATGGGGGAAAAGTTGAATTTTAGAGGTTAGTTGAGACAAATAGAATAAGGCCTCCTCTGGTAAAGCCTTTACAGGCAACTCTAGTGCAGGGAATTTAATGGTCTCAGTTGGCTGCAGTGGAAGTACTTGTGGTCTGAAAGCACTTCAGTGTCCATCCAAAGCAGAGCCATGAGACCCTTCTGTTACATGAGGCCGCAGCAGAAGGGCAACTGGAAAAGCTTAAAATGTGTCCATTAATTCAAAGTATGTGTGCATGTAATTTGCTAACATGAAATAACAAAGAATCAAAGTTCTAAGCAGAACATTAATTTAATCCTTATTTTTTTAGCATTTTCTTTTTTTATTTCAGTTTAAAAATATCTTCTTTAGTGGTGGCTGCTTAAATGCTTGGCAGTTGTGGCCCTACAGAAGATCATCACAATCCTATTGAAATACGAAATTTCGGGAAACTATCTGAAAATGTACTCAGCCTCAACAATTCAGTCTGTCCTTCAGTGTGGAAAATTTTTCTGTTTGTGAGATTCGTTCTTACTCACATAACAGACCCCCGGTCTTCCCTGTAGAGTTGATTGATCACCTGCTCTACTTTGCAATTTTTTTATTCATAACAGTTAAGACTGAGGGTGAGATAATTTTTTAATATCAGTGGCAAAAGTCCTCCTTCAGCCTACCTGGCCTTCAGCTGAGAGGTGGCACCATTCAGGAGAAAGCAATGTCCTACTTTCTGAATTTTGTCACTGTTGTTTAATGAGATAACAACATGTTTTATCATTTAGCTGTGACATATGATGGGGTTAGGAGATCCAGAGAGATTTCTCAGAGCTGCCAAATTTGATGCTGTTCTGTAAAGGATATTTCTTACCAGTGAGAAACCCTCCTATTTCTTGCTCACTTCTCATCACCAAAAATGTATCTGTTTCTCTCTCTAGGTCAGCCTACTTCCTGGCAGGCTCGCAGTACTCCAGAAGAAGTAGGACGATGAAGGGGACAAAAGTCCATGAAAGAGGATGGTTTCATCAATCCTCAACACCCATCAGAAAGACCAGCGGCATTGTCTCCTATGCCCCAAACTGTGCTTCCTTTTGTCTTATTTGGGTTCTTAGGGGTTTCTGCTGCAATTATGGATGCAAGAAAGATTCTCCTGATGAGAGAACAAGGGCAGTCCTCGGGAGCTGTGGGGGAAGATGGGCATCTGTTCCATAGGTTGTGATTTGCAAGAACCAGGAATAAGGAATAATCTCAGAGACTGAGAATATAGGTGTTTTTGGCAGTTAGTGCAGTGAGTAGCAGAGAGGAAAGAGGTGGATCTGTTTTAAACGGGCATATTACTGTTGGGGGGCAGGGAGGAGGAGAAGAAATCATCAGGAAGGGTAGAAAGCATATAGGCAAAAAAAACAGGCAAAGGGAAAGGCATGCTGTCTGGCCTAGCTTGACTTCTCACAGTGGGCAAACAGCAGTGAAGAGCCCAAAGATGAGGGGAAGGAGCAGGTGGAGGGACTGGTCCTGCCTGTAGTGCTTACAGGCTTGGCATTGCTTCCGTCTAATATTGTACCCTCTTCCCCATCCAACATGAGGGCACCAAACTGCCAGAACAGGCAGAACCTACCAAGTGAGACTACCTTTTATGCTGGAGGGACAATCCAGGTGAGGATCGTTTTTTTCTCAGTATGTCTGCTGTGCTAGACAAACTTTCCTTGCCAAAGAGCAGACACCTGTCATTTATTGAGAAAAAAAATCAGTCTCTGGTGTCTCTGGAGACCACAGAGACAAACAGTGCAGCAGCTTGCTGGGGCACTTGCTGTTCCAGGGATAAAACAGAGTGGCAGGGGCCTATTGACGCCCAGGAGAAACAATTGAAGCCAACTGCTGCAGTGAGAAAGAGCCCATTTGCTGTGTCTGCCGCAGCCAGGGATGGCGGAGGAAAGGGGCAGGAGGGTACACTTGGGCTGGGCTTCTGAATCATTACTGTCCATGCTCCAGCCCCAGTGTGTCTTGCTGTGCTGCCCTTGCTGCCTTTTAGCAGTTAGGAATTAGGGAGAGAAATAAGGAAAGGAAAATAATGAATGATATTGCATGAAATCTGATTTTTCTGTCCAAATTTTACACTGTTGTGGATTTTTGGTGCTTGGAGTGAGTTGATATGGGCTCGTCAGAAATCTTCTAGCCAATAACTCTGGCTGGATCACAGCTCAGCGACACTCTGAGAGGGTCTGTGCGAGTGGCTGGTAGGGCTGTGGGCTGCCTGCCCTTGCCTCCACAATGGGCTTTGGGTATGATGCTGGATCAAGCCTCTGTTTCAGTCTCTCTAAGTGGAGCCCTCAGATCTATCAGAGCAATTCCATACATTTCATTTTGGTATGTTAGTGCCACAGATTGTGTGGTACAGGAATACATCTCTTCTGGAGAATGATGTCAAGTCCAGGGGAGAGTGTATGGCAGAACACACTTTTCAGCCAGGGCTTGCCAAGTTGCCATGCAACTTTAAACAGACCTCAGTGAAATCTGCAGATCTAGGCTTTTCCACAGACATTTAAATCATTAGACTTCAAGTCTTGCTCAGCATTTTCTAGTGCAGAGCAGTGACAGAAGTGTTTGGGCACTGCTGTTCTTTGGCTGTTTAGCCACAATAGTTAGGTATTTAAAGGGTGGAGGCTCAATAGATAGCTTTATGCATTATCCACACCACCAAACACTCCTGAGATACTGTTACAAACTTAAAATGAGTTGTAGAATAAGTTGTAGAATACTAACAACCATGAAAACAAGGGTAAATTAAAGATTTGGGTGTTCTGTCCTTTTAACAGGTATTACTGTGTAGGATTCTCAAAGGCCTAAGAACAGTTCCCGTTTTTTCAATAGAGGAAGGTTGTACAAAAGTCACACACACCATAGTACATGTCCAAAGATAGGGATATAATTATGAAAATGGAGTTTAGTCCAGTCTGTTAGGTGACCAGCTGAATCTCTTAAGTATGCAGATAATACCCTATCATCATGGAAGCTCACTAGTAGGTGATGGTTTCCTTTCAAATGCCTTTGGAGATCTCATCACATCAGAGATCTAAGAATTCAGCTAAAAGCTCAACTTCCAGTAATACCATCCCTTCCATAAAATTACAGGCAAACTAAATGAGAGGAAAGGAATTTTTTAGGTGAGAGAATGGCTTATATCAGGCATAGCTGGAGTAAATATGGTTAAAAATTTCAGGCACATCAGCATTTCTCCTTCTCCTGTGCTGTGATTGACAGTCTATATAGTTGGGGGTGAACCTATAAAACCACAATACTGTAGCTGTCCTGTAAAACATATTGGTATATAAGACCACTGAGTTTGTGGATGGGAGTCCTACAGTCTACTCTTCAGAAGCATACGTAGAAATGTGCAAAGGAAGTGAAGGTCTGTAGAACTGTGTGAGGAAATTGCAGCAAGCGTATCATTCTCCTAGCCTCAAGCTAGTACCTAGAAAAACAAGCAGTCAGACTCATAGGCCAGAGAAAATGACTTCTCAACTGTACCTTTGTTGGTCCATATATAGTGTTATAGGGAGAAATGAGTAGACATCAAAATGATTTTACTGAGTATTTACATACTCATACTTGGATTTCACACAAGAGTTTATTAATAGGCATATTTATTGAAACTGTGAACTTTAAGTGAATATTAAGAGGAAAAATGAAACCTTTGAATGCAATAATTTACTGTCATACTACTGAGAACCACTGTGCTAGGGTGACATGAAGCAAGTAACTTGTGCTCTAGTTGAATCTGCCCAAACTGATATATCTGATAGCAGCTCAGAATTGCCCATGTTGCCCAGTAATCCCCATGTTGGGTTGGGAATAAAAATGGTAGCAAAATTCCTCTGGTTTTGCAGTAACTGACAACAGAAAAATATAACAAAAGCAGGTATAAAATGATTTTCTAAAAACATAGCATTAATGAAAAAAAAGGATGAGGGTAACCCCCTGTGTGTCACTTTTTCCTAATATGTTAAGAAGAATTGCAGAAATAGAGAAGTCTCTCAGAAGTCAGAAGACATCTAAACTTTCTAAATAAATTAAGACCTGTGAAATACGTGCTCAGCATTATTCAGTCTTGTACTGTGTAAGAAGCAGGAGAACACCTTCTATCAGTTTACTTCTTTGACAGAGTTGTTCAGAGATAAAAACCTTCTTCTGCTGGGGGAATACAGGGAGAGATGAAGTGAGACCTCTGGTCAGTACATCATGTTTTCCATCTGATTTGTTTCCAACATGTGGGAAAAACATAGCAGATTGCATGCTGCATTTATTGAAGAACATACACATGTGTTTAAATTACAGTTTCCTTTCTTGTGATGCAGTTGTAAATTATCTTTTTGCATTTATAGTTAGAGGGCAGACCTGATGCAGAAGCTTAGTGTAAAGTGGTATGTCCATTAAAGTAACCTAGACCGCTGAGAAATTATTCATTATAATGGGGGAACATGTCCATAGGAATAGTGGTTTTGTTCCAATTCAGTGTTGCAGGGACACAAGTCTTCAGCCAAAGTTGCTCAGATTGAGAAAGTTTTTGAAACAAGATGGTACTGGACTGGTGCTGAGGAAAACAAAGCCTTTCTTATGAAAGAAACAGGGACATTCTCACAAATTTAAACTATCAGTTTGATGCTTTGTTCCATTATAAGGTATGATAGTGTTGGCATCACTTTTTTTCCACAGCATGACTTCTACTGCAATGGCACATGGGCTGCAAAATATTTTAAAATATTAACTATTAGACTTTTCATTTTGAATGAGACTAAACAAGGACTCAGATTGTGATCAAAGACAGCCCATTAGTCTGTAGTTATGCTTGATTGAGATTGGCTCTGACAGCCAACATAATAATAGACAGACCATTCTTTAACATATTAACCCTTGTGACCTAATTTGCCATCAAAAAATGCAAATACGATCCTGAGCAACCTTTTTAACCATTCATTTCTCAATGACATTTGATTTTTCTTTTGCAATGTCAGTGTACTTGTGTTACAAATTTAAAGATATTTAGCCTTTCTGCAGAACAGATGTAGACATTAGGTGCTTGCTCAGCTTTAGTTGAAAACCTTTGTCTTTAGCCACCAGTGCTCCCTGCAACATTTGCAAGTTTGAGGTTGAAGATCTTGGTTTAAGAGTGTTAACCACCCTCACTACATCGTTTAAACCTTTGATCATTATCAGTACATATAGTTGAAATTGTACAGAGGGGATGGGGGGTGGCAGGAGAGAGCAGGAAGGAAAGAAGAGAGGAAGTGGGAAAGGAAAAACTGAAAAAGGTGCCCTATTTACTTCTGCAAGGAAGTCCTTGAGTCATTCCAAAAAAGCTCAGAAGGGATAATTCACATGACACAACAAAGAATACAGAGAGAAAAAATCCCTGCCATTGAATTGGTTTCTAACTGGCATTACACTATCTGTTCATATTAACTGTATATATCTTCAGCATCTGTCTTTTTAATTTTTTCCCATTAAAAGCAAAGTAATAAAGTCCTCTGAAAGTTAACCCTGGTCTATTCTGGGCAAGAAGATTTAGATCAACATGTGTACAGGAATGTTTAAATTCAGTTTACAGTAATCCCCATGTGGTTTACTATAACCTCTAAGTAATTCTAGCAATGTCCTAATTTGCAAATGTTATAACAATCCTTCCCATTATAATTTTTAGCAACCAGTGGCGTGCAAGTATGAATTGGTTTGTTGATTTTCTCTTTTTTAAATTTTTCTTTTTTTTTTCCTTTTTTTTTTCTTTCTCTACCTTCACAAGTTGTCTCCTGCCAGCACTTCAGGTGTACACACAGCTTTTTGTGAGCAGAGCAGGATGCCTTCCATCCAAGTATGTGTCTTATTTTTTTTATCACATAAAGCAAATATACAGTGTGTCTGTTCCTTTGGACTGGGTAACAGAATAATATCACAATGAAGAGTTGTGGGATAAGAACCTGATGTTTGCTCAACAGAGCTTAAAATCCTCTTGTTGCTGAAAAACCCTGTTGTGTAAATTGTTGATGTAGCAGGGTTTTGGACTCTCAGAAGCACGTCTTTCCTAGAATTTTGAGTGTATGGATCAGCATACATTAGTTTATTGCAAGCACAAATCATGCCAAAACTTTCACTAGCATTTGCTGCAGAGATGAGCAGATGAAATGTTTTAAGAAATGAAGAATAAATCAAAACATGCTAAGTAACAGCTCGTGTGTCCAGCCCTCAAAAAAATCTCAAGACATTTGTTGTTTCCTAATTTTTTTTGAGAAGGGGGGTCTCTTGCTGACTTTTTTTCCTGGATAAACACTTACTTTTTTATTTTCTTTTTATAAGCAGAGGCTGAAATTGATGATACGATTTCATGATTCAAAAGTACTTGGATTTGAGAGAAATCACAAATACCTCTTCATTGGCAAGTAATTCACAGTAGCATCTTCAGCTGAAGACTAGGGATTTTTATGGTGAGCCTTTGATAGAGTTGAATGTGTGTGGTACACCTGGGTTGGCCTTATTCATGCTAACTGGTGATGCTCAGCAGGAGCTGATCTGTCTCTTGTCATCTGTAGTGTGGCTTTGCATTCATACATCTGCTGGTTTAAAACTAGATTGGATGGTGGGCAGAACTCACTGACTTTGTTGTGACTGCAAGTCAGACACATGTTGTGTTTCTTCACCTAAAAGAACAGAAGACAAACAGGGATTTGCGACAATCTGTATTAAGAGGTTTATTCACTGTGAGTGTTAATGATAACTGGAGAAAAATAGCATGCCAGAATGTGGTGGCAGCTTTGGCTGTCAGAGTACATATCTCATCACACCTCTGACCAACACAGCTGTGCTGTCAGAACAGGATAGAGTTGGCCTTTATAGGGAAGCAGATGAAAACAGAAGGAAGCAACCATTGGACATGGGGAAAGCTCCTGCCCAATTGTGGCTCCAGGGTTGACAACCCATGTCTCCCTACCCAAGTTCTTCCCCTCTTTTGGAAGGTCTGTCACAACAGCCTATCATCCTCTGGACTGCTTGGGCATTTCGAACCATGATCCCAATGAGTGCTTCAGCAGTTTGTGAGTTTCATACCATCTTTCCTGAAGAGGGAAAATCACAATGAATGCTCATTGTGAACACAATGAGAGTGAGCTATGATTTTAAATTTAAACTGTGACAGGATTAGATATAGTTTTGTAGCTCTGCCCATCTCAGAAGACTCCATATTTGCCTTGACTAATTCACTGGTAAGATTATTGCCTTTTCTTTTCCCACATTTTCTGTTTTAAAATAGGTTGTGTTGGATTTTTAAATGAAGAAAGTGAATTGGTGCAGCCATGTGCTGAGTCAACTTCCCTTATAAGTTTATTTTGCAATTGAAGACTCAAATGTAACAGTGTTTTTAAGGTTTTATAACCACTGTTGCTGCCTCCATCTCACAGCCACAACTGACAGTGGAGATATCAACAGAAAATGCAGCAGAGGAGACAGGAACACAAGGGTTGTCTCAGTTCTCGAGGGGAAATACCCTAAAGAAAATAGTCCCTCAGGGCACATTAAGTACTTCTCAGAGGATCAGTGGAAGGAGGAACATTGCAGTGTAACTCAAAGTTTGTAAGAGTTTACTGCAGCTTGACTGGTGCTTTTTGGAAAGCAGCAGGACAAGGAAGTTATGAGATGCACTGGCCTAACTTCTATGTAAAATTGCCATTGGAATAATAGTACATTATAATAGTATTGTTGTCAATGGTCATTGACATTCAGTCAGGGCAGTAAACCATTCTCCATTCAAGATTTTAGATCCTGTAAGAAACAGATAGAAGCATTCTTACTGCCCTGGTGGCTTGTTAAAAACACCAGGACTCAATGTCAGCTCTATCTCATGGTGAAGCTACTTCTGTGGCCCATGCCCAGGAGACATAGACTTCCTTCAGGAGCTGGTAGAGAGCCCAAAGAGCTACTGCAACTCTGTGAAATGGATGTGTCCTGTGAGGTAGGCTAGACCTCTCAGATCTGGCAAGAGCATGGCTATAACTTGCAGGGGAGAGAGGAGTTTCTGATAGTCTCCCCATGATGAGTCTATGGGCCCTACATGACTCAGGGGATGGTGCTGCTGCCAGAAAAGGAAACGAGGTTTGAGTTGATAGTATTTGATTTACAGTAACACAAAGGGCAGCAGCACAGGAGCTGCTCCTTGCAGTAGGTAGCAAGATGCTTTTTGCCTGTCTTCACATTGGGAAAAGTGAGCTCTGCTCTTCCCCTTTGCCAGTGTCCTGAGCTTGAGGACACCAGGTAGCAGAGAGGTACAAAGGATCCTGTGATTTCTCCACAGAAGATGATAGTGTGGCTTGCTAGTACTGAACAAAAGGCATCTCATTGACCTCTAATTCCATTGACTATGCCTATGGGGTGGATTTTCCACAAACTTGTGGACCTTTTATAGTTGTGGAGGGAATTTTAATAGTTATTGACCACTAGTGTTCTGCTGTAAACTCTCCAAGTAAATAGCTACCTTTATTTCTTTCCTTTTTTCCCCTAGCTCTGGATTTTTTAATTTTCTTTAATTTACTTCTGCTTTGTTGTGGCATAAATGTTTATCTTGATTTTCTGTTGATCACCAATCGCTTGTTGTTGTCCATATGGCTAAATCTTTGATGTTCTTACACTGGAGTCATAGAGTAGCAAAGAATGGAAATTAATCCCAAAATGTTCTGGTAAAGTCCAGAGAAGAAAGAAATACAAAGAAAGGGCACAGGGACCAGAGCTGCATAAAGGAAGGAGGCTCTTGGATGCTAAGAAAAAGTGCTTTATTTTTAAAACTTTACTAGCAAAGATGTATGGTTCACCCAAATTTGCTCATTTAATACAACATACAACCACAAATATTTTGCCCCAGAGATATTACCTGAAAAACTGGTACTTCTGGACTTCAGTGGTGTTTGCCAAAATTGTAGTCCATGGTCTGAAAACTTTACACTTAATCCATAATGGAGTCACTAGCCAGACACTCAGTTGTTCTCAGCAACTTTGAGCACAAGTTCAGACTCCTCTTTACCAGTGGGTTGTGAATTGGGAGGAAAGGTGTACATTCACACCTACAATGATGATTACTGGCTGCCACAAGGATATTTGTGTGGGAAGAGATGGGATGGAGTTGAGCTGCAGGCTGTGGGAAGCACCTGCAGAAGCACATGGCAGTACAAAGAAGCACATGGCAGCACAGAGAGGCTTGTCTCCACCTGACCTTGGGGGGAGAAGGTGCCATGTGACAGACCCCTGCGGGAGAGGAGCCTGCTGGAAGCTGCCAGACAGGTGAACAGCGCGTGATCACCCCATAGGATATTTAGAAAGCGTGTTGCTGATGTAGCAACATGGGATAGGTCATTTAGTGAGAATTACCATGTAAGGAAATACAGTGCCTTGAAAAAGTGTATGAACCTGGCTCATTTCTTTGAATAAATGACTCAGATTCCCTGCCGGTCTGGGTCTGTGTCTCAGTCGTTAAACATTTGGATGCAACCTTTCGGCTATGGAAAAGAAAGCAAGTTGGCTGCCTGCATTATACAGAGAAAGAGTCAAACATCTAGGTAATCTCAGGAGCAGGAGGTGTCCTTCATCTCTGCAGCTGCTTCTGATATGATTTCATTTGAAGTCAACAGTGTAGATCTTGTATAGGGAACAGTTTTTTCATTTCTCCTCTTAACTAGAACTACCACATTACGAAGGGCTATAGAATCAAATATACAAGAGTATGTGACTGATTTTATAAGTAAAACATTTCCTAACAGAGAACAGCTGTTGCCCTATAAAGACACAGGCATTTTATTAGTCCCCCCCCCTTTCTTTTTAACTGTGCTATATAATTGTTGCCTCCCCTTAATTTTTCCTTGCCATCATCACTGTTTGATAATTGTTTAGATAATTGTTTTTATGCAAGATATCTTCATTGACTTGACATTTCTCACAACAGCTAGAACAAAAGTGATTTGAACTGTAGGAGGTACCATGAATTAATAGCTGAATTCTATATTGTGTTCTCATTAAGGGGGAAGACAAGTCATCTTTTTTATGAGTAACAGTTTTACCTTGTATTTTTTCACAGCAAGCAAAGACAGTCCTGGACACCTACGGTGTCTCAATCAGAGGGTGACAGACAGTGCCATAGCATACACCCTGTCTTCAGTATGCTGCTGTCAGTCAACAGTGACTGAAGCTATTTGTGGTCCATAATAATGCACAGTTGTATTGCAGGAGAAATACCATCGCTAGACAAATACAATGCATTGCGAGCTATTTAATTGGTTTTGGATGTTTTTAAAGTTCTAAAAACCTCATTTTTTTAAAGTAAGACATTATTCTTTCTGGTTTGTTAAAGTGATTTTATGGGTTGTTTGTATAACTCTCTTTCATGCAAATGATCCTTCTTAAGAACTTTTCTAGGACTGTTGACAGGAGAGATGATGCCGGCACAGTGGTTTTCCATGTCATGCTATTTACTGTTAGTGTTTGGAAACACATTGGACATGGTAGATTTTAGAAAGATAAGAACAGGGATATGTTGTATATAATCATACAGTTGAGACATAGTTTTTCATTAAAGTATTCATCAGTTTATTAGGTAAGGTTTAGGAATTTAAAACAGTTAGGGCAACTGCTTCAGGACAGAGTACCTGGAATAAAAGGGCTATATCCATTGACCAGTCTTTCCTTTTGCCACCTTAAAGTCAGAAAAATAATAGAGTTCATCAACCACACTCTGCAAATGAAAACTTTGGTCATAGTCTCTGGTGAGGAATTTGTATTTGATGTCAGAAGGAGCAGAATGGAGGTCTAAGTAATAAAGAAAGCAGTTATATCCCTGCTAGAAAAATAGCTCAGACTAAAGGTTGTCATCTTTGGGGTTGAATTCTTGTCCCTTTAGAGTCCATGGCAATTTTGCCACTGTCTTTTTTATGATCAGGATTACACTACTAACATGTTTTGACCCATCTTCCATTAAAAAAAAAATTAAAAGAAAAAGCGTTACCCTCGTCTTTATATACTCATGCAATATGCCCACTTGCACATTAAGTGGCTTTTGTAACTTTTATTTCTTGCCTTTGGGCTTGATTTCAAAATATTGTAATATATTTGGCTTTTGTGACTTTTACTAATTAAACCATCTAAAGCAGATGGAATTACAGAAATTACAGGGTTTAGAATACAGTCCTAATTGGTTTACGATCTATGTGACACTACAGTGCCATTCAGACTGTGTAATGTATAAGGACTGCACAAAAAAGAATCTTCACCAATTAATTTTCTTAAACTCCGTTATCTGCAATTTTTTCTTCCTTTTAATTCCTTTCTGTTAACCTTTTTACTGGTGTCCTTGTTGCTGTGGGAAGAGAGAAAGCATACCATTGCCATACTGGGCCTTTTTCCATCTGCTAAAAAAATCCCAAACAAATTTTTTTTTTCATCTGCAATGGAATAGAACAAGAGAATAATAGAATAAAAATGAGTGAATTTAAGAGAAATAGCCCATATTAGAAATGTAAAATTGTCATTGTGTACTCTGATACATTTTAAAATAATGGGGATTTGAGAATGGATAGAAAAAGATCCCATTTTTTGAGAATGTAATCATTCAAAGTTGTAGTAATGTTGTCGTTCCCTTGCACAGGAGGAAAAAAATTCCTTCTGTTTCTTTAAATTATCTCATTTTGCCATTTAGACATGATTTTTAAACTCACGATTCCTTTTGTTGCCATGGTAACAGGTTTTGGCCCTTGTGGTGACAGAAAAGTATCTCAGTTCTTGTTCCTCTTTGAACACATATGTTTCTATGTATAGCTGAACAGGCAGAGGGAAGGGAGGTGTGACAAGATCACACCTTTTGGAGCAAGGTAACACCTTGTGCCAAACCAAGGCTGTGCTGAGGAAATAGCCTGAAGCAAGGACAGATTTATCCCTCCTGATTCCTGTGTGGACTCATTCAGACTCCAGCTTTAATGATGCCAGATAGGTTTGCTCCCACTGTTCCCATCCCCCTGGCACCCCCTCTTTCCTAGGTGACATTTTAGGGATTTTTTATATATGAAGCAAGTATTTAAATGAAATCTGGTTTTAAGGGATTCCTATGGAGCTGGCTGCTAGCATCTTGCAGCATTGCAGGGGTCAATTAAGAGAAACAATTATCTGGTTTTAAAGCTTTAATAAGAAAAGCAAATCAAAACAGAAAAAGCAACAACAACAGAAACTGAATAGAACAGAAAAGCAAGAAGAAAGAGAGGGAAAAAAAAAAGTGGACAAAAAGTAATGTTAAATAGCATGGAGCATGACTAATGGCACAAGCATGTTAAAATCATTGGGAAAATGTCCTTGGAAGACAAATGAATTTTCAGCAGAATAATTAACTTAATTAACAAATTTGCATGCATATTCATCAGGCTATTGAAGTCTTTCCAGCACAGCTTGATGAGCATTGGTGTAATAATTGTCTCATTTGCATTCTGCAATCTACTACAATTTGGGCCATGCAAAAAAAGCTGACCTCTTCCTTTTGACTTTCTTTAGGACCCTGACCCTCTCAACAAATGCATGCAAGCAACATGTAGTGTCCAATACTTAGCCTTGTGTTCCATGCTTGATAAAAAACCTGCTCCCACTCTGCCATGCTTTCCTGCCTTTTTCTTCCCTCTTCCTTTGCTTTATTATTTTCCCTTTGGCCCACATTCTCTTTTTTGCCTCTGCTTGCTCTCCTGGGTAAATCTTGGCACCAGTTTTGACTTCAAATCTCCTGGGCTGCCAGACTGCATCATGTAAAAATTGCCATTTTCCTCTATCTCTGCAGGGCAATCTTTAAAGGCAGTAAGGTGTGACGCTCCAGACTGGCAGCTTGGCAAGAAAGAGCCCATGGATACCAACACACAGGAATCTGGAGGGTTCACTCTGACAGGCAGTCAGTGCTGGGAACAAAAGACATTTAAAAGAAAAATTTTCTTTTACATTTTGCAGGCATATGGTCACAAAACCAGCAGAAATATATTTAATTACTGATATTGTCTGTTAAGCAGAAATAATGTACTAACAGCAGTACCTTGTTTTTTTTTTCTCTTTAGATTATAATAAAGTGAATTAAAAGAGGTGTCTAGAACATGGTTGGTTCATAGTGTTGCATTTCAGATCCATTTACATTTTTACCCCAATCATTTACAAATAGAATCCAATCACTTGATTTTAGCATGATTTTCTTTTTAAATGGGAATAAATATTTTTAAATGCAATTAGGCCATTTACCAGCATTTTTGTTACCCTGTTTTAAATCAAACTCTTCAACCATGCAGGATTGAGTCCCAACAGTGTTTACAAATAATATAAGTATGCAAACTGTGCTATAAGTGAATTGACTTGTAAGACACCAGCCTGAATGTTTTGTACCAAATGTACATTTGTACCAAATGTAACTCACTGTGTTACTTTTCAGGCTGCATAACAACGCTGTACAAGCTGTTTTCCTCAGAACATAAAATCATAGTAAAATTATGTTCCCTGATTTCTGGTTAAAAAGTTCACTGGTAAAAGAAATGCAGGACCTAAATCAGGATGGATATGGAAGGTAAAAACAGTGATCAAGGGTTGCAATATAGAATTTCTAAGCCTAATAACTTCTGTTTCCATCTCCATCACTCCTGTGATGCCCATGTGTCTAGAACTATGCTCACACCTGCACCACATTCAGCAAGGCAGTACTGATTTCCAGCTTGTTTAAATGAGTATCCAGAAACCTCCATATTCCATTATTTCTGTCCCTTCAGTAGCTTCGGCCAGAAAGTATGTTCCCCATGAAAATCAACAGAATTGGACCTCTCAGGAAACGTTATGCTCATTTCCTTCTGAAATATTGCTGCTGCTGGGATTTATACAGCAAACTGCAGCCCAACCTGAAGCAACCAAATATAATCCTCTTCTCAGTCTGATGGAATTCAAACCTATCATTAACCAAGCAGGTACTCTAATCAACTAGTTGTAGTTTGTTTTGCAGGAGAGGAGAGCATTTCTGCACCTCTTCATTGGAGTGGTTCTGTAGTTATACTTAAATACCAAAAGCATATCTATGTAAAAGCAATGAAGTTGTTACAGTAAGATCTCTTTCAAGAATGTAAGCTGCACTGACTTGCTTGATGTAGGTGAATTTTTTCATCAAAGTGTAACAAGAAAATGTTAGAAAATATTTAAAATTAAAATTTCTCAATTTGCAAGGATATTTACAGCCCATTCAAATCTGTAAAACAGATAATGCTTCACACCGCAGAGACACTATCCAAAAATTACAACTTGGTACTGTTTAGCTTATAGAAAAGATATTAAAAAATATATATATAAAACCTTTGGACAGTGCAGCATGTCTTCACCAAATGGTGAGTTCTTCCTTTACAAGTATTGGATGAATTTCAAAGACTTTCACATAATGTGATTTTCCTGGTTTCAGCCACAGTAGGGTTAATTTTTGGCCTGGAGGGAGCATGGATGGGACTTGGAGGATATTCTATATCTGCCGGGGTGGAAGTTCAGGGGGGTTGAGGGTGAGGGGTGGGAGGGGGGCAGAAGAGGGGGCAGGTGGGAAGACAGTCTCTTCCAGGGAGAAGGAATCCTTTTTGGATAATAAACCATAGAATACCATTCCTAAACCACAACAGACACTAATTAGTTTGCCAGTTGAAGTAGTTTAAAACTGGGTCATTTACAGACTTTAGCACCTCTGTAAGTTCAAAAGTACCAAATGGTCCTAGCAGCATAATAACTGTCATTTAAGACCTTTCATATAAAGCTAATTCAGACCTCAGGTTGAGGCCATATTTGAAGAACATAGGCTGTAATTAAGCAGTTATTAATATTTATTTTTTCCAGTTGTATTTATTATTACAGGCTAGAATAAATATGCCATGATCAACAGATTTTATAACTCTTAAATAGAGCCTATATAATACAGGTAATTCTGCCAAGAACCATATTTCCACCCAATGTTAATACGTTTGCAACAATTCCACTGATTTCAGTGGCTCTGAGGAAACTGCACTCTCTCTCATGTCAAGAGAGAGTTGCTTGTTCCATTTTTCACTGCACTTCACAATTACACTGCATCATAAAGATAGGCAGTTTAAAGGCTCTCACAACATGTCTGCTTTCACATTCCTGCAGATTGAGTCAGTAGCACCAACAAGACCTGAGGAAGGAATCAGTCCTGTGGTCATAAACAGAAAAATGCATTTTTTTTAAAATTGAAGGAATAACCTCATCTGAATTATAGCAAGAATATTCTGAGAGCATCATATTGGGGTGTGGTGGAGATTTTCTTGGTTTGAGTGCTCTAACTTGAATTCTTATTTTGCTAAATTAATCATTTGTACTTCAGACATTGTGTAGTTTAAGATAAGTGAAACCCATTAAAATATTTTATTTTTTTAGTAATTTTACATACTTATATCAATTTGAAGTTTCAATGACTGAAGAGAAATAAAAACAGTGGCCAAATGTTCATTTTTATACAAAATTTACCAAATTTTGTTTTGTGAGTCTGTAATGCTGCTCAAAATATGCACATGTATTTAAACATTGTTACTTTAAAACTGAAATCCCAATGGAAAGAACAATGAAAACATTTTACACTGAAGTTTTAAAGCAAGCATTTAGCCTCTCAGAAAAAAGCCCCAACATTTGTCAGCTGAGATTGTTGACCGGCTTCAACATGTCTGTGGATAGATTCTGTGGGGTTTTATGCTGGTTCCCAAGCTGCATTTTTGATGTAGCTGCATTTTCTATTCAGAGAAATAAAATTTCCTAATTTCCTTTGAAACTGAGGCTGATAGACCTGTACAACATGAGAGAGGGAGGAAGCCTGGGGACTGAGTTGGAGCTCAGGATTTTTCCACTTTTTATTTCACCCATCTCACTACAAACCCTAGACTCTTCCACCCCTACAATCCATGAGTCAGTGTAGAGTGTTGGCCATTTCTCTCATTCAGTGATATCTAAAGCCAGCTATACAGTTTTCAGCTCTGCAACCTTACTTGATGTACCTTATCTCTCAATAGCTTCTGCAGCTCACCTCATAGGACTCCATACAGCAGCTTTCCATTTTCAGTGTATCCCTACAATACAGCAGAATCCGTCATTAAAGCGAAGGTACTGCTTTTCATTTTCTGGTAGTTGGTTATGTGGTAGGGCCTCCTCAGAACATGATACATTCTCATCCTCCTCTTCTGATGATGGTCTGACACTTTTACATTTTGTCCAGTTTATGATGACTTCCAAGATCCCTGGGCAATTGGGATTACCTATTCAAGCTTGCTGTGTAATAATCAGAGTGATCCAGTTAGTCTATGTAGCATCAGTGGCATGATGTGTGGAAGGGACTTTCCCTTTGAACATGCAGCACAGCAGTGGCTGTCAGGGTGCCAGGAGGAGCTGTGCTATCACAATGACCATCACTTCTGAAGCAGCTTGAACCCTTTTGTAAGCTGCCACTATCTCTTTTTCAATTGGATTTTTACAGGCCTCAGATACTTTGTGTTTCTGACTCTAGAACCCCAAGGTTCATCCTCAAGTCTCCCAAGATACCTTTTTGCCAGAGACTGCAGGATGGACCATTCTCCCCATCTGCGATGTAGATGACGTTTTTCACATTTTGTCCTGTCTTGACTGGTCCAAGGGCTGCTGCATGAACAATCTCCTGTTTAATTTGCTCAAAAGCTTCTTGTTGTTAAGGACCCCACTTGAAATGATTCTTCTACTGGGTCACTTGATGGAAAGGGTTTACAATCTGCCTGTAATTTAGAATATGCATCCTTCAAGAATCCACAGTACCAAGGAAAGCATATGTTTCCTTCTTGTTGATTGGTGGGGACATAACTTCTCTTTTATTGGCCACATCCATGGGAATCTTGATGACGTCCATCTTGCCATTTTACTCCTGAAAACTGAATTTCCTGGGCAAGTTCCTTGACCTCGCTTTCCTTTATGACAGAAATTGCCAAAAGGAGGATTCTCCCCCTTCCTCTGCTGTGTTGCCACACACAATGATGTCATCAAAGTATTGCAACTATTCTGGAACCTCACCCTTTTCCAATTCAGTCTGGATGAGTGCATGGCAAATTGTGGGAATCTGGACTCCAGTTCATACTGAAGATCCAGCATGGCCTTCACAGCAGCACTCAGTGGTGGTGTGACTTTGTCCAGGCCCTGATAGTACACTGTCAGTCTCCCCTCGCCATTGGACTTACACAATCGCCATATGGGGCTATTGAAGGGTGAGCAAGTCCTACTCTACAGACCACTACCTGGCTCTCCAGTTCACAAATCATCTGATGGATGAGGCCCACAGAGTCAGGTTGGTGTGGTGCTACTGATGATGCACTGTTGTGGCAGTGATGGGTATGTTGCTTTTCCACCCTCAGCTGTCCCACAGAAAAAGAGTCCTTTGAGAGACCAGGCAAGGTATTCAGTTGTCTAATTTCCTCTGTCTCCACATCACCTATCACAAAAGCCCAACGACGCACTTTTGAGTCCTTGGAATAGCCTCTCCTGAGGTAATCTATGCCAAGGGTGCATGGGGTCTCTGGGCGAATCAGAATGGGGTGATTTTGCCATTCATTCCCAACCAGGCTCACCTCAGGTCCCAGTACTGTCAGTTGTTGGGACCCCTCTGTCACCCCAGAAACAGAGATAGATCATGCCCCTACAGATCTTGATGGCATCAGAGTTCATTGTGTGCCAGTGTCAACTAAAGCCTTATTACTCTTGTGGGTCTGATGTGCCAGGCCATGGGATCCATCCACACAGTCCAATAGATCTGATTCTCCCTTTCTTCCACATGGCTGGAGGCAGGGCCCCAGTAGTTCTGGTCATGGCAGTCACTGCTCAGTTCTTGGAAACATGAACTAGAGATCTCTTCAAGAGGATCAGGAATAACATTCAGCCCTTCCATTCTGTCTGAAGACTTGCCCACTGGAAACTGGATTATCCTTGCAGAATTTCCGTTGGTGGTTGTTCTTCCTCTCAATTCACGTACCCCTGCGGTTAGGGCAGAGGTGGGTTTTCCATCCCACTTTCTCGTATCCTCTCTGTGGTCGTGCAGGTAAAACTGCAGGTTACCTCGTGGTGTGTACCCCTCTCTCCAGCAGAGGGGTACATGCTCCCAATAGCAGAGATTGTGGTCCATACTGGCAGAGGCATGGGACATTGTCTTTCTAGGTTGTTTGAGTCTTTCAAGTCTGTCCACAGTCTTCTTCAGTCTTCTTCACAGCCGAGGCACAGGTTGGTAGGGAGGAAAAAAAACTTCATTTTGTTGAAGTCAGCTGATCACTTGAAGCAGTGTTTCTTCTTCTTTCATTGACATCAATGCCAAGGGGATGGTGTACAATGATGGCACACTCCATAGAAACTTCTGCCACATGGATTGTGTACACTGGATCCAATCTGGATCTATAGGGCACTGTTTGTTATTTGAATCCCTTATAGATTACCTCCAGCACAGCTAATTTTTTCAGGTCCTGGATACCTTTCTCTGTGGCATTCCACTTGTCTTGGTGCACTATTAGGTCATCCATGAGAGAATACTGTTCCCTCATATTTGACAGATGTTGCCTCCAGAGGCTGAGAGTTTCTGTCCTCTTTCCAATCCCCTTGCCAATGTCTACATCCTGGAACAGGGATCCCAATTGCCTGGCTTCACTACCATCTAGTTTCATATTGCATGTTGTGATATCCCAGCATCAGAACAGGCAGGTCACAAGGGGCTCTCCTGACTGGTGGCTGAAATGATTTTGCATATCTTGCAGCTCACCTGAAGGTAGGGATCAGGTGATTCTCTCTGGCCCTGCTTCTTCCTCCTGTTGTGAGTGCCCTATTCCTCTTCATCCTTCACTAAGTGAGCTAAATTTGTCTTGAATTTCTTTATAGAGGCACCTGCTACAGGCACAAGTTGTTCAACTGGTTCAGCTGCAGTGGCCACAGTGCCTGCTGGTGTGTTTTCCTTCTCTTCCCCCTGAGGGTGCTGTCTAGTACAGAGCACTGTCCAGTAAATAGTAGCCAGGGCCCAGCAATAAATTACTCCTATCTGGAACTGCCACAGCATTCTCCTTGTAAAGATTTTATGACTTTATCAGTGTCCTGTAGTTGTTCAGAGATGAATTCCCAAGTAATTGGAGCAGATAATATCTCCAGCAACTCAGCCTTTTTCTCCCACATTCCATGCCACTCAGACTATCCACCATCAGGGCAGATCTCTGAATCACCTTCCTATAAATCTGTGTGCTGACTCTAACCATGGCGTGGACTGCCCTGAGAAGACCTAGCGGACTTAGCAGCAACACGCTTTCCTTAACATCCAAATGGAATTCAAAATTCTCCAAAGCTGTTGTAACAGGCCTGAAGAAGGAAAGGGAGTAAAAAGCTGGGGAAAATCATGTTCCCCTCACTGGCTGGGTGTAGTAGTTAATGAATTCCCAGTGGTAGAAGACAAGTCCAGCGCAGGAGAACGACTCTGAATACACATCCCAAATGACTCTTTTTGCCCTTGATGTTATCATGCCATAAATTGATATCATAAAGCATATCTACAAAGTAATTCTGATCCCTCTCTCCACTCTGAAAGAGAGCACCATGGTGGGGACATATTTTGTGTAGTGAAACATATACAGGGTTAGATACCCCAACCACATTAAAAGACTGACCAACATTGTAACCTGAGGGCTCCACAGCTAATATATAAATACTTAGATAAAAATTGTTTCCAACCCATTCTGATAAGATCTGTTGTTATCTCAACATTTCATACCCCACACTGAGTGCAAATTAAAAACTGTCATCATTTAAGCCAATACAGAATTTAAACTCCACACAGCTCCTCCCCTTTTCCACCCCGTCCAGTGAGAGAGAGAGAGAGAGAGGGAGAAAAGGCAGAGAATATGGGTATCTTTCTTGAATTGTGGAGACCAGAATTGAACACAATACTTCTAACTAGAGCCCAGTAGAGGGGCAGGATCACCTCCCTTGACCACACTCTTCCTAATGCATGCCAGGATACCATTGGCACTTCTGGCTGCAAGGGCACTGCTGTCTTATGGTCATTCACCACTACCCCAAGGTGCTTATTCACAGAGCTGCTCTGAAGCAGGACAGCTTCCAACCTGTGCTGGTACTTGGGGTTATTCCTCCCCAGGTGCAGGACCCTACACTTGCCTTTGTTGAACTTAATTAGGTTTCTCCCCACCCAGTCCTATCAAGACCCCACTGAATGGCAGCACAGCCCTCAGGTGTATCAGCCACTCTTAGTTTCATATGATTGGCAAACTTGTTAAGGATGCATTCTATCCCTTCATCCAAGTCATTGATAAACAAGTTGAATAAGACTGAACGCCTTGGGGAACGCCACTGACTACAAGCCTCCAACTGGAATCTACTCCACTGATTGTGACTCTCTGATCTGTGCCATTCATCCAGTTCTTGATCCACCTCAAAGTCCATTCCTTTGACCTGCATTTTGCAAGCTTACCTATAAGGACTGGAGACAGTGAAAAAAACCCTTGTAGAAATCAAGGTAGACAAGATCCACTGCTTTCTCCTTGTCAACCCAGATGGTCTATACTCTCTACTGGGATAAACCAGCTGACAATTGAACCTGTATCTATTGTCAGGAAGAGACCAGAATTTCAAGTCCCTTCCAGAGCTGCATGTTTCTATTTAGCATGAAAAGAAAAGCCTCTGGCGAGTGTAGAGGGAATCTTCAGCTTACGAGAAAATCGGTACTTTAGAAGATGCCTGACTTACTTGACAGAAGAGAGTAATAGGCAGATTCTCAAACTTCTTGGTAGGATATTTTTTAACACCATACTTCGTGCATTTTTGTCATGCATTGCCAACCTGCCATATGCTTATAACACATGGTAAAAGCATGGGTTAGAAAATGTAATTGTGACACGTAAAGCCAGCTCCAGATCCATAATACTTCTGAGCTAAAATACACTTGTGCATTTGTTATGTAAGTTCAGAGGCCTTTTTTATCAAGCTCTTTGTATGCATATAACTAAAAGGGATAACATTCCTAAAAAGTTAACAGATTCCATAGAAAGAGAACAAGGACTGGAGAAGGTGGTATCAGCCAGGGTTTCAAGTCTGTGGTCCATAGTTTGCTACTGATTTTCAGAAGCTAAAAGCTTTTCACTTGAGTATCAGGTTGTCAATTTACTACACTGGAAAAGCAGATTTAACTGATTGTTTCTAAAGTGTTTAAAAATTATGTGCAGTGCTGAGTTACTTCAGAACTGAATTGCTGAATTTATAATTTAATTGCGTAATGGCCAGCTTAGGTCTTCTGTTTTTCTATATGTAAAGATAGCAGCTCTTATCTCAAAGAGTTTATACCTTAAAGAGATAATAAAGAATATTATTGGTGGAGAAAAAAGCTAATAAGCAATAAAGAAGATTTACCTAAGGTGAGTCACACAACACAGAGTGACAGATTTGGAATAAAGACCAGGCTTCCTGCATTCCAGATCAGTTTCAGACATACTAGATCTTGCTGTCTTCAGTTACCACTGTTACTCATCTCCCTGGAGAGATGAGGAGACTAGCAGCTGTCCTCACATACTGGCATATGGGGAAGACTCCTCTTCAGAAGTAGCTGCAGGAGTTTGTCTTTCCAATCATACCACCGATAAAACCAACTGCATTTGAGGAAAGGAGACAATAGAAGAAAATGCATGAGAAATTGCAGTTAGGGACCTTAACACACTGAGTCATGTAGGAACATAGACTCCATCCATGACTGAGCAGAGAGAGGGGGTCTTTCATGGAAATATTCAGAACATAGCTAAGATGCTGTAGTCAGACCAGTCTTACAGGCATACATGTTTATAAATGGACATTAGGGCTTGGAAATTATTGCAATAGTTGATTGAAGAACATTTTATTACTTGTTCCCACAAAAAACACTATTATAATTGCAAGATTACCTGCCACCAAACAATATTTAGACTTCTCTGAGATTATGTGTATGATACAGTTTTATCAGTGCACCCAAGCACAAGACACTGTAAACCCAGGGTTACTCTGTTCCTTGTCTGTTTCTTTGCCTCCTATCTCTCAGCAGGCCATTGAGCTAATCACAAACTACGAGAAGAGAGAAGGAAAGGCTATCCTTCATTTATCATCACTTCAAACTTATAACCCAAGTGGTCACTCAGTTCAGACAGATTTAATTCATTCACCTAACAACAGAAAGCAAAGCCAAGGCCAACATACAATTTTGTTCATTTATCATTCCCTGTAACACATGGGAACCAAAATGGTTCCCTGAAAGTGACAGTGAGCCTGGCAGTCCTCTAGGAGAGCAGTGGGAACCTGCACCTGGCTGTGATGCAATTTTCTAGGATTAAATCTCCCTGAACACCATGGAAGAGTGTATAATGAGAATGTTGCTCTTTTCATTTTGCTGTCAAATTCAAATCTGGATCCCTTCTGTTGTCAAGGTTTTTGAACCTTGAATTTTAATTTTGATAGATTTATCACCAACCACCCCTTGCACAGAGTTGTTTCCATCTATTTCTGGACCTACTGGCTGTGCTGGGATAGCAAACGGTAGGAGAAGGTATTATCTTAAATGAGCTACATGAAACAGATTTCTGTCCGTGTCCCCTCGGCATTTCTTGATAACAACACTGTCAACAGATCTAAACATTGTCAAGATGTGTGAAAGAAGCTAAGTTTATGTCTGTGACTAGAACTTTTCAGAGAACGGGTTTCAAAAACTTTTCATGTTTTTATTTTTTCAACAAGCAGGAAAAATTTCCATAGAAAGCAGATACTTTTTGTAAAAATTTTTTTTAGTCAGGACACCAGTTTGCTGTTGGAAGAGTTTTGTTGAGAAAATGTTAACAGGCTCTTCTTGGTGATTTAGTGGTTTGAACATTTCAATACATAACTTTGCATGTCTGCTAATGGAAGACAGTTCAGCTTAAACCTTTAAGACTTAGTGTATGGTTGTGACCCAGTTTTCACCACTCCACTGAATTTTTTACAGTACTGATGACTCAGCCCTCAGCACATGCTCTGTGCAGTAAATATTTAGGTCAATGAGAGAACAACTTTGTATATATAAGGCTAAAAGGTGGTTTTACTCAAAGGACATTTTTCACTGTATGGCCTTGTAATGCTTTTGCACAAAGCTGAAGTAGCACCATAGAATTTAACATGTTTGACACTAACACAAGTTGTTCACCCTAGCTTCCCCAGCGCAAATTTTCCCCAGCAGTCTATGTGTGCAAGAAATGAAGCAAAAAACCACACACAATTGTCCTCTTGAGGAGAAGAAGAAAGAACAAATGTGTGACTCACATCAATTCCTGCTCTAATGGAAGGTCCTCTGATGCTGTAATGGTGAACACAATATGAAAGACTGAACAGAAGTATTTTTGCTTAATTGTCAAGTTTTTACTGCTCCTTTTCTGGGATGATGTCAAAAAGAGATACATGGACCACTGAATATTGTTTTCCAAGAAAAGCCTAGATGTAAATAGGCAATAGATGACAATGTGCAAATGCATATCACTGAAATTCTTAGCTTGTCCTTGTAGATAAAATATTACCACTAACATATGAAAAGCAATTATTTATGTGTTTTTATGTACATTCTTTTTTACAGTAAACTCATTCCATCTTATTGTATACATTCTTTATGCATTTGTTAAGTACATATGTTTCTGTGTGTCTGGGGCCCAAAGAATTTTGGAACTTTTATGCTTGTTTCTTAATTCCAAGTTGTGGCTTGATCTCATACTTAAGCAATGAATGTCAAATTTCAGAGAACAAGTGGTTTCTCTTTGAACAATTACTTTCATACATGGAAACTTTCCTTCCTGCAAGTGCATTAAGGCTAACTTTGCCTGTTCCTCTGCTCTTGTGTTCTAGATTTGCTGCTGGAGCAAGGGCTTTCTGAGCAGCCCTGGAAATGGGACGGGAAACTGGAGTTGCTCTTGCCTGTAGGCAAAAGAAAAGAAAGTAATTAAGTACTTTGTAGTGACCATAACATATTTGATAAGAATAGTGTTGAATTTTAGGCTTCTGAATTCAGTTGTAGTAAACTTTTTTAAATTTACCTCTGACTCCGGAAAGGTCTCCTGAGCACTTCTCAGTAAAAGAACTCAATAGTTCATTTTCAAGAGGAAAGGTGAGTTATAGATCCATTAAACACAGCAAAATTCCATAATGTATCACAATTACAAAACTACCTGGGCTAGGCAGAGAAACATTTTGTTGAGTCACTGGATTAGACTCTTTAAGTCGATGTGCTTATGTTCATTTATAAATCACTTTAATAAATAAGCAGCATTCCAAACTGCAATTTACTGTCTTTAGATAATTGCATAATTGCAGAATTCTTTACAGTATTTATATGAGGAAATTGGCAATTCATAAATGTTAAATTATACTGTTTCTGCCTGTTTGCCAATTGCATAAAATTACTGAACTAAATCTTACAGTCATCACAGTAGCATAGCTTAAGCTACAGTAAATTCTAAAATACAGCTAATCTGTGCAATGCAGCTTCACACAAATTTATGTCAAATACTGTTGTGCTAGAAGAGATACTATTACCTGTTATATAGAATAAATACAGCCATGTCACAACTGCAGTGTACCAGAGTAATTTGCTCTGCTTCTAAACATTGTTAAAGATTTACTAACTTATTGTTTTCAGATGCGTTCATATTTTTAGGAAAACTGCCTTTTGTGCTTGGTTTTGGCCAACTACCTTATCTCAGTTGTTTTATATAATATATTCCTGTACTTATTTATTCCCTGTGACTATCTTTTTATTTTTACATAATTTCTTTAATTATCCAGGCTGGTTTCAAAATATCTGATTTTTAAACATAAATTATTTCCTTTTTTTAAGTTGTTGCCATTGCTTTGGTTTGTGGGCTTGGTTTTGTGGTGTTTTTTTTTTTTCTGAATGTTGAATCAGGGAATTCATAAAAGCCCAGAACTGTGATTTTGCAGCAATTCTGAGTTTGGGGTTTTTTATGCAAAAGTAAAACAAATATATCTTTATAATATCAAAATAAATCCATTAGGAGTTATAACAAATCCTAATGATCAAAGACCTGGATAGGCTGCTTTGGTATTCTTTGTTGATGTTACTTGTGAGGCCACATTCATTTCAAAACAGAACATATATATTGTGTCTCTTGGGAATCCAAACTATATTCCTTCTTCCCTGAAAAACAGAGGTGATATCTTTCCGTCTTGTGTATTCCTTTCTGCAGAATTTTCTCATGGTTCTTTTCACACCTTAGAAGCTCTGAGTTTCTTTGACAATAAAAGGAGACAGAGCAGAACTTTTTTTATTTTTCAATCTGGCTTTTTTTCTTGCTTGAATGTGGTATCCAGATACACCAGTAATGAGCAGTGAAGCCCAGGCTGAGACAACTGAGTCAGAATGTCGGCATATGGATTCCTCAAGCAATCTGGTGTGCAACTCTATTATTAAGCTAGGAAACAGTACAGGGAACTTGACCCATCAATGTTACATCACACAGAGATTGCTCTCTGGAACTGATGATCATGATCGTCTTGAATTTCCTGCAATGGTTACAGGCTGAGTTGGTAATTGCAGAAGCATTTTGTCCCATCCTGTTAGCACCTTGTCAGGTAGCAATGCTTTCGGAGGTACAGTATTTGGATGTTGTGGAGTTTGTTTGGCTTTTTTCTTTTGAATATAACAAAATTTAAATTTCAGTCTCACTTCTTGAATACAAGCATACACTTAAATTCTCAGGCAGACATTTATTAGCATTTTGCCTTTGTAGCCATTTTCTAATCATTGTGCAGATTAAATATTTCAGGAAGAAAAAAGTTACTGTGATTTTTTAGCAAGTACCTCAGGCAATTTGCTGACATATATCAGTGCACTTGTCAAATGCTTTGACACAGATGTCTGGTTTTGGCAACTACAGAATTTGAATATCCTACCCTGTACATAGCTATTCATAGAGTCAATTCAGATCTGGTGTAGGTGGGTGCAACTTCATTGACTTCAACTCTGAGGCAGTCGCCTGTACTCAAGCTGAATTTAGGCTTAGAGAGGTGTGCCAGAGAGTACTCAAAATGGTCCTCTAAGACCTATTGCCATCTCTGCCTATGTGGGAGGATGTGTCACAGATGTTCCTGGACCTTCATGGACAGCCATGGCAGTGGTGGACGGTCTAGCCTCACCCTGCCCTTTCTCTTTAGGAGTGTAAATTTGGAGTCAGAGCCAGCCCTGGGTAGTAGTTTCACACACATTCCAGTGCCCATCCTTACCCTCTGGCTATCACGTTTTTTCCTGTTTGGAGCTTGGAAGATGGGATTCCGTATTTCCCCTTACAGTCAGTTTCTTTGGCCACTGTAAATATCCCATATATGAAGAAGGCTCTTTATTCTCCCTCCAAACAGCCAGTCTAACTTCTTGCAGCTGCAAATCTCTAGGATTATCATTACTTACTTAACAGTTTTTTGTTAGTTTTACAGTAGACATTGAGAAGAAGGGTGTCTTTTCCACCCTTGGAAGAGCAGCCACCCCTAACTGTCACTGTGATGGACGTCCAGGCTGGAGGCACAGAGACTCTTTGTCACCTCAGTTGGCCCCAGTCACTTTGGGGGCCATTAGAGCTTCTACTCTGCTGCCCAAAAACTCTTCCAGGGAGAGTTTCACATTGTGAAGAGGATAGCAAGGAAATTAATAACAAGACGATCAGCCTCAATGTACCTGCTAATATTCCATAGGTCTATGGAGGCTGGTACTGCCTCTGCAGCTGTTACTTCTCTGCTCAGTGATCCTCTACATCATGAAATATGTTAGCATGACTGGAGGGGAGAGGGAGGGCATGGGTCTCTAGCATTGCTGATAATCACCTGTTCTGCCCTGTTCCAATACAGTGCTGTCAGCTTCCCTTCCCCTATGTCTGGTATGAAGGACCCAGTGAATGCATTGCAATTTGGAGCAAAATCCTAACATTAACATGTCAGACACTGGGATTTGCTAAATTTATTTGATCAATGTTGTGAGAGAAGAATAAAAACCTTGTTGTAGATGTTTGTTTGCCTGCAGATAGAAACACAATTGCCACAGTAAATTTGGGATTGTCACTGCATATCACTTCCAGATTTGATTTTTCTCAAGATGGTTGTGAAATGAAACCCAGAGGATTGACACAATGTCTTTGATTGTAAATGGTTATGCTGAGCTGCCCTGCTGCTATCGGAAAAAATGACAAAATACAATGCTACATGGCACACGTCATCCTTTAGTTTGAAGAACGCTTTTAATTTTATGCTCTACTTTCACATAAATGCCCTCACTTGCACCTTAACAAGCCCCCAAGCATTGGTTACCAAATGATACTATATCAACCCCCCCTTTTGTTCTCTCACTATGAAATTGAACAACTGGGATGGAGAGAATTTGGCTTTGGTCCAAAACATGGCTAGATTCATCTGCATTTGGCTCTGTGCCTTAAGATATAATATTCAAATATGAGTTGTCCTTAATTTTTGTTTTAAAAATCCTTTTTACTTTTTTTTCTGGAATGATTGCAGTGCTTGCAAGATGTTTTCCCCTCCTGTTATCAGATTTTTATTAATGTTAAATGCAAATTCATCTCTTTTTCCCCATGGAATTCAGAAGAGATGAAACCCAGTGAGACTGTTTAGAAATTAAATGGGCCCCCTAGAAACTGTTCTTTCAGAACCTCTTAATATTTAATAAGGAATTGCACCATTTCTGTAGTTTCCTTTAAATATTGCACAAAGTAAAGTGAGGAAACTTATTTCTCTGATTTAAGATTTTTTTAAGAAGAGCTTTTATTACCTATGAAATCCTAGAGGTCTTTTACTCAAACAGCTTTAGCTGATACTGTTGTTGGTTAATAATTATTCATGTGCTATTGAGAGGTAGGGCTTGGTACATATTTTCAGGGTGGACCTGATCTGACTGCAATGGGATTTGGGTTAAACTAGAGTAGACCTTCGCTTGCAACAGAGTTACACATAAATCCTTTGTGCATGATGCTTCCTGTGATTAAAATAGGGCAGGACTTTAAGAAGTGGCCTAGTACCAAATTAGCTGTAAATTGAGTCTTGTCTTGTACTTTTCCATTCATGCTGCTCTATTTTCAGAGACAGAAAGGGGGGAAGCAGGTCAGTGGAAATGATGATCTTCAGCTGAGAACACATTTGCTATATTCTCAGTGCTTTAGTTGTTTTTATTAGTACTAATATTGCTGAGCAGCAGTACCAATTAAATTGGTGTAAAATGTGGTCAGGGATAACACAATTGACAATACCTCTATTTAAAAAACAGGACTATCAGTATACAGTATATATAAAGCATCACCAACATGTTAAAATTTGATATTTCATAAGACAGCAGACCATGGGGATTGCTTTAAGACATCAAGCTGAAAAAAACCCATTTCATTTATAAATGAAATATGTTTTAGTGTTATATGCCCCAGCAGGCAATTCAGTCATTGGGGATAATAATTCAAAATCTGCTCTGCTTTGGTAATAAGCTGAAAGAGAGACAGAGTGGCATTTCCAAAGACATTAGTTTTCTTACTCCTTAGGAATAAGTTATTTTAGCTTTGGGGTTTTGTTTTTGTGGGGGTTTTTGTTTTGATTTTGATTTTTTTTGTTTGTTTGGGGGTTTGTTGTTGCTGGCTTGGTTTTTATTTGGTTTTGTTTTGTTTTGTTTTGTTTTTTTCTTGTTGTTTATTTGTTTTGTTTTGTTGGTTTTGGTTTTTTTTAATATTTAAAAAATGCTGTCTTCTGTCTGGAGAGTAGTCCAAAAAGGCTAGATTTATTTAATTTTTTCTAGATTTATATGAACTGTTATGTAAATAGTGACAAGTATGGGGACTTACACACACCATGTGATAGAGGAATTAAGAGTCTTCCTTAGCCGCCTGATCCAACAACATTGAATAAGATATTTAAATCAGGTATGGCGAGTAAATGTAAGTCAACTGCATCAGTTGCTGAAGCAGTTAACAAAAGAAGTTTTTACTTATTATTAAAGTATTCCCAGAGGCTGAATTACTCACTGTCACTTCTCAGGCTATAGTTACTGTTCCCCTACAACAATGAATGGGAGATTTTTAGCTTGTTGTCAGGGCTGGAAAATGGGCTAACCAGACTGCTGAAGCAGAAGAGGTTTAGGTCTTGCTAGGTGAATGTGAAAACTGGAGTTGGTGTCCATAAATGTTGATTTCCAAAAGGTAACAAGGTGCAAAAAATTTCATCTTGTTATTTATGAGGGATCGGCTTTTACTGAAACTGGCTCAAAAAAAATTCTCAAAAAAATTCCTGGCTTGCCATTTTGTCTTCCTTCTCTTTTCTCCCAATCTTCCTGTAATGATACAAGACTTTTTTTCCCCCTCAGCTATAACTGTGAATAAGATTCAAATCTGGGAGATATATAGTGTCTGTGGATCTACCATATTCAGCAGCTGAAAAAAAATGTGGTGATGCAAAGTCCCAAGAGAAACTATTTAAGAAGTTTTCTGTAAAAGTCTGTTCCTGTTTGCCATGTGGGTTACAGTTGACCATCATTGGGAGGAGACCCAGAAAACCTGAATAAGACTATTACAACATAATAATAGTGCTATAATAGCATAAGAGCATAATAGCATGTTCCCTGTTCCTATTACTATTTTCAAAAATTTTCTAGTAAAAAAAGGAGCTTTAAAGGTACTGTGAAATGTAGGGACCCTGGGGGGCATCCCCTAAGTTAGGGAGACACAAGAAGCTTCCCTCAAAGTTGTTTGACCCTATTGGCTCCTTCCCTTGCTCCTATGCCCCTAAGCCACTCCCTCCCTATTCCCTGATTGGCCCTCATCTTGGTACTGCCCCAAGACCAGGTGCGCCCCGAGTTCCCCCGGGGGGAGAGAAAGCTGGACCCTCAATATGTGCCTTGGACCTGAACATCTTACCGGGCACCTGAATTAAACATCTATGGATATTATGCAAAGGCCCTTTTTACTTCTTTCCCCTGGACTTTACTCACAGTAATTCAGGCTGCAACAATGAAAGGGACTCTTACCTTTTTGAAATGGTATAATGAAGGTCACTTAAAAATTGAAAAATGTAAATGACATAACAGAATTCTTTTGTACTGACCTGACAAAAAATAAATTTAGAAGTTGTTGATGAGGCCATGAAAAGAGTTTCTTTCAAGAAAATTTACTGAACCTAGTGATGAAATAAAAACCAAAGTAGGTGTGCCTCTGCATGGAACAAAACAGTCACACCTTTCTCTAAATTAGAAAGGAAAAACAGTGTGTTACTACTAATATGATGTTCTTCTCTTGCTTTTCTTTTTAATAGATTTCACAGCTATATATTGGTTCCTATTTAATCTATTCCTTACACATTTTATAGCTGGTGTGGTAGCTTCCATAAATGAACTATCAGAAATGTAACCTATCTTTTCATTTCCAGAGAAGATTTTTGCAAGTAACTTCTACTCTCCCTTAACCATGAGTAAGGAGGTTGCTGGAAAACAGCATTAAAATAATATCAGCTCTCTCAAGAAAGAGACAGTGGAGGCAGATCTAATTTGTATATACCACTGTTAAATTATAAAACAGCACCAATGAGGCGTGAATCATCACCTGCTGACAGTTTCTGCAACTGATGGGTGCACAGCACAGTGTCTGCACAGTTAGGCATTGATGTTGGTGTCAGAAAGGATAAAGATCAGAAAACAGGTTCCTTGGTATGATTTGACCACTTAGATATTGTCAGTTCTGCAGTGAGTTATATTGTGTGTTTCTACACCAGGAGGCTGTAGCTGCATATCACAGACATAACATGAGGCAGCTCTTCAGTTGCATGAAGCTTCCAATCTCAGCAACTGTGTGTCCTCTGTGGAAAGACATTGAAGTCCATCAAAATACCAGAGCAATAAGGGCACTATACCAGTTGTTTATAAGGAGACCTTAAAACTAAACTTAAGCAGAGATGCCTGTGAGAGCTGATCTGGGCAGGGAGGTAGATTAAGTACTTCTTATTGCTGCCACCTGAAAGTCACGTGTGGATGTGCAGAACCAGTGCTGCTGCAACTGATTGTTTCTGTTTGAGTCAACAGGTTGTTTATAAGCAACTGCTGATGTGCATTGTGTTCATATTGTTAAGTGAGGGTTACTTTTGACAAGAAGGTGGTTGTGGGGAACTGTACCTTGTGAGTCTCAGCCACAACAGTGTTGGGCGTAGTGCCTGTGTTACACTGATGCCTTTTCCTGGTCTTAAAAAAATTGAGAGCCAGATGCAGTTCAGGGATAAGGGGGTTTTACCTTGGTTTTTAATAAGGATCCTTATGATGCACTGTTTTGCCAAGGATGTGTTGCAATGCACACACATGATAAATCACATATACAATTTGTAGACAATATAAATTAGCATATCTAAAGAAGATGCCCCAATGGAAGGCCTCAATTAATGGCATGATATTCCCCCATCTGAGGAATTCCCCCCGGATGGGCAAAACCTCTAGTTTACAGGATATGTTCTAGAGGGGGCCATGGTTTCACAAGATAGTGTAGGCTTCTCTGGCCTCCTACTATGAGGCCTTTAGGGTGTTTAATCTCCTGGTCTAACAAAATACTAGGACTCTGCTAAGCTATCAGACTTAAGGAATTACAAGTATGCATGTTAAGAATACTGACAATACATAAAAGTTATATAAAACGTATATGAAAGAAAAGGCAAAAAATCATCTTGGCATCAACACAGAGGCTCACATTTCCTTGTGCTGGCTGCCATTCTGATACAGCCCGTAAGGAGTCTCTTAGCTTTAAGAAATTTCTGAACAATGCAAATGTAGTGCAACTTCCCCTTATTCATTATCAATAAGTGCAGAGGCTGAAATGCTGCACTGTGCTTCAGTGCAGATGTTTTTTTTTCTGCTTGGGCTTTTCACATGTCTCTAGTCCAGCTGCTATCTGGGTGTTTCCCACAGCATCTTCTCCATCTCATCTCCTGTGTAGCTCCTATTGCTATACCTATGCCGAAAACACCTTTCAACTGCACTCTCTGCAGCAGTCAAGCTCTTGTGAAAGCGACCCAAAATCCTTTCATGACATATTTGAGTGACTGCATTATTGATATCATGGATCACATATGCATGTCATATCGCTGGATTGTGTTGTCTACTGCTAGATTTAGGTTATAGATTTTCTCAGAAACAAATTAACTTCTATGGATTGTGTAGCTCTAACTTGGCCTTTGGTGTGACATATGCTGGGAAGCAGATACAATCTTTCAGCTGGCTAATTTGGCACAGTTTTTTCTGGAAAGGTTTTACGTCCAGCTCATGACAAATATTTTCTGTCCGTTTTTCAATATCTTTACATTTTATCATTAATGCCTCTTGTATGTCCAAGGATAGAAGGCTTTTTTTGCCTTTGCACAGGAAGGAAAGAGTCTTTACTGTAACACTTCCCTTTCCTGGTTATTTGCTTTCCCCTAAAGCTGTGGAAGCTATTCCTTTCTGTCCTCATGCAGTGAAATCCTGTGTGACCTGCAGCAAATGCCACTTTCTATCTGAAGTCCCTCAGCAATTTTAAGGGCTGTTGAGTCTTTAGACTCTAGCAGAAGAGGGCAATGCTCAATAGTTACCGAATACTTTTTCAATATTAGATGCCTATTCCAAAATTCCAGTTCAAGACAAATGTGGAAAGTTCATTGTCAAGCATATGGAATATATCAGCCACAAAATTAGGTTAAGATAGCAGAAATTATGTGCTTTCTGAGTTAAAAGGACATCTAAAAAGAAAAGCCATTTACTTCTCATTAAGAACTTAAAAGTAAATCCTACTTAAAAACTTTAAAATTCTTTCTAAAAGTTTGATAGAGCAGTTTTAGGAGATCCCAAGAGCCTGCTTTAAAGGCTCTTTCTGTCCAGTTTCCTCGATTGGCCTGTAGGTTACAGAATTGTGTCTGATACTGTCTCCTGATGTTCAGTCCTTGCTCTATCACTCTCCCAGCCCACAGCAGCCAAAAATCCTGTGAAGCCTTTGAGGCAAATGTGGTTTTTTTGCTCTTCCATCACAAAAAAACAACCAAGAAGCAAAAGAGAAGCAAAAAAACCACCCAAACCAAACCACAGAAATCCCTACAAGAAACCTCACCAAAACCTAGCTTCTGCCTACGACCTGTGAGACCAACTTGATGGTAACACTTCAGTGCAAGAACCAGTCATACAGGCATTGCAGAGGTCAAGGTGAAAAATTGATGCTTACTTGTCATTTAAAAGAGTACAGACCAGAGGAGTGATGCAAAGCTACTCATCCTTGCAACTGCGGCAGAGTGTACATAGAAGTTATTTTTTACTGGAATAGGGACACATTCAAGTTTTTGAATGCAGACCATTATTTTTACCTCAGTGAGCTCCTGCGCCTTCAAAAATAGCTCAAAGGAAAGACCCATGTAATTTATGGGTAAAAATTTTGATATTTGGATTCCCCAAATCAGCAAAATTAAGTTATCTTTGTTATTGTATCTTCTGAGTTTCCTGCTTTTCCAAGCTCCACACACAATAAGGCTTTTGATGAAAAAGAAGTGATGATCAGACTATTACTCTAGATCCTCTTTGGCAGCAGGAATTTTGAAAAGGTAAGGAAAAAAATGTTGTAAGAATGCACCTTTTCCTCGTTAACCTTCTTCTCTATTTCAGCTTTCCAACACCAGTAATTCCAGAAGAACCTTGCATTCCAAAAAGCAAAATTTAATCTGGCATTTCTGCTACTTTTCCAAAGACCTGCTTATCACAACACATGAAGGGCTAGAAAGCAGTTACTCACCCGAAGTCTATCTTAATTTAGTTTGGTTCCTCCCTTCCGTAATACACCTGCCTTATGATGAGTGAGACATGTAATATTAGTCAATGCAATGCAATGCAATGTAATGATCTGAAAGAAGTATGGGAATATAGTTGAGAGATTGTAGTATAGATGCTAGCATACATATGGAATGCAGGATTGAGGTCTCCAGCAGTATGTTGCCAGTTTTGGGAAATTTGTAACTCTTTGTCGAAATGACCCAAGGTGTCAGGGAACAGCTAAAATCGATGAATATGCAAATACTCATTCATTTTAAGTGGGTAATCATTCACAAATGACAGCAAGTTTAGGTACCAGGGAAGAAATGTGAACCCCAGATGACACAGAGCTAAATGTGTGGCCTCCTAAAGAAGCTTCTGATCATATTGAGATATAATAGTTCCAGTCCCCATAGAAGAGGACTCTTACCCTAGTGGGAACTCATTCTAAGATCTCTTATCTGTATAAAATGACCACACAGCAGTTTGTCAAAACAGTGTTGACAAAATGCAATTTTAACATAGGCAGTAGTCAAATGCTTGATAGGCTTGAGCTAGGGTCGTAGCTTGGAGTGTACACAGGACCAAGTCTTGTCATAGGACTCTGATTTTAAAACTGCTTTTTAACAGCCATTTAGAAAGCCATGGTCACATATAGTTTCTTCTTGTTCTGGTACCTTTCTTTGTATTTGCCTGTGAATAATTGGCAGTTAAATACCTCTGTATGGTGTCTCGTTCATTTGAAAATATCTTTTGGCTCAGAAACATGATGATAAACATACTGTGTGCATGTTTACCACAGTTAGTTTTGTTTCTTATTAGTTTCTACATTATGGTAAAAATCTACCTTATAAGAAATCCTCTTATAAACTCTGCCTACCATTCAGGAATCCAAATACCTTCCTCTTTAGCTGTTAATCAACACTAGTGGTGAAAATGCAACAGCCCATATTTTCCCCTGCCACAACTTTTCATTCAAGGTTAGATGTAACACATAGTTAGGGTTAACACACTGGCCCATGTATTTTGCAGTTCATTGTCAACACTGCTTCTAAAAGGAAATAACCAAGCTCATTCTTTGCTGTTTTGTCTCTGCAGGGCAGACAAAGAACAGAAGCAACAATAGCAACAATAATGATTTGATGCCTAAGCAGATATTATTTAAAGGCAGTGACAAAATATTTTTAAATGGCTTTTTTATTATTCTTCAGTGAGATTCATTCTCTTTGTTCCAAATACTTATGATATTTTAGCGTTTATGCATAGTTTCTGTAACAAAGTAAAGATTCTGCATTTTTTCTATTTTTGTCCCCAAAATAAATAATATGCAGTTTTGTCAAGGGAAAAATAATTATTATAAAAATAATAAAATTCCATAATAACTTTGTTAAATTGTTTGGAGACTCATAAATACAGATATGAATAAGCCAAAATAATAATTGTTCAATAATAAAGCGCCATAACACAGAAATACAGCATGAAACTGAAGCATCAAAGGATCTTGAATATAGTTCCAGTCTTTTATTTTATATGGTTATCTCTAGGTTATGCATTATCTCCCCTGTTCTAATGATGCAGCAACCTGCTATAATTTCTTTTCAATAGGGAGTAGCTGTAACTTTTTGGGGAAAAAGCATTCTGCTCCAAAACCATGTTACAAAAAGTATTAAATAACATGCTCTGTCATCTAATAGAGAGAAGTTTTTGATTCTATAATATAAAAAGTCATAATCTTTCTTTAGCATCTGTGTATATCTGTTGCCTCCCCACGGAAGCTTGCTAGAATTCTTGACATTTAGCTTCAAGTACAATATTTACTCTGCACCATGCTTATCTCCATAAGCACGGTGAATGATCTGCATTTATCCAGGCTCCAGCTTCTGGTGATAGAGAAGGGTACAAGCAGCTGACACTGTGACCCTGAAATTGCTCTAGCCTTAGAGCAAACAAAGCCTTCTGCTGAACAGTTACAGAGTTTAGCAGAGGTTTTGGCAGTTTTTCAGGATTTTAGTTTTTTTAGTAGAATTAGCTTTAACAGAGAGATGCTGCAGAGGATACTGCTGCCCTTCTTACATCTGCAGGCATGGCTTCTGTTTCTTGAGGGTGAGGAAGGGGTGTGCAAAGCAGGTGCTTTAGTAGAACATATTCTTACAGAAATACTGTGCTAGACCATGAAAGCCATCACCCTTTTATGCTGCCCTAAATACACCTATGCAACACCACTCCTGTGCTGCAGAGAAGTTATGCTTGTAATTGTAAAGAGCAAGGACAGAAATAATGTCAACCTGGCTTCATCAGGAGTCCTAGAAATATCTGCAGGCATTCTTCCAACACTGGTGTCGGCAGAGTACTTCCATGGAAAGACATGTCTTTCTTTTGATGAAATGCAGAGTGCTAAGAAAGTGATGTGTTTAGATACCATTTCCCATCCACTGCATCAGCAGTCCATTCTGTACACATCCTGGAAGCTGCTCTGCTAGTATATTGGCTCCTGATATGATGTCTGAAGCCCTTGATCAATTATTTTTGCTAATTTGCTTGGCTCAGAACAGACGGAGCTTTCTGTAAAATAAGTGCTGACTCAAACATTCTCTGCTTTTTCTCTGGGTGTGTTTGTATATATATGTGTGTGTGATATATATATATATATATATATATATATATATATATATATATATAAAATGATGTGCTATCTCTGCATCTAGAGCCTGGTGGTTTTCTCTTATAGTCTGTGTCAAATCACCAAGCACAGGTCTTGGGGGCCATGAAATAAACCTCCCACAAAAATCAGTATATCTCTTGTAATGAGCTGAGTATAGCACCCAATAGCAAGCAAGAAGTCGTGTCCTTCTATTATAGCAGTAACTTTTCCCTTTCCTCCAAGACAGTACTATGACCTGGCATTTGAGGGGGAGCAACCATATCATGGGGTCATTTTCAGCCCAGCAGTTCATCCACAGAGCTGGAGAAAAACCTTACACCACTGGTCATGGGGGCTGCTGTGGGGGTGAGCTGCTCTTTGATGGCAGACACTCCTTTAGTATCCTATTACCAATTTGTAAAGGTAGCTGATTGCCCAGGTAGGGTTTTATTTGCATGTCTGGCTTTTGGGCTTTTGTTGTGTTTGGTTTGGTTTGGTTTTTCAGGTTTGTTTTTTTTTTTTTTTTGGCAGGGGTGGGTGTGGGTGTGGGGGGGTGTGTGTGTATGACTATGACAGTATGCAAGTATGAGTGTTCTGCATCCCAGGAAAATGGCAAGAAATGGAGGTAATTTTTAAGGAGAAGCTGGATAAGCATGGAACAGTTATGGTTCTTGATGTAAAGAAAGTCACCAATTCACAAAGGAATTCGATTACCTCTATCCATTATACACACACAGTGAGTGATCGTGCTACTAACCATCTGTCATCTATTTCATTTGCATCATCAACACCTGCCCTGTTTATCTGCTACATTCTTTTCTTCTCTGAATTCTTACACTGCTTTAATAAAATACAGAAGTGTTATTGTTAAAAAACAATTAATTTACAATCCTCCACAGAGATCGTATTACTTATATTTCAATTTAGCTTCTAATGACCTGCTTTCTTGCAAAATGACTTAATTCTGGTGTCAAAGATTAGTTATTAGACATTACCCTGATGCACCAGTCATGTACTGCTGAGACAGGCAAAGCAGCTCTAGGTGTTCCCAGTCATTAATCAGAACTCAGAGACATTTTCCCTATAACTCATTACAGAATGTGATTTCATCTGCCACTTTAACTCTTTACTTTACTGAGTATTTTAAATCTACTTTTCTTTGTTGTTTTCACAGTTTGGACCTTCAAGGGGGAGAAAATTATTGGAAGTCTACTTGCTTTGGAAAAAAACTGTTGTTGCTTGTGTTTTCTGTTGGCCCTCTGCTGAGAAATTGATTTTGTGTCTCAACTGCTATGTCAATGGGGCCTAAAAAGCAGGACTTCTTATTCTCTACATAGGTTTTGGGAAAAATTAACACAACTGGATTTTCCACACAATTACAGCATGGGATGTACATTCCTTCCACTGACAAGAGATGGTATTTTAACAATAGATCGCAGAGGCCAAGCTGCTTCCATGGGAGTGCCTTGGGAAGGCAGCTACCACCCGTTGCCTCCTTCCTGGGCTTAACAAAAGGTGTTATGAAGCAAGTGGACAAATCCAGCCAATTCTTACAGCATCAGCTGGGTTTGTGATCATTCAGAAGAATGGCTGTTTTTGCAGTTTGCACATTGAAGTTTCATACACAAAATATTATGTGCAATCTAGGGTAGGGCCAAATTCTACATTCTCACCATATTCTAAGCAAGGGTTGGCTTTTCTTGCTCATAAACTAGTATGGCCTCTTCCTCCTTCACAAGGGATGTAGCACTTTACTGAGAGTAATCTTATTTGTGAGGCATTTGCAGGCTGTGATTTACAGAAGGTAAGGATCTTTGAAAAACATTATAAAGCACTGTTCTGTGTCTTTGTTTATAGATTCTGTGACACATAAGAGAAATACTTACCATTATATTAAATCCCAAATATTTAGAACATTTCAGCAACTAGGGCATAAAAATTGCATATACTGATGAATGGATTATACATAGAAATTAAACCTTTAAACAATTTATATCAACTTCAGCTTTTTTCAGCAGAGTATTTTTAAGTGCATAACAAAATTAAAACTTTGGGCTTATAAAAACTCATTTATGGAGATGGCTCAACTGTCAGGATTTAACATAGAAAAGGTTATTTCTTTTATTCACAGCCAAGACTATATGCTGCAGTACTACTTCCAATAAAATTTTATTTTTAGCATGTCTAAGTGGTGCAGTTGAGAGTGGGTGAAATTTTTTACTTTCCCAAATCACAGTCACTTCTGTCTGTTGAACACTGAAAAGATATGTAGTCCTATAAAAGGCAAATAATGTCTCATTTAACTTCTTGACAATTGCATACCATGCTGGAAGAATAAGAGATGCTCTTCATTTTCCTAAAGCACAGTAATTGGCTGTAGAATGTAAGCTGATGAAACTTCAAAAGCTGTCTTATAAGAGGAAGGATTTTTTTTCACAGTAGACTATCAAGGTACATGTGAATAGTACACTAAGACAAACTCTTAACAAGCATTCTATGAATGATCAAACTAAACTATTGAGGGCCTAAGAATAACTTCCTTTGGGTGGGAGAGGTGGGACTTTGTTCTTCACATACTATGAATGCTAAAGTCATACATAAAACATTTTCCTAGGTGTGTTTTATTTTTATAGCTTATAATATTTGCAGATAGAATTAATCTGAAACATTAATATCTTAAATACTGAGAGGATCAACCCTTCAGACAATATAGTGTGTGGACAATACAGTATGTCTCTTTGTATGAACATTCTTAACAGTGCTGTTTCCAAATGATAAACACTAATTGTTTCAATCAGACTAATAAATAATTCATATTTATAAATAGTTTCTACACAGGGTGATGGAGCATGGTCATAGAGTAGGCAATATCCACCTACAGCCTAAAATGTCTTCAGACATAATCCTAAAATAATTCTGTTTTCAAATGGTGAAATGCTATGCTTTCAACTCAGGCTGCACATCATCAGCACCCAGATCAGGAGTTATGCCAAACTAGATGCAATCTAATATGGAAATGAGATGTTGGCCTTGATATTGTGTCATTCTTCTGAATGGGATCACCTGCACCCATATCTCCTAAGAGGAAATTTCAAACAGAGTTAGCTCCTTAAACCTTCTAATTAAAATGAGAAATCCCCAGGCTTCCATGACTCAGCCTCAGAAAAAGATTATTAGGAATTTAATAGGGAAAATATCGCATCTCAGACCATCTGTGACCCAGTGCTCTGTGAGAATTTAAAGAAAACTGGAGGGAGGAGGTGCACGCTCCAAAGCACACTCTAGAAGTATTTTGTTGGAGCTGCAATAAATCAACATAGTTAGAGTACAACCTTTTTCAGATTTAATTACTGTTACATAATTATTAGCAAAACAGTCTCCTCTGAAACTGTAGAATTCATTATATCAAAAATCCCCAAGCTCCTAATGGAATTTATGAGCTAGGTACTCTCTTCCTAGCTCTGGCAAAATGCAATAAGATACATTTAATTTTGTCTCCAGCAATATTTTTAGTGGGGGGAGCTATTCTATTCTATTCTATTCTATTCTATTCTATTCTATTCTATTCTATTCTATTCTATTCTATTCTATTCGTTTATTTTTTGGTTTTTTTGGGTTTTTTTTGGGAAACTATTCCCTATCTGCCTTTTTTTATTATAAAACATGTTCATTTTCATTTGTACACTTTTCTACTCCCAGCATAGAATCTAGACATAACCACTCAGGGACAGATATCTTTTTTCCTTTGTTGAAAAGGATTCACATCTCATTTTCTCCATCACTCTAGTAGCTACTGATTGAACTGAAGTATGGGTTCCCTCATGGAGATGCCAAAGGACAAAAATTTTATTGTCTTTTCCCAGACATTTTGCTATGAATACAGTTTCAAAACTTGCCAATGATGTGAACAAATTGCCACCAGAGAAAACTATTTGGTGCCTATCTCAGGGAAACCTGGGGCCAGCCCCTTCCCTGGCCATTGTTGCCTGGTTAGAGACTTTGACAGCTGCCTCCTAGCTGCTCTGTAGGACAATGGAGAGATTGCAGGATGTTCTGACAGACAGGTTGACCTCCAAATCCATGACATTGCTTTATACATAGAAGCAGTAAGAGGCATTTCCCTCAGAGAGCTGAGAGAACAAGTGAAGAATGGTAATGGCCACAGCTCCTTTAGAGTCACATTATTTCACAGCTGGTGGGACTGGGCTAAGGAAGAAGCAAGGCCTCAGTTCAATCAGATGAAAAAACTACAGCAATCCTCGCTTTCCTATTTCTTCCCTCAGTCAGGAAACTGCAATTCTTAGCAGAACTTGTGCTAGCACAGCACACCCATCAGCCCTGGGAGGTACTCTAAAAAGCTAAGTGGGTCTTTAGTTTCTTGTGAGCTCATGAGGCACAAGTCTAGGAAAATTATAGTATATTAAGGGGTAACTCACAAATTTCCTAAATTTTGTTAATCTTTGAATGCTTTTGTGCCACAGCACAAAGCTGAAATTATATTTACCTGTTGAAATTGGTATGATAATACTGCCAGATGGAACAAGAGCAGCCTGCTTTTTCTTGAGCTGCATAAATTTGAGGTATCAGACAGTGACTGGTCTTCCTGCATTTACCCACTCCAAAATACTATTTTGTTGTTGTATTAGTTGACTTGCAAAATTGCAAATCTTATCCTGGTAATTTTATATATGTGCAAAATTTCTTAGCTGAATCAATTTTTTTTACCTGTAGACATAATTGTTGAACTAACACTTCCCTGAAGGTTTAAACTAGTGCCTTACAAAAGGTGGCATGCTAAGCTATACTGGGTCAGGTATATTGGGATATTCACTTTTGCTCTGCATTTAATATAATTCAATTATTTTCAGAGATATTACAGGTTGCAAAATAACAAGAAATAAAATACAAAATAATTTTGCGTAACACTTTTATGTGATCTGTATCTTACATTTAATAAATGATACACCTACAATACTCCAAGAGAGAGATTAAGGAAGAAAACAAGAATGAATATGGGCCTTCTTTCCTATAAGAGGGCCTGTACCTCCTATTATAGAGGGCCCCTGTATAGTATAAGAGGGCTCAAGGACCAGGATGTGCATTTCACATGGCATCAGCTGAAGTAAAGTTTGCTGCACTACATTTCTAATAGACAATATATGAATAGATGGTTTAGAGAGGAAGAGAGAATGATAAAGACAACTTGAAACTGGATTTCTAAATTAAGGACAAGTCTGTATATATATATATATTTTAAAATTTTCTTTTATTCCCTAGGAAAAAGCAGTTGCTTGAATTGTTCTGGAGAAGTACGTCTTGAGATGATCACAAGGAGGAATTACAATAGTTAAGGGAAGAGGAATCTGTAGTGTAATACTTGTTGGTGAGCTGAAGAAGAAAACCTGGTATATAAAACAGAAGATAAAGACAGGACACAAAGAAATCCTAGTACCATCCATGAAGTTTTTTTTTTAATTGCAGAGAGTACCAGATCTAGCTGCTTATCTAAATAAATCTCCTTCTGAAGCATCTCACTGGAAAAGTGTACAGAGCTTATTTTCTTGGGCACATCCTTACTTTGTGAAAGATGGGCTCAGGAGGTATATTGGCATGGAGGCAGAGGGCATGATTTGGGTACTTATGTGTTCCACTGGGTAGAGCATTAGATTGAGGTTTCAGATTCTTGAGCAAGTTACCATAGCTTAATGAGGTCCTATGTAGCAGCTGAGCTGTTGCAAATGTAGGGTAGCATATGCTAATTTAAACAATTTTCACTGGGGCTCAGCTGATGCGTGGCAGCCATTAGGCCAAGTCACACGTCTGAAATCTGATTTAAGGAATCTGGGTTCAGCTCGGTTCAGGAAGTGGATCACTAGGTTTTTGCCCAGTTTGTAACTTCTTGGGACAGCCAGTTCATCTTGGGTTTTCTCATGTGTTTTAAACTGTAGTAATAGTGCCAGCTCACAAATACGAGGTGTTCTGAGGGAAATAAAAAAGAAGGGAATGTCATAAGAATAAGATGTTTGGATTTGTTATTGGGAAGAAGTGTGGAGGAAGTTGAACTTTGGCAGAACTAAATACAAATTTTTATTCTTGTCCGCATTAATACTTGTGTAAATCCAATGTGTTTAAAGGAGCTTTGCTGGTAAGAATGAGGGCAGAACCTTGCCAAAGTGAACCAGCCCTCAGTTGACAAGCGTATATAACCTCAGTTGAGATTTGTCATATTTCCTGGGAAGTGCTGGGGAAAGGATGGAAAATCAAGAAATGTGAATTTTATTTACCATTTGCTAACTTTGGAACTTTGAAAAGTATCATGTGTCCCTATCCTCTCAGGAAAGATGAGAGCACAAATGTCCATTTTATTTTTTCCCAATATGGTATGCTTTTAATAATTTAATATTGTGAATTTTGTTTTCTCTCGTTTGAAATTAAGGTCTCTCCTGTGGAAGGATTTTATTTTGTATTTGTTTGCTGATGTGGCACTCCAGACAGCTATTATGCTCAGAGCTGAACAACACCAAGCCGCTTGTTTAATACTATCAATAAATATTTTTGTTGGTTTTTTTCCACAAAGTGGTGGTCTAAGCATTGTGTCAGTTCTCCAAGTGACAGATGCTCTTACAGGTAAAAGAAAAGTGTCAGTATTTACTGCTTACTATAACTATTTCAAAACAATTTAAGAATCACTGAATCCTAAAATATTTATGTATTCATGTCAGTTACAGTACTCTGCCACTATTTATTAGATAGATTGACACAACACATGTATTATCAGAATTACAATTGCCATGATAATTACTTGAGGGAATAACTCTGTAAAGAAAATGTGAAATAAAACCATAGGATTTTGTGCAGTGATTAAACATTTTTGTGGTTATTTATTCTATAGTTATTGGGGTTGCTCATATATCAAAATGTTTGATCCAAAAAGTAACATCTTGCTGCAAAAATAACTGTATTCTTACAATAGCACTTTTGGAAATTGCAAAGGACAATGCTTTTCACATTCTCACAGTCCATATCTTGTCTTGCTCCTCTTTTAAAAAGGACTAGAAGACAATAAACTCACAGATTTCAACAAAAGACATCTGATATCACTCCTGTGTGCATTTACAGTGGATGATAATCTGCAGCAAGATTTGAAGCCCTGGATTTGGGGGTCCTTCCTTGGAAATATATGCAGCCTTTGCCTAGTTATTCATCAGACTAAAGATTTTCAAAAGAGCTGTGCTAGCCCCCTCAGCTACTGCTTCTGTGCTGGCAGAAGCAGCTGTCTCTTACCATTATGCCTGGAGGAAGCAGTGGCATTTGCCAGCAACTCCCTTTGTGTCAAACTCATTTTCTACATTCTCTTATTTCATTTGCATAGTCAACTGGTCCTTACGCCTCAAGAAAATCAGGAGAGCATGTGAGGAGTAAGTTGTTAGAAATGGAGGTGCATGAACAGACCTCATTATATTCCCAACAGATCTGCCAGCTCACGAGAACATAACAGCAGAGAGAGACTCTCTGTACTAACAGTTGACAGTACTAAAATAAAGAAGGCAGCTCCCCCGCTCCCTCACATTTCAGGAAATCATTGTGTAAATGCAGTGAAATATATCCGTGAGTCCTCTCTTCACTGTGATGCCCTTCTGGTGGACAGGGTTTATTGATGTCAGGAGTGCTGGAAAGAGTAAGAATTAAGCTATAATGGGCTGCCAGCTTCTATTTTCTTCCCTCCATCTGTCTCACTTCTTTCACAGTAATTTAGTCTGGGATTGTCCCAAAATTGCAGGTTAGAAATTAGTCAAAATATCCTGAAATCCTAGAATAGCCTAGATCAGAGACTTGTTTCATTGAATACTTTCACAATTAGTGTTCAGCATTGTTAGTGCTTTGATTTCCAATGGTTTTTCCTCGTCTGTATCTAGCCTGGCTGCAATGGTATGCTGATGCCTTTGCTGCCCAGGAGAGGTCTGGCAAAGATGTTTTCCAGGAGAGGAAAGAAATATATATCTGTGTATGCTGTGCTTAACAGAACCACCACTCTGAACCACCAACAGCTAATGATGTCTCAGGTGTGTCTCTGAAAAATAGAAATCAAGAACCTTTTTCTCATTCTTCTTGAGCAGCTCCACCGACATTTGATAAACCTGACCTCCTAATTTTGATTGTGCTCATACCTTTGATAGGTACTTCCAGGTTGTTACTTGATGTACTATAGTCTCACAATGTGAAACCCTCTTTTTCTGCCCCAGCCCCATGCCTTTTCATTCTGAGTTGTGATATAACTGGCATTGTGCTGGATGTGGTTTCCCAGGTATAAGTGAAAACCAGGCATAGACAAACAATGCCAAACCAAAACTGATGCTGATTTCTCAAAAAAGTGTCAGTTGCACTTGAAAAAATAATTCTGTGCCTATGATTTTGGCCTTATTTACTGTTGATGTTGATTACCATGCCACAGCTGGTGCCAGTTGGAAGAAAAAGAGAAAGCATGCTGGGGATCTCTGACAACTTTACTAACCCCAGAGATCAGAAAGCTGATCAGAATACTTCTAACAAAGCAAAAATACTTTGAAATATCTTACTTTGGTTATAAGATGTGCTTCATTGAATGAGTTTTTTCAAGAAGGAGAAAGAGGGAAGGTATAAGTAATGTTGTGACCTGTGCAAGCTTGCAATCTAGTAAATAGAGCTGTGGAATGTGATGCTGGTGTTCATGACCTGCTCTTATTTGGAAAGAACTTGGTTTATTGCTCTTGCTCTGAGTCAGGTAATCCATCAATCAGACTTGAATCCAGGGGTATAAATCCACTGTAATCACTCTCCAGCAGGCTTTCTTAAGTAAAAATGAGCTAGGTGTTGCTGGAATTTGGTGTGGTTGAAGAAGGTAAGAGACATGACTTTGAAAACAGGCACTGTTGCTCATTCAATCATGACAACATTCTGCAACAAGATTACTGATAATGAAATGTATGTGCAGCATATTGCCTTTATCTAGTTGATGTGTTCAAGCTAATCACAGTGCATGCACAACTCTGGGTACATTATGCAAAAATTTAGCTGTACCTCACAGGTGATCTATATATCCTTGTCAAAATTTAGACTTTTCAGTTGTTTTTAAGTTTTGTAGACTTTTTTTTAAGCTTTAAAAAGTTGATGTTGTAACGTTATATTTTGGTTCTGTTGCCTCTCAAAGAGATACTGGATGCTTAGTGCTTTTAAAAATGTGCCTTCATGGTTAAGAGGATGAACTGGTAAATAGCAGTTCTGACTATGGATGCTTTTTTTTTTAATAAGCACTGGTTATATCTGAAGTTCTGTGAATGAGTGTAGATATTCCTCAGTCTTAGGTAGGATATGATAATCTCAAGAGGTGTTAGCGGTTTGGGACTTTTTGGACTGTTGGGCTGTGTAGGAACCACCTTGAACAGCCCTTTTCCCAGTAAGCACAAGCTGATTTCGTATGCCTACAGACCATTCTGCAAATGAGCCTCTGTAGTGACCAGGGAACCTAAAATTGAAGCCATATGGAAACTTACTGTGCATATTAAATTGCATGCAGCAGTGTTAACAACGTTTTGATTTGTGGCTGCAAGTAATAAATGAATTACATTAATTTTGTAGCTGCAAGCTAATTTATCCAGAATTACTTTTTAATAACCATCACCATGTTCACTGCTAAGATTTAAATATACTTAGGAAAAAGTCTGAAGATGTTTTCTTGGAAAAAAAATAAATGCTAGATTCAAATTTGAGACTGGGTTTATTTTGTAATTCTCTAGGTATTTAAAAGTAAATTGTCACAGAGCAATGGAGTGAGCTGGAGACCAGATTACCTCTACATAACACAGGAACTGAGGTAAATCAGATGAAATGGACAAATCAAGCAAAGACTCTGTTTTGTCTACTACTACCTTCACACATACTGGCCAGCAGAAGAGAAGGGGCAGGTATAACACTGATCTAGGATATCTGAGCAGATATCCCTCTTTGTGTGCAGTCCTTCCTTGACAATAACTTATCCCTTTTTGGGGGAAGAGTTTCTTCCCAGACAACTTGTGGGCAACTTTAAGAAGGCAGAGAATGTTAGTGAGTGTATGCTTGTAGTCTGGGACTGCCAGAAATATGTGTGGCCCCTTATAAAATATCTTCTCTTTTACCTTGGTTCATTAATAACATAATTAATATATTAAAACTAATTCTGTAGTGTTATTTTTGCCCAGAAGAATGCTAAATTTAAAGGGAGGATTCATCCCAATACATGGACAGCAAAAAGAGTTAAGGGAATATGACCACAGTATCAGTGAGATACTGTACTCAAGCAGTATCACTCACCGTTAATCACTCATGGAGGCCACTAGGCATATCTTAATTGAAGAGCTTTTCCATAAGGCTGTGCCTGTGGTAGAGACCATTACTCATGGCAGTCACCATTTTACAGAACGTGCTGACATCTGTGTGAGTACCTGAGGGTACAGGGAACCCGTGACTGAGTGAGATGTGGATGTATGATACAGTGGCATAATCTCCTCTAGGGCATCTTTTGCAGATTCAGCTGAAGTGGCTGTGAATCCAGCAAGAATGCTGAAGTAACTGTTATGGTGGAGATGACCTGCTGCGTGTAGCAACCAGCTCATTTAAAATGGGGATTGGCAGAGTTGTATTTGGACATATTGTCCAGGCAAACAGACTGGCACCCCAGTTCACGTATAATGTGCCTGTCTCCAAGGAGGTAATTAGCTGAATTTGTTGTGACCACAAAGTTGCTTTTTCCTCGCAAAGGTTTCCTCACCTGTGTTTCTGCTGGGTGCTGCAGTGCATCATGCATTGAATTATTACTCTATTCACTAGGAAAGATGTTGCCATACTTCTCGTGGTGTCTTTTCACATCCTGCAACACTCGTTATGCTAGGGCTGTGTTTCTGTTGCTGCAATATTTGTCATTCTGATTTCTGGGCTTAGTTATCGTAAGATTCTCCTATAGTGAGAGTGTGAGATGAGGCACAGGGACAGGTTTATCCTTTTAGCTAAGTTTCTATTATTTAATTGAAGGGAAAAACTGAGAGTATAGTAAGAATAAGAATATATGAAATTTAGGAGTAATGGGAACATGATGGCTATGGCTAATTTGAATCCATGAGATGGAAATTTGTGAATCCGAACACCTGACAACTTGTGGCTGTACATATTGAATGGCTATTCACTCACTGTCTTACCACATTAATAAATTTTCTGGCATTTTGGCATCAAAATAATTATAGCTACATGCATTCAAATGATTTTACCCACTTTCTGGTGGAAATGCGCAAAATCTGTCCCAATGGTGTAGGTGTGCCTTTGTATGTAAATGGATGGGTGTGAACTAAAATGGTTATTATATGTATTGTGGGGAAAATATGTACTTTTCTAAAGTAATGCCTGTTACCAAGCTAAGCCTAAGAACTTGTAAATCCAGAGGGAGAAGGCTTTTCATCATTGCTGACATGAACTTTCCTTTAGGATTTGGGAATGCAATCTCAATTGCTTATTATTGAAATTAGCAGGAGTCCTGCTTCTGGTGTTCTCCATATCTTTTTTTCCTACAGGCACTTCTCCCCATGTGGGGCAAATATTGACTAACATCCATGTGGGCCTCTCCCTGGATTCTGAGGAGGGTCCTGTCAGAGTCTTTTTGTTTGCAAGCTATCTGCCCAACAAAAATGTCATTTCAGTTGCATCTAAGCATTCTGCATTTGCTCATGTGTAAATAAATAACACCGTGGATAAGGCTATGCTTATCTTCCCATGTGATTTAGACTCCAATCTGGCATCTGCTGAATTCCAACAGAACACGAGTGGACCCATGTCCTCCGTTCCTGCTTTCATGAGTACAAAATTTATGATATAATCTGTGGTTGTGCCTTTATTCTCTATCTATACAAGAACTTTCAATTCAGCTGATTATTAGATTTTGCAAAGAGAATGTCCAAGCACTTCAGAATTAATGCTATTTACCATGTGGTCATACTTATAGATCAGTAAATGTCATCAATTTCAAAAATATTATTTCACATACTAATCAGTTGCAATTAAAAAAAAAAAAAAACCTAAGAGGGGGAAAAACCCTCAGACCAGCTTAGCAATGTTCTACAGAAATGCAAAAAACCCTCAGAGTATCAGAAAGTACAATGTTCACAAGACTGGGGTGAGGATGAGAATATACCGAATATCCTATAAAAACAAACAATTGTAAACATCACTTTTTTTCCAGCAAATATTTTTTTAACCTCCTGAAGTAGTGCAGATTTTCAGCTACAATTAGATATGTTCTACATACATGGTATAGAATTAAATCATACAAGAATAGAATTAAATAATGCAAGTAATGCAGTTACAGGGATAAATGTGTAAATGTAAGGATCAAGTGACAAGGAAACAGTCAAAAATGGTGTTTTGGGGAAGTAGGGGGAGGAAATCTGTAACAACCTTTGCTGCTGTTGCCAATTTAAAGCCAGTTGTGAGTCATAGGGACTCCACACTGTAGGCATTACAAAAAAAAAAAAAAAAACCAAACAAAAAAACCACAACAAAAAAACCCCGAAACAACAACAATAATAGCAACAAAAAAAAAAACCCAAACCAACCCCCTCCCCCCCCCCAAAAAAAAAAAAAAAACACCAAAACTTTTTTCCCCCCATTTCCCCCCAGAGCTCTTTTGCTTGCAAATTTGCCTTTCCCTTTTCCTAGCTCATTCTTGCACATCTTCTGAGATGAGGGAAAAAGCTCTGCAGGAAAACATGCCCTCCTTTTGGCATAGCATAGATTTTTGTGAGATGATTTGCTCTGGTCTAATTGTGTGGTGGAGAAGGCTTGGGAGTGTGATTCTGCATGGCAGCCCTGTGTACTGTAGTTAGATTTGTAACAGTGAGATACGACAGGTCTGCCCTTGAGATTCTGCAATGGCACAGTGCCAGCTGTTCACCATGCTGATCTGTGTCTCTCCAGAGCAAAATCAAAACCTGCTGCCATGGTTCAGCTCTGGGTCAGACCCACAGCCAGATTACTGAGGGTTGGTTTTTTTGTTTGTTTCTTCTTAATTTCAAAATTGCTGAAATTTTGTAAGGGAAGCTGCTTTCCTGATAATTCAGCCTAAAGCAGCACTGTATCTGCTACTTATACATCAAAGGCTGAAGGATTTTGGTACTAATATTAAACCTGCTTTGACCTTGTGACCATAAAATAAAACCACTGTTAAGCTAGATCCACAATCTGTTAAGCAAAACCATGCAAAGACCCTTTTTTTTTGAAAGGAAAGATTCTGCCGTGTATTGCACTGGGATTTCATTTATCTTTGTTGATGGCATTTCACTTAATTGCTGCAATTTGAGAGTCCTTATAGGCAAGGCAGAGAAAGAAGAATAAAGTAGGGATAAAAATGGAAGAGGGAATTGGTAGTACAGAAAAAAATTCCCATCATGTTTGTGCCTGTGCAATCTCAATACATTTTAAAAATCTTTGTAGAAATAGCTATGAAATAAAAAAATGAAGACAGTCCCAAAGGGACCACAGTCAGGATGTGTCCTAAAACAAGGGTATCCCTACTGTAATTCAGAAAAAGTTTGAGATCTCCACTAAGGTCTGGCAAAGCAGTGGATGCCCCTCCCTCTCTCTTTGTGGTCTCACTGGGATTTGTAGGACTGTGGCTTGGGCCACAGGTTTTAAATAGTAGTCTGGATGAGATTTTTCTTGGCATGGTACCACCTAGTACTAGCCAGTGTGTCCTACTCAGTGATTACTGATGGGTCCAGTGTTGCAGAGGAAAGAGTGCAAACATTACAGTACACTGTTATGCCTCCTGGCCCTTTTTGCAATTCAGATGCATCTCTGTCTTCAACGAGACTGGAACATTATCTTTTATTAGTTTTTAAAAAAATTATTTTCCTTGCCCTCTTCTGACACATTTGGACAACCTTTTTATGTTCTCATATTAAAAATAGATATTAGGTCAAATGGATGATTAATCTAAACCAGTACAGCCATTCTTAAATAATTAGTGTTTCCAATATTTTAAAAAATCCACATTGCTTTTTTAAAAATCAGACTAAATGTTACTCTGGGAAATAATAAATGGCAAAAAGTTCCACTGTGTAAAAAAGCCACATATGAAATAGCTCTTCTTTTGACAGCTTTGGAGTTCCCATCTCTAAAACTGACAGAAGTTTTCAATATTTTTGTGCTAAAGGACACAGAACAATAGAAATTTCTCACCCAATTTTTCTGAAGCAGTTGTTCTTTTACATAATTCTATCCTCAAAAAATTTAAGGCAGTGAAGAGGAGAACAAGACACACAGATCTGACCAGTTTTGTTTTGCTGTATGAAAGGGATTGAAAGGAGACAAACCTCAAAAAGTGGAGAAAATGAGTAAGAAACCCACTGTCTTTTATCCCTGTGATTTTAAAGGACTTTTATTAGTACTCAGATTTTTTTGCTAAAATAGGCATCTTCAAAGACTTTTAAAATTCATGTCAGAGGTTGGAGTACCTTTTTATTCTGTGACTGGCCAGTGAAGGATCACAGAAATGTTTGTTGTGTGCATAAAAGAAGGTATGCAAGAGAGCCTGCTGTCAAGGGAGTTTCCTACCTCCATGTCTCTAAATAATCCATGCCCTCCTAGAAAGAGAACATTGAAGGGTTTTTATGCCATCTCAATATTTTCCTATTACTTGTTCCATTATTTATTGTGGAGTGACTTTCCAACTTGCAATGCCCTGAGCAAGTGTGGTTGTTGCCTTGAGCTACCAGAGGGGGAAACTGGCTGCAAACTGCCTCCCCATCTGTCGTGGAGTGAGGGAGAAAGATCTGAACTGGCAGGGAAATTTTTTTCCCCTTTCCCTTTGTCTCTGCTGCCAGAAGGGGAAATAGGAACTGGCCCATGAGTTATTGAGTTAATATAGGGCCACAGAGTTGGAGATGCCCAGATTGCAGAGCCTGAAGACTGAACACCCCTTGGGTTCCTGCTGGATGTACTGCAGTAGGCATTTCTTTCCCTTAGTGGAGGGCTTTATGGCTGCCTCCTCACACCACACTCAACTTATGCAGACCCTCCCCCTGTGCAGCAAAACAGCTCTGAAATACTTGGTGAACTTTCAGCCTCCTAGAAGAGGCTTCTCTTAGTAAAATTGGTTAGATGAGTTTGTTGCCAATGCTAAATGGGGGGTATTTGGTTCCCCAAAAATTATCCCCTGTTTCTGGGCCCTCTTGCCTACCACACCTGATTATATATTATTATTTCTCAGTGTGCATGAATCTGTGCCCAAACTTGCATTCTTTCACTTTGTCAAATGGCTTCTTCCCCCTTCTCTCTCCCATCACCCTTCCATGGTTTGCCAAATATCAGCGAATTCTGGGTAATAGTAAATGCAATCTATTTTAGGGTCTTCTTTTCTCCCAAATTCCTCCTATATTCAGTGCAGAACACCTGGGGATGCTTTTGAGTTGACAGTCATCACCATCACCTTTCATCCAAAGTGGAAAGTGGCTGCCTCTGTACCTTCCATGCCTGACCCTGAGGAAACAGGGGATGATCCTGAGCCAAACCCCTGAAATTTGGCCCAAGACTGCTCCAAAAGACTCCATTTTGGTGTCATATTTGTGCCTAGGGAGGATATTGGTTGAACAAAATCCCATGCTTGTCCCTCTACCTCTGCAAACGTGGAATCATTTAGACCCTGATACAAACTTTGGGATATGTTATCACTTTCCTTTGAGGGCAGCCTGGTCTTAGAAGAGATGAACATCAGGTTGTGGTTGTGCTGAGGGAGCTGCAATGCTTGGCAGGGCAGACTGTTTACAAGTATTGCTTGTGACATTAGGCAAATTATCAGGAGAAATTGGCCCATCCCCACTTTGTCCAGCTGTGTACTCAAGTGAGGCTGTGAGATTGATGTGTCATTAACAAACTGTGACTCTGACTGTGATTCAGCCAGGAACTTCCAACTTGCATGTGAAATTTACACCTTTAATACAGCTTTTTAAAAAGTATTCCCTCCTCATTTAGAGCAGAGTACTTTTGCTTGTCAGACAGCTGCTGTTTATCCATCATTATAAAGAGGTCTTGCTCATTCAGAGGTTTAAAGACTGTTGGCTTTTAGATCAACAGTTCATTCATTTTATCACTCATCAGTTTATAGATAAATAGCTCTAGCTGGTTAGAAAACAACTGAGGCTCAGATAAGATAAACTCTTAGGGTGTGTGGGACTGTGCAGACCTCTGTAGCTGCTGAACTAGTGTGGGTTGCATACACATATATAGTTTACTGGTGCTGTTTTTTAATCAACACTATGTTTAGCAATGTCCAGGAATTCTTTTTCTCTGAAGTCTTTGTAATTCTCATGCTCCTGCCATTCCCCCAATGAGCTAGAGGAGCAGCTAGTGTCCTGTGTGTTAGCTCAGGGCTCTTCCCCATATGAAATTTGGCATTTCATTGAGATATAAAGTTACTTTCTTTCCATAACATGTTATTTCATTTAACACACAGCTATTTATGTGGTATTTTGAATCTACTGCATCACTAATACATCCCTCTGAAAATAGCATGAGGTTCACCCTGATAATTCTTGACTTCCTACCCCAGATTTAAGCATTATGAGTGTCCTGGGAAAAAAGGTGTGTAGACAAGACCAAAGGCAGCTGTATACTGCGAAATAATAAATATCAGACAAAATACACACAGCTATAGTATCACAGCTAATAGATGTATTTTAAAAGTGGAAACATCTATCTTTAATTGCATGTCAATTTTGTAGTGAGAAACCACAGTTATACATTTTTGTAACAAACCTTTACATCTGAAGTCATAATAACACAAATAAAAAGTGCTTATTATATATGGTCAAAATAACTGACGCAAATTTTTGACAACATCTTCTAAATATAATCATGTGGCCCCTGTCAGCAACACTCTAAAATCAGGCTGAATAATGTCAATGACAATCATTTTTTCCGTTAGTTTACCGAAAACCAACAACCCAAAAACTATTTCACTTTCTTGTTTGCCTTTTTTTTTTTTTTTTGCATAGCTTTCAATATTGCTGGCCCCTCACCTCTGCACATTGCAAGCCCATCTCAGTTCTGGATAATTACTTTAAAATTCTTAATATTTTTAATCCAGCTCTCCTTGAATACATAATATATATTTTCTACCAATTATAAATACATAATTTTTATCAATCTGATTTCAATAACATGCATTTGTATAATTACTATACAATCAAAATAGACACTGACTTCACACAGTGTGTACGCTTTTATTTCAGTAATATTGTTCAGACACACTGCTCAACAAATCAAATAAATAGGGAAACAAAAAGTTAAAAAGGAGGGAGAAAACCTCTGGGAGGAAACATATTCTCACAGTGATTACAGAAAAAAAAATACTTACAATAAAAAGGGTTTATTAATACATAGAAAATCTTCACAATAGCTGAAACACACTTTAGGAACTAGTAAACATCTTAAATAGAATTGTGCCAATTACGCAGTGCCCAAGCATCTGCTTGCTCTTAATTAGATGGGGAGGTGAATGACCACTGTTTATTTTCATTTTCCTCATTAATTATGAAAAACTGCATTCAATTCATCTTGCATGGTGAGAGACTGGCTGCGCAGATGTAAGTCATAAGGGAAGTGGCTCTCTGTAGGCAACCTGAACATCGAGCTCTGCCCAAGGGGACCCCTGGGTGGCACTGCACAGTAATGCATGCCATAATTGTAATTTTTGCCATAGTCCAAGCTTTCCTCTTGCTTCAGGGAAAATATCCCATTATAGTTAATTGGGGGAGGACTTAAGGGACCTTCAAACTGTGGGCTGGCGCACTCAGGGGATGTACTTTCGTAGAAGGACTCGTAAGTGCTGCAGTAATTGTATGGTTTCATGGACTTAGAGTTGTCAAGAGTCCCATGCCCTGGGGGTGTGCCAAGCTCCGGGCTGTGGTAGGGAGGATAGAAGGTGGAGTAGGGTGTGCGGGTATGATGGGCACCTTCACCTGCCTGGCCCATTAGGAAACTTCTGGCATTCAGCTGCAGGCATCCTGCCACCAAGTTTGTAGTTGGCTGGGACAGACCCTTGCACAAGTTTTGGACAAAGGTGAGCAGGTCAGGTCTCTTCCCAATTCGCAGTATTTCAGAAAGAGCCCAAATATAGTTCTTGGCTAGTCTTAAAGTTTCTATTTTAGACAGTTTTTGTGTTTTAGAATAACAAGGGACAACTTTCCTTAAATTGTCCAGAGCATCGTTAAGGCCGTGCATACGGTTCCTCTCTCTAGCATTGGCTTCTTGACGCCTGAATTTAATTCTTTCCATCCTTATCTTGCTTGTCTTTTTTTTCCTAAGGCCCCTTCGCCTTGGCAAGCCATTCTCATCCTCCTCTTCTCGCTCTTCCTCTTCTTCCTCTTTTTCTGTTTCTTCTCCAGGAGATCTTTTAATGTTCTTTCCTCGGAGGATGATCTGCTTTGAAAAGCTTTCTGTGTTCTTCATTTGCTTTTGGTCATCACTTTCTCTGGGAAACTTTCTACACATCTGGGATTCTGGCATTACAACAGACTCATCAAATGGTAGTGTTAACATGGTTCTACAATCTTAAGTTACCTGAAAGAATGCCAGCACAATGTTTAAATATTTCCATTTTTAAAGTTTTCCGACTCACACAGACAGCCTCATGCACCTTATTTGTGTCTGTGTGTAAGCTCTTCTAAAAAGAGAGAGTGTGTGTATGTGTATATATGTGTGTGTATAAATGCTCAGTCTATATTTTTTTAATAAAATGGCAGTTGCAAATGCCCATGTTTAAAAAAATAATAGCTGTTGAGAATTCTAAAATCACTTGAAACATTTGACCCTGCAACTAAAAAACCACATTTATCACAGATAAATATGGAGTAAATTCATATTTTAAATGTACAGTTAGCTCCCTGCTCATTTTTTTTTAACAAATCTTTCAAACTCTCATCATCATGGAATTCAAAGAAATGCAAAACGTGACAAAGCACTACAGAAATTTCATTAATCGTAATTCCCCTGGGTGGAAAAATGAGGAGAGGGAGTGGAGTTTTAAAATTGAAAAAGTGCCATAATTCTATTACCTGATGGTAAATATTTTAAAATCACTTTTTGACTTATACTTCAAAATTGTGGGTTTTTGTTCTCCACATTTCTTCCTTTATGTATCAAGATATTAAACTTTAGTAAGTTACAGTGGCTGAGAAGGTAAAAAAATGGAATATACCCCCCAAATCACTCAGCTAGTAATATAATTCAAAACAAAGCATTTTTCCTAGTTATTTATATTAAAATCACATAATACTTATTTCATATTAAGACAAAAATCAGAATTATTTAACTCTAAACGTATTCAGATTAGAGTTAGGAAATAAAATCCCCCTACCTCTTTTTTTCTCCCTTTTTCAAGCAAAAATTCTATTTGATATTATCTGTTTTGTTAGAATCAACTTATTTGCTTTTTTTCTTGTTCTTTTCTCCTTTTTCTTTTCTTTCCCATCAACTGGGGAGGGGAGGGGGGGAGGTGAAAAATTCCCTGCCCGCTATAGCAGTGTTTATGTTCTGCGAGGCTCAGATGTCTTCCTCCAGCTCTTAGCTGACAGGAGCGGTCTGTAGATTCTGACTGCAATCCTGCACGTGTGCTCAGAATCCAGCCTGGAAAGGAAAAATAATTTCCTTTTCCCAATTACTTTGCTTTCATTTGCAGTTTGGGAACAGCAAAAGCTTGTATCCCATAGACTTCAAAGAGACAAGCAAAGTAAATGCAGGGACTTTTAACAGAACAAAATTAAACAAAAACCCCAGTCAAAGACTAACTCTATCAGTACTGTCTACACATTTGCAGTATTACATAAAAGCAATGAAAGTTTGTAATTGCATCAGAAAAATAAAATGGTAGGAGTTACTAGACAGCAAATAGCATACACAAAAAACAAGACAATGATACTGTATCTTTAAACACTTGCATGCACACCCAACACCAATTGAAATATATCTTTATTTGTATTACCTTAGCTTTTTATTTCATTCAACAATCAGTTTTCATTTTTTGCCTTCCAAATCTTTTCAGTCTGAATGTCGCATCGTCTGCTGGAGTCTAGATCTGTGTATATCTGCACTATCTCATTGATCTCTAAAAAGTGACATTGATGCCAACTGCCAGAGCTGGTACCCATGCCATCTGCTAGTGACGTCACGGGGCAGAGAAAACCACGTGAGTCTTTCTCCTGGGACCTTCATTCTGCACTGATCATCTGGCATCCCTCTAAGTGGGTACCAGCATTCATGTATCAACACAGAAGGTTAGACTGATAGAAAAAAGAAAAGAAAAAAATTCTGCACCCGCATTTCACTTACAGTAGGTGCATTTCCACTGTGGTTGCTTCTTTTTAGCAGTCTAGCTGCATGGATAGACATGCCAGCATTTGGTGCTATCCCTGCCTACAGGTACAGCTGCCCTCTGGTTGTTAATATGGCATTGTTTATACGAGAAATGTTGTCTTGTATTGATCTGAGTCCCTCCAGTGCACCTGGTACCCAGGGACAAAAAAGAAAAGGCAGGGAAAGGAAGGCGGTAATAGGGTAGTAATGCTGGCTCTATAATGCATAGCACAGTCACAAAAAGTAGTTTTTGTGTGATGCTGCTGGGTGAGATTTTTGGGGTGTGGGGTTTTTTGGAGTGCAGCTTCTTGCCCCAGAGCACAGGATAATAGGAGAAAACCTCATGCCATCTGTAAGAAATCCTTCCTTCACATCCCTTGGTGTTTTTTGACATTGCAAAATAAAAGAGGCATTTATAGAAAACTGGACATACAGCACGAAGGTTTAACAAATCATGCCTTTTTTCTGAAGCATGTGGCAAGGCACACTGACCTGCTCTGGCATGTTGCAATGTGACTGGGATGCACCTGCTCAAAAGTGTAGCTTAGGATTCTCAAAGGGTTTGGCCCCTGCCATATTTTCTCAGTCTGCAAGCTTTTTCATGAATGCTTCCCCAATATCTCTTTAAAAACTGTGTTATTCCCTTTGAAAACCACCTAAAAATCTCCACCTGCTCTTCTGTTTGATACCTAGCTTCTCCTCTCTTCATGCCCTTGTTTCTCCTGTCAGCTGCCTCTCCTGTGCTCTTCCTTTTTAACCCTTTTGTCTCCTTCTGCTGGCAAAACACTTAAAGGAAGCTCACAAAGACTCTTAGCTCAGCCTTGCCATGGAGCTTATTACAAACTCCACCTTCATGTGTTAGGGGTTTGTGCTTTTTTTTAATTCAAAGAGTGGCATGTCACATATAAGTGATATCAAGGGAGTTACAGGAGTCACCTTAGAAACATTCTTTTTTAAAATTTGGTTTCATTATTATTGTGTATCACTGCTTTTTTGTAAAGAAATAATTTCTATCATAAAATAATGAGTGACTGAATATGCTTTTAGTATTAAAATAATACTTGGCAGAGCTGCTATTGTTATGGGTCCATGTCAGCATTTCCATTATAAATTCTGCTTTTGAAGGGTTTATAATTCATCTGCTTCAATTCACATTGGTCCAAACCTTGGCATTAATGTTCTCAGCCCTCAAGCCTTCACCCAATTATTTTTTCTTTCACAAAGTTTCATTTAAATATGTTGGGGTATTTTTTGATTAGAGACAGGAACAAAAAATAAGACTGCAGTACAGAACAACACGTGTGTGGGAAGATCACATATACATCTGTTTTATGCATCTATATGGATGTGCTCAATGATTTACAGCCTTTCATTAGAAAAAACACCTCATCCCAAACATTGAGGGTTTTGTGGTTTTTGTTTTATTTTAAAGAAGTAAAACATTCAGTGTTCTCTCATTCTTTATAAAACAGAGGCTTTTTTTTTAGTTTTTGTTTATTAAGGAAAATTTATCTGAAGTGACAAAGATCTTAAAACTTTAGGGAAAACTGTTCAAAAAAGAGCAAGTGCTGTACTATTCATAGCATTCATTTCATTTTTACCACAAACATTACAATCTGTAACAAAGGAGAGGGCAGAATCCCATTATCCCCAATAGGAATTAATGTATTAAGATTTATATTGTTAAAGATTCTAGGGATTGTCCACCTTTTCAAGGATTTTGCATTTTCAAGTATTAAAAAATGCAAGGTAATCTAAAAATTAAAAGTCCTAGGGTAACCAACACTGTTTCGATACATACTAAAAATACCATGAGATACTGAAAGAAAGGTTGACATTGCAATAGTTCTGTGTTTAGGAAAGGACCAACAAAATTCTCAATTATATCACACGGTGCTCAAAATATGTGAAACTATTTTCTCTGTCCTCTCTTATTATTGAAGTAGGTGGTTATTTTTTTTAACAACTCAAATGCATTTTTGAACATCTTTTATAGTGCTAATAAAACCAAAAATGAATTAGTTTGTGTTGAATGGTTACCTCCATAGGAGTAATACTACAGTTTCACACATTCCTAATCCATCATTTGACCTTTTTAATATTTTCAAATAAGTTGTGGAGAAACAAAATAGCTGAGATATCAAGGTTTAAAAAGCCTCTGCTGTGCATGCATAATAACTTTTAATACGGCTTTTACTATGCCTATTTTGTATTAGGGATCCATGATATGCAAATAGGTACTGCTGTTAATAGGCATTCACAGCATACCGAATAACTGCTGCTTTGCTGTCTACTGTGAATGCATGTTAAGAATAGTACACAAAATACACTTAAATGCACTCTATAGAATGGCTGCACAGCAGCAAATATGCTACAGAACACATATCACAATTTTTTTCCTGTACATGGACTGTCTAGGCTTGAATTAAAAGTGAGACTATTTCAAATGCAATATTATACTAATGTGTTAATATTAATATATATAAATAATAACACAACCAAATATTTATAGATTCATTTCCATAATAATGAGTCATTAATAAATTTACTGTAATAATACTGAGTTCCAAGGTCTCCAGAATCTCCATGGGGTATGAGGGGGACTGACCCAAACTGCGCTGCATTCAATGTGAGTCCTTCAAGTAAGTTCAATATGCTATCATTGGAGCGCTTACTCTTTTTCTTTTTTCTCTCTCTCCTTATTATTTTATTTACTTTTTTTTTTTAAATCATCCTCTCAAACCCTCTCCTAACTGGCCCACACTTCCCCATTTTGCTGGAACAGGAAAAACCACATCAAATTAAGGAACTCAGGAACATTTTGAAGTGTGGTAACCTTAGTCATTCACTGGGAGCAATAGGACCTTGTGGACTGCTGAGGATTTTTTGCAGATTGAGGAGTTTTTGCAAGACAATGGCCACATTCAGCTGATGCACAATCCAGCCTGCTGGTAATAATGGATAATGGACATGTTCACAAACAATGGATAATGGACATATTTAGAAATGGGGTCAGTATATCCTTGAGAAAGATACAATAAGAAGAGTCATCAAGACTCAGCAAGTTTAAGAAAGTGAGAAAAAAGAGAAGCAATGGGTGGGTGAGATGACCACAGCAAGGCGCATGAAAAATTAGAAGATCCAATCAGCATTCAATTTTAGATGTGTGAACAGCTAGGATTAACCAATTATGTATTAGCTAGAAACGCGTGAACAGTAGAAACTTATCATAAATTTAGCCCTTTTGGGGATAATAAATTTGGCCTCACTTGATCATATTGATCATGGCGTGATGTCCCATTCCTGATCCTCTGCATCGCAGTGGACAGCAGGAAACTGTTCAGAAGGGGAAGATAGCTAAATATTTTTCTTTTATTTGTTTCCTCTTCTTTCTAATGTACACACTAGACATCACTGCAACACAGACACAGTGACAATCATGATGCCAAACTCCCTCTTCCACACTCATGACCTGATGTGAGATTGCCTTCCTGCCACAGCACCCACATGCACAGCCCAAACACCAGAGCAACTGCTGCCTTGAGAGTGAGACTGGGGGAAAATATATGTCTAGTGCATCCTAAATTGCAAAGTCAGACCATAAGGGACAAATACATGGGTTAGAGTGTGGAAAACAGTGGTTCTGGTCTCCTTATGGGTTTAATGCTAAGAAGGAGGTGGGAACACCTCCTTTGGCAGGAGTTCTGTGTGTGCTTTTGAGGTTTTGGTGGATTGGTTGGTTTGGGGTTTGTTTGGTTTGGGGTTTGTGCTTTATTTACATTTTTTAAAATTTAAATTATATTGTTTTACAAAAATATTCAAAAGAGGATAGTATCTTGGGCAGGGACCCTGGTCTGCTAGCCTCGGTGAGTTTCAGATTGCTCAGAAAGTGAGTTTCAGATTGGTTAGATTTGGGACTTTCTTGGTAAAGCCTGGACTGTCTCTATAAAATGAGCTGCTGGGGAAGGAACCAGAACCATGTGCCACATGCATGTTGCATGCCAGCTGCCTATCGTGTGTGCAGCTAGCACACTGTGGGACTAAAGTGATGTGTCTCTCTGTCTGTGAAGAGCTGTCCCTCTTCTGCCTCTCCATGTCCCCAGTATACTGCTGTAGACTGTGGACTTTTTTATGAGGGGAACTTGCTGTTCCAATCAAGTTGACTAAGCACTCTTCTGCCAGTTCTAAGACAATATATGTCCTTCTCCCAGGACAGATTAGAAAACGCCAATAAGGACCCCTGGCTTCAGAGAAATAAACTACATTAGCTCAAGAGGATTTGGTTCAGTCTGAAAATACAATTTTTAACCTATCTGCCAATGTGGCAAAATACAAGTATGTTTTGAATTAGGTCCCCTTTATTAAGCATGTACTTCTTGCTGTAATCAGGCAACCTTAGTTTCATGTTCTGAATAAGCTGTTAGACACAAATAGGAAAGTGCTGTAAAGGGGTTAGTTACTCTATTTTAATGGGAGTTATTTGAGTAAAACTATAGAATCTGAAAATGGTTGCTAACTGTAATTGCTTATGGTTAACCAAAATTAAGTTTGTGTCCAGAAATTACTCTAAGATTTCTGAAACACATGACTAGAATAGGTCTTATGTAGATAGAAAATACATTTGGGATAATGTTATTAATTTTGAGTTACTCCTGGTTCACACAAATATAAAGGAATTGAAAGATGGTGGAACCAAATAATTTTAAAATGGAAAATACCTTTGTTTTTTTAAATTACCTAGAAAAGTAGAGGCACAATATGACCTGAAAGTTTTAGTACCAGATCAAGAGGTGATTGTGTACTTTGCAAGAATATGGGATTTAAGGTACTTCTCTCCCTGGGGTACAATATTCTAGTCAGACCGGTCATGTAGCTGTGTTGCTTCCTAAAGCTGCAGGGTGTTAAGATAATTGCTATTGCTTTGTGGTGTGAAGCAGCCCTGTGGTACATCTGAGAAATGTTTTTTTTCATCCATACTTTGTGACTGAAGTGGTCACACTGTCTGTTATCCTACCTTGAGGATGGTCTGAGATCAGTAAATTTGTAAATATTTAGAAGCTGCTGCGGGGACATTTGGCTAAAGGACACACCCTGACACTGCTCATCACTATTCATTCTTTAATGGCAATCTCTGTCAAACAGCTAATCAGTGATGATGACTTTCCTCCTTTTGAGGTGATGTGATGCCTACAGCGATTCACAGATGTTCTTCCTCTGTGCTTCCATTTTGAGACTCTCTGCTCCCATCAATGCATGTTTTTTTCAAGGGCCTTGCAGCTAGTCCTTTTTAGTAGACATAGTGTTGCCAAAAATCAAATAAACTTGCAACAGTGTTAAAATAGTGAGCTAAAAAGCAGGTCTTAATTGAAAGCTTCCCCATTGTCATGGGCACATCCAGAATGAGATTTCTGCAATTTTTGTAAGTTTAACAAATTAGTATATTTAAAAAATATTGTTCAATTAGAAGACCAGTTGGGTAGGAAATTTCATCTGAGTTCTGCCTCATTAGAGTTGTTCCAGGGGCTTCTTTGCCCCATTTCTTGTTATGCCATTTAAGTTCTAGTGAAAAACAAAATGTCCTTGTCAGGCTTCTTCTTCTTAAGAATAAGACTAAACAGAATTCCAAGTATGGATTAGGAGGGTTAGCATATTATTCTAATATCTAAGAGACAGGGTACAATAAATATCAGGAGCTGTGTATTAACTGTGTAGTAAGAGGCTGCAAAGTTGCAAATATATGAAAAATGTATAAAAAACTAAAATTTGTTGGCATCAATAGTGTGGGTGTGTATGACCCCAGAAGAGACCTGCACTGCTTCCTCCTCCCCAACGAGACCTCAGAACTATGATGTATGCTTTTTCTTCCATAGATTTGCTTGCAATCTCTCTGCAGCTAGTGGCTGCTTTCTTCTCCCCACTGCTAATCTCCCTCAGCAAGAGGTGCCTGATGAGATAGTCTCCCTAGATTACCTGTGTAGATATTCCCAAAACTTTTTTTCTCCCTTTCTGCAGTCTTCTCCCTGTGACAGGGTTGTTCATCCCACATGGAGTGATGACATGCTGCACTCTACATGGTGGGGTCATGCTGGGACAAAGACTGTCCAGGAAGTGGTGGGAGCTCTGAGCACATGACTACAGCACTGACACAGAAGAGCAGAGTGGCCTTACAGAAACCACATGCCACAAGATGAGCAGTTTGATTAGGACCTGTATATATATATATATATGGATTTTTTTAATATATGGATTCATAAAATTAAATTCAAAATGCAATGTAAGAGACTTAAAGATCACAATTGCCTTGAACACTGTTAAGATCATTGAAAGACTTTGCCCACTATAGCAAATAATATAAAGAAGCAACTGCTCACATGCAACCACCCAAGCCCAGCCCCCTACCTGACCTCCCAACCCATCCCCCCTACCGGTCCCCTCTACATTTCCCACTTATCCCTAGTATCCCTCCTGGATTCCTGGAATTTAGACTGTGAGTTAAGTCACCTGATAAGAATTTCTGATAAGTTAAAGGTGTTACTATTGTCCACTTACCTCAGGTCTATGGAGAAGTAAGCAAGGCTTCCGGAGAAGAAAGTACCTACAAGGAAAGCCAAACCCAGCAGCTGTCCTGAAAATCAGCTCTGCCTGGGTCCCACGAGGGGAGGCCACAGCCCGCAGACACATTTCTGAAGCCTTCCAAGGGTACTGTTGCAACAGATCCTCAGTGCTGCAAAAGCCAATGTAAAACTCTCCACAACAGGGGAGGTGCTTGGCCGTTCCCACCTGTACCTGAACATATAGTAACCCATTGGACTTTATTTTGTGAGAGCCCCTTCACTGAGAAAACCAGAAGAAGGGTGTCATGGTTTGACACTGGCACAATGCCAGGGCCTCCATGAGAATACTCTCTCCCTGGTTTCTGCCGTGAGATGTGACCAGGAATAAGCAAAGCAGGCTCCCACTTAGGAAAAAAAAAAACCACACAAGGAAAATGAAAACTTCACAAATACATCTCCTCCTCCTCCCCACCAAATTCCCAATACAATACATCCCCCAAATCATCAACTCTCAGTCCGGCACCACCCTTCAGAATACTCAATCCTCAGTTCATCAAGAGGACAAGGAGTCCTTCTTGTGCCAATGGTGACCTCTTCCTTTCATGTCCAGTGCTCTCACCACTGAACACCGACCAGAGCTGCTTCTAGGGTCGACATTTAAGGATGCTTCGTCCCACTCCAAAAGGGCACAGTCTCAACTTTGGGACATCTGTCCCCCCATATTTTTCACCCCCTGGGGCCGAGGGGTACCCACACCGAACCCTCTTGGTCCTGAGGCATTGCCTCCCCCTAGAATGCAGTCCCTGTATCACAAGGAAACATGGCTCTGTCCACGGCTACACAAAAAGAGTCCAGCATAAGCTACTCCATCATCTCTTCCACCTGAGTTCTTCTCTATTTCTCTCGTGGCCCATTTCCTCTTATCTCCTCTGTATCTCTCTTCTCATTCACCTCCAGGAGGATTAGCATTTGTGGGGTTTCCATCATCCAAGAAAAGGGTTAAAAATCTGAGGCTCCGTCTGTTCAGAACTCCCACGGCTGCCCTGCCGGGCACCTTCTCGCACCCCCCTCTTCTCCTTCTCGGCCGGCCAAGCACAGGCACAGGCTCTCTCTCTGTCTCTCCTGGGTGGGGGAGTGGCTGCCCGATGCCTCTCGGTGCTCCTCCACCCTTCCACCCTGCAGGGGCCTTCACCTCCCTTCTGTCCAGGGCCTGGCCTACCTCACCCGGCCGCATGGCTTCCCCTGCCCTGCCCAGCCTGCAGCCGGGCAGGGCAGCTCTGAACCTTTCCCTGACCGGAACCCAAGAGAGCCTCCCAGGGGAGAGCCCTGCTTTAACCCCGTGTTCTCAGAGGCGAATCCAATGTCCCAAGGGCCACATTAAGTGCCAATACTAAAATCTGAACATCCATTGGCCTAACCACAGCATCCCAGAAAACACATTTCCTGTCAAACCACCACAAAGGGCAATGGGACATGGTCTGGATCCACGAGATGGTGACTATCTTTCTCACTCTCTCCCCTCAACCCCTCTCCCCTTTTCCAATTTCTTTCTGTCTCTCGCATTTACTGTTAAATGAAATCCATACTATTGACATTGATGTATGGTCTCATTTGCACCTTAATTCAGGTAGAGGCATCTCTCTAGTGATTTGATCTTAAAATGCAAGGAAACCAAGAAGTTAAATTAACGATGACTTGACAGAAGTGTAAATAAAACTTAAGTGCAACATTAGCTTCTGTTGGACAGTTCCCTCCCAGGAAATTATAGCATGCTTTGTAAGGCCAATTTTGTCAATGTTCCTTGCAAACTTTATTATAAAGTCTGACACTTTTATTATTTGCAGCAGACCTTTGAAACTCAGCAGGGAGAAAGTCCTCAGACTAGAGAACTGACTTCTTTAGCCCCATGAAACCACTAAGTCCAGGTGGGCTGTAAGCTCATATGTAGGAACCATAATTTCCTGCTTTTTAAAAGCATGAACAGCTGAGGAAAATAAATAAATAAAAGTAAAAACTTTAGGCCTATTTTGAATGTACACTATTAAAGGTGAGAAGGCAAGTAGCTGACAGAAGTAAATGCCAGAGCTACAATTGCCTATGAAACCTTCCTTCTTTCTACACACAAGTAGGCAGGTAGTTTTCATAACAGCTCGGCAGAGGTGTTTATAGGAAATAATATTAAGTGTTTAGCAGGATGACTCAGGCTTACTGGAAATATATGCTCCTTTTTGTTTCCCTTTTATTATCTGAATTTATAACCCTTTTAGGACAGGACTTTTCCTGGGATACTGTCTGATTGAGATAAGTAAATTTTCATTCAAAAAGCAGAAAAGCTGTGCAATCAGGCATCCCAAGCTGTTAATGAACTATGGTCTCCCTTACACTTCTCAAATCTTATTACACTTTTAACTGGTCCTAGCATCCATGACTGCCAAACAGCATTGCAACCCGTGATAATGCATGTACTAGAAAACCTTACTAGAGCTCTTTCCTTATTGAAACAAAAGGTAATTTTGGATTAAAAAACCACAAAACAAAATAAACAAACCTAAGCTAGTACCAGAATTAAATGTTTATAGGAATGAAGCAGAGAAATGCTACTTTCTAGGAGAAAAAGGGAGGCATAAGGATCTTATAGCATTGATCCTGAACTTTTTTCACTGATTTAGGAGTCATGAAGAGTCCAATGTCTATTTGATAGACATGCCAGAAATTATTTTTCTGAGAGATTAGGTGGTGTGTGCAGTTACTGAATTACCTAGCCTTCCTGCTTTTTCTTGTTACACAAAACTATATGCATCTTTCACTGATTTGAAAGCAGTGGAACGTGGATAGCTATATATTTTGAAGGATCTTGACCATCTCATTTTACCTTGAGACAAGCTGGAACATTTGAGGTCTTATACCCACAGGATCAATTTTCCCTTGAGAGTCCTGGAGATTCAATGGTGGAATTCCACTGCAAATAGAATAGGAATTTACAAAATTGTTTTCTGGATTCTATCCTCAAACTTCTGTAAAAGTGAAAGGCACAGTTAATTTCATCTTAGCTGTAAAATGGTGCTGAATTCAGATAGGACTGTAATGATATTTTCTCAAAATAGTTTTGGAAAACCTGATGTTTAAAGAACAATTTTTTCAGTGATGAATGAACAATTCTATTACTTCTAGCTGCAGATCTACTTTCAGAGTAACTGATGGCTGTCATCTATAAAAATCCATTGTAATTGTGTTTTTCACCAAATATGCTGATCAAGCAGACACGATGGTGTTATAAGATGTAAATTTCTTAGGTTCTGAACGTAACAAATTCAATTCCCATATATAGAAGTATACAATTAAAGAAGGAGAATCAAGAGAGGATTCTACTTACAGCTGCATAGAGGTTTTTATAAAATACATGGACACCCTCTCAGAAACAGCATTGTCTAAACAATCAATCAAGTTTTCCAAAATCAACATGACATTGTGATCTTCTGTAAATAGAAGTGAGGCACTTAAGTGCAAGATGAAGTAAACAGTACTTTCTGTAATTAACATCCCTCATGTCTGAGCAATCTCAAAGGAGTTGTGTAAATCCTACAGCTTGCCAGCTCCCTTGTCCACCAACCATGAAAATCCGTGCTCCATGCCACAGTTTGAGTACCCAGTGTTGATTTTGAAGGTAACCACTCTGTCTAGTGATCTCACGTAACAGGATGTGCAAAGGAAATTATATCTCTTTTGGCAGCCTGAAGTTTTCATTTCAGTCCTTTGGCTGGCTGAGGACTAGTTTGAATCTCCAAATAGTTTAAATAGCCACGGCCAGAAGGCACCCATAAGTTTGGCAAAATTCCTTCCCTAAGAAGGGAGCGTGGCTTGCTGATCCTGAATCCTGCTTGTGTTTCCCCTCTATTGTGCTGGTGGCTGTATTAGCTTTCTATCTAGTTCATGCGGCCTTACTGTGAGCCTGCCTCTTTAAGCTCTTGAAGTGCTGGGAAAAGTTCATACAGGGCATAGTTTGCAAAATGCTGAAACAGTCAGTGGTCAGCAGAAACAGTACTGAAGATGCACGTATTTTTGCAAGTTAGAAATCCTTTTTTTCTTCCCATGGCATTGTTCCCAGTGTTAGACAATATGTATCTGATGTATCTAGCTTTATTTTGGTTTCTTTCTGATCATGTTTAATTCAGTTGCTATTGTTTGAGGAATACATATAGCAGCTCAAGTCTTATTACTGCATTGTGTCTGGGAGAGAAAAAAAAATTGCACTTAACAAATTGTTCAAAGGCATACATTCTGAAGAGTGTGCTATGGTATGTTCAGGCTTTTATTCACGTGTTCAGGAATTTTGTGTGTGACTTGGGTTGAAGTGAGCTTTCTGCCTAGAGAGACATGCTGGAGTCTGCATTCTGCATTTGGACCTGTAAGACATCTTGCTATGTAAAGCCATATAGATAAGATTTCTCTCAAAAGGGTACTTTGCTATGAATTTTGAAGACAGCTGATGTTAGCAGATGGTGACTAGAATAGCCATCTCTCCCAGTATTTCTAAATCCTTAAACAGTGTGAATACAGGCAGTGCAGTAATGATTTGGTAAGGCAACATAGGAAATATATTTGGCATTATGGCATGAGGCCAAATCCTGAGAGATTCACAGTTCCTGCACTATGTCTTGAAGGCTGGGTGGTGGAAGAATAAATCTATGATGCTCAGGTTGGTGGGGTTTAGAGTAAATATTGCTTTCCATTCAACCTGTTATTAATTTGCTTCTTGTGGCACAAAGTGACAGTAAGATTTTTTTTTGCAGACACTCTGTGAAAATGCTCTTACTCCCACAGAAACAGAAATCCTGATTATGAAGAAGATATTTGCAGTTTGACCTGGTTATATAAAGTGGCAAAAAAAATTCTTTCAGAAGAATGTGTTTATTTTTTGGCAAAAAACTTTGTGTTTTAAGTGCATTGTAATGAAATTTAATTCTGAGAATAAGGTACTTAGGAAAAGTAAGGTCTTTAAATCACTTCAGAGGGATTTGAAAGGATACTTCTTTTAAAAATTTCATATAATACATAAAATCAAAACCAGAGCAATTCTTTAAAAAATTATTGATTTAAAACAAATATTCACTGAAAATTTTTCACTGCAGAACATACTTTTTTTCTTTGCTTTTTTTCATATCTGAAGGAAAGAAAAATTTAAAAAGGGATCTTTTCTTCAAAGAAAGGAATCTGTCAGTTTGCCTTATGCACTGAAATCCCTGTAGTACCTGGCTTAAATAATAATTTCCAAAAAGCAAACCTCTTTCACCCATATATTGTGGATTTGCAGTTTTCACTTTTTAAATCCATTTCTCTATTATTTACAATATTCTACAATAGAATAGTAGAGGTTATTAGATAGCCTATGCTTCTTATTTAACTACCGTATCTGAATTCTTATTTAACTACCATATCTAAATGTTTCTACATGCTCCCCAAATATTTTTATTTCCTTTAATTATCAGCAATTCTTGGAAGCAGAGGTTTAGGCTTCCTTATACCCTCAATTCCATTTTGCCAAACCCAACACAAAAAAGATAGCCTTTGTTTAAAAGTTTAATGTTCTTAATTAGTAGAATTGTCAGACTAATTGGAATGCCAGTTAGAATTGGCAGGGCTATTGTTATTTAGAAGTGCTGTGGTCTAGTGTTAACTGCTATTAAACCTTATAGCTTATGAAAGAGAGGGAATAAGGAAATATACACACACACACACAATCTCCATTCTCTTCTCTTTTAAATTACAAGAGTCCATAATAATCCGTGCTGTCAAAATGTACTTAGGGACTGTTTAATCCATGAAGACACCGATGAAAAGTTAATGACTGTTTATGCACAAAAGTAATATTATGGAATAAAAACTATTTAAATGGTTACATTCCATCTGTGGCTGGAAAAAGTACTCCAAGCACCATGGTTTTTCATTTGAGTTGTGCAAGAGAAATCTACTTTATTTTACTTTCTGTACTTGTGAAAGTTACCTTGAGCTTCTTACAGCACGTGGCAAATGGAGATCTTACAGCATTGTATGAACTGAAATTTAGCTTCAGTGCCTACTTGTTCAGGGAGTGTTTCACAGACAGATGAGCTATCACTCAGGTTCCCATGGTGAGTTAAATGTACAATGAGAAATACATTGAGAACTCAGCAACTTTCACTCTCTGTACATGTGCCCTTCCCATTGACCTAATTCTAAATTCTGAGATGATCGTGGAAGGAAACAATTTTCTTCTTCAGCCTCAAAGGAAAATAAAATCTCTATTCAGACTATGTACTTAAAACATATGTTCCTGACTGAAACCATAAGGGACCACCTCCCAGAGGTGAATGCTGTGAATATTGCTGCGAATATTCCATGCACACTGCTACCACATGCACATAATAAATACAATTTATATCTGCAAATGATTATATCTACAAGTAATTAGGAAAAAGGGTGCTCAGGCAGCTAGAGAACCACTTGAGAGCCTGGTGTGCCCAAGTCCTAAGTATAAATATAATATTTCCATTTTCTAAGCAGAAATATATTTTCCACTTTTATGGTTTCTACAGCTGGGCTGATTGCCCTTTCAAATATCTTACCAGTGATAGATTGAGGCAAGAGTGATGGTATTGATGATTATTTATCTGGGGCAATGATGGTGTGAGCTAGAAGAGGACAGACAGAGGGCAGGGCAGAAAAATAAAAGGTCAGTAACACTGCTGCCTATGGAGCATGTGGAGGTAATGCAGCACAGCATAAACATTTTTCTGTTCCTCTCCAACCCAAGTATTTCAAGTTTTATTTATTTTATTCAAGTATTTCTCAATTTATGTCACAGACTGTTCACAGTCTGATAAAATCAATCTAGACCTAACTGCACTTCCTCTTCTATTCCAGAGAAACTGAAGAATTCATTTTCGTGTAAGTCAAATGTTTAAATTGTAGGTGTGTGGTGGAAAAAACTGTGCCTTGATTAAATCTTTTGTGCTAACACTTTATTTAACCTTTGTTTATGTAAAGCTAGAGTAAAATACGACAAATGTGTCTTTGCTCTTGCAGAAGAAAAGATATGAATTTATCTGATTTATGTAGGAAAAGTGATTTAAGAATCAGCTACAAACTTAATGTTCATAGTTCATATCGTGTTATTGCACAAAGATAAATTCAATTCTGGATAATTAAAATGCTGAAAAAGAGAAATAATTAAGATACTTTAGGAGAAATTAACTGATGAAAAAATCTTTAACTGAAAGACAGTGTTTTCTTTCAACTTTTCACTGAATAGGTATTTCTCTCTACAAGTGTCTGGCAATGATCTGTTCCTCTCTACTTTGTACATCAAAGCAGGAAATATCAGCTTCTGAAATTTAAGTGCAGCTTTTTCTGTTGAAAATACTGTGAGGGAGTATACCAACAAAATATTTCAACATTTCATCATGGCTGGGATTGAAAATGAACATGGAATTTTTGTCATAACTCACTGAAAAAATTCTCTAATTTCATTATCCCTAAATATTTCAAGGTACTTTGCAGCCACAACTTCATTTTAACCTGCTACATCACAGGTTTATTGTTTCTGCCTCAATTTGGTACAGTGAGGTATCCCCCAACAGGTTGAGCAAAGAACTTCGAAATACAATAAAAAAGAGGAAGCCAGGCCTTTTTCTCTCCAGTAGGGATGTAGTGGTTTAGTTTCACTTTTGTGACCTACACTAGTGACCTGCACACATCTCTCTGAAGCACTGAATTGCTTCACACCTTGATTTGTATTAGAGATGTTTCTTGTTGCTGCCTTGGGCAGCTGTAAACCAGTGTCCCAGCCCTGGGCTACCCCATTGCTATATATCTTAATATGCCTCGAGTGTGGTTCCTCATACAGATACCCTCTCTGAGCTGTGGTGATGATATTGCATCAATGTGGGAGCAGAGAGGAAAGCAGCACTCTAGTCCTGTATGAGAGATGAACAGCAGCCTCAATTTGCTTCTCTGGATATCTTGCTACTTGGGTGAAAAGGCATCCTTGTGTTTGGAGTCCTTGAGGCAAAGAGCTGAGGACATGGAACTTCAGTATAGAAAAATTATTTTCCTATTTTACTGTTATTTCCCCAATTGTTATTTTTATTTTTTGCTTAGGTGGTTTGCATTTACCATACTTATTAATTCTATTGTTTGCCTTTAGGGCTTCTCTGTGCTTTTTCTCCACCATTAGTTTGTTCTCCTTTTTTCCCCCCAATGATTTTATATGTGATCTTTATGTTAATTTAGCCTGATGTTGTCCTCTTGTCCATTGTGGATGCAATTGTTTCTAAAGAGATTAACAATATTAATTAATTTGTTGGGTACAAAAGACCATGTGTATTTTGCTACCTCTATTGCTTGATCACTGGAGTGATCAAGTTTTCCTTGAACATTTTTTCATTCCTTTTGCATTCTAGCCTTAAAAGGAATTAGAAAAGAGACTAAATGAACTTCCAAGAGCCATTAACTCCCATAAGACAAAGGACCACATAGACATATAGTCCACAACTCAGAACATAGTAATTTTTGGTGTTTGTATAGATCTATGATCATTCTGATTTCATATATATTTTCCAGCATTAACCTTTGATGAAGAGAGACCCTTAAAGTCTGTACATGAAGGTTAAAAAGAGATTACTCTTATTAAATCTCAACCTGTTCTCTAACAGTTGCTGAATTCTGAGAGCCCCGAAGCATGACCCAAAAAGCATTACTATAATTAACGGATACTGGTACTCTGATATGCATATAAATTCCTTTTTCCAAACATACATTCTGGAAATCCACTTCTTGTGGTAGTGTGTTGTCTAGCCTAAGTAGACTAATGAGCACAGTCCATTTAGGATGTTTATTTATGGGGTTTTTTTCCTGTTTAAACCCCTAGTGTGTATGAGCAAATCAGTCACATCTCAGCTTTAGCAAAACAGAGATGTTTTAGCCATCCTTGTGCCTTCTCTTCTATCACTGAGTCTTTTAATCCTCAATTTAGAATGAACAGACTTGTTCAAAACCCATCAAAATCCTTGATGAATTTCTGGCAACCGTTGCTGTATTGCCATAAGGCTTCCTAGTCCTGTGCCCTTCTTCCAGACATTACTGAGTCAGTACGCAACCAAGAAAGAGACTGCAAATAAACTCAGCGGCGTGGTACATATTCTGTTGTACTGAGGCCACCCATCCTTCCCTCAGCAAGGGAGGGAGGTGGATCTTTACACTTTAAGAAAAATATATTTGAAAACAGTGCCCCAGCACTGTCCTCATGGAAATCATTCACTTAGAAGCAGCAGAGTGACATTAGGCAGGTAAGGTCCTCCTTCAGAGCAGGGCAAAGGAGAGGAGCATCACATTGCTCTTGTTCATGCTTTGCTCACATTAAATTATTTTTGAATAGAATACTAACAAATAGTGAAAAGTATGTAGCAAATATACAGCTAACAGAACTCAGTAGTAAGTATGCTGCTTTACTTGCCAACAAAAAGCAAAAGTGAAAATGTTAACATGTGAATGATGCTCTCTGTATGAAGAGGTGCCATGTTCCAAGCATAAGTGCAAACTAAACCCACATTTGTGTGAATCGCTAATTACAAGGGTGAAAACACTGTCAATCTTAACACTCATCTGGGTTTCATCTTGGATACCAAATGGGTCTTGCTGTTCTATATGTTAAGAAAAGTCTTAATTTCACAGTCCTGACAAGAGAATGAATATCAGTCAGAAGTAAGTAAAAGGGCATAAACATATTATGGTGGAACTTTACTAGCATCACTTTTTTTTTTACTATGTATAAGTATTCTGAACACAATCAGAAAAAGAAAAAAGAAAGAGAAGGCAAAAAAGACGGTGAAAAAGTAAAAGAAGGCGAAAAAAAAGGCAAAAAAGTAAAAGAAGGTGAAAAAAAAGGAGAAAAAGAAAAAGAAAAAGAAAAAGAAAAAGAAAAAGAAAAAGAAAAAGAAAAAGAAAAAGAAAAAGAAAAAGAAAAAGAAAAAGAAAAAGAAAAAGAAAAAGAAAAAGAAAAAGAAAAAGAAAAAGAAAAAGAAAAAGAAAAAGAAAAATCTACTGTAATTTGCAAAATATGCATGTCCTGTTGAAGCTTTCTAATAAAAGGAAACCCATCAAAGGATGGGTTTTATCAAACGTCTTAAGTTACATCTCATGCCCTAGTACAATTAAAATTTAAATGTAAAACTTTAAAGCACACTACAGACAATCAGAACATTATCATCTTGTATCTATTCATTATTTAAGAGGCATCTTTTGAATTCTATTAAAATCTTCACATATTAATCTCTGAAACTTTGTAGACCTTAAAAAAAAGGCAGCTACAAAACTCACAGCAGGTGGGGAGGCCTGTACTCTATAACAAATAATTTGGACACCTTTTGACTCCAGGATCCCACAAATCTACAAAGAGCAACAGCGGTTTGATTTTAAATAAATTTTTAAATTTGCACAATGTTGAATGGTATAGCCATTAGTGTATATTAGTATTTCAAACAAAAATGACAAGTGTTTGAAAAATAAATTCTGTCTTTGGCTGTTCCATAAACTGCTCTTTCAATTTGAGCTATTTTAAGGGGTTTTTAATTTTCCTTTGTTTCCTAGAGCCTAAATCATAAGACTTCAGGTTTTCAGTTTAACAGTATTTTATTCCAGTGTTTGGATAGTAAAATAAATAAAAAAGAACCTATCCTAGGGCTTCAAACTATGAGAAAAGTATACAGCTCAACTTCTGGTTGAATCTAGAATGATACAGGCCCTTGGCATTTAATTACCTATAAATCTTATTTCTTGTTTCAATTTAAAACATAAAGCAAAACATTTGCTAATACTTAGATTTTTTTTAATAATGAAAGATTATGATATGTGAGTTGTGTGAATTTCTGGTAATATAAGTCCTCTGTTGACTTTTACAACATCTCTGACTGGTTTGCAACCTACATCTATGAGGCAGGTGAACTTAAGATACACTCAAACTCTCAAGAAAATGTTCTGTAGATGTTTCACATTAATGGAAAAAATGGTACATGACTGTGGGGGAAAAAAAGTAAGGAAGATGAAAAAACCTGGGAGCTGTGGAAGATTTCCAGTTAACCTGAACTTGTGTGACAGAAAAGGGTTCAGTGTGCTTAATGCCTTTCTAAACCGCTTAGGAGAGTCTTTGGCTCCAAGAATGCCTCTAATGAACTGCGTACTACAGCATTGCTGGTAGCTGGTGTAGCTTCATTTGATGAGGGAATTCTTTTACAGCCAGGTGTTGTTTGGCTTGTTATGCTATGAGGATGGATTTTTTCCCCTGTCCTAAAAAAAGTAAAACATACAATAAGCCCCACCTTCCACACTGACGTTCACACCTTGTCAGGCTTTGGTACCTAAGGTTCTATGAGCATGATGTCCTGTGTGCCATTGCTGGGGCATTAAATCAGTGTAGGGAACTTGCTGCACCTTGCAGATATTGGAGTGGGGAAGGAAGACTACATATCTCCTGGGCTGGGCAAAACATCTGTGGAAGGGCAGTGGAATGATCCCCCCTATTCCCAAGGTGTCATGGCAAGGTAAGGATTGCAAGGGAGAGGTGGTGTCAGATGTGGAATTGAAAGTCCCGTTGAAATGGAGTAGAGACAAAGCAAAATTCAAGACCAGGGAAGGGCTCTGCAAGAAGTTTCTTTTTCAGCTACTCTCCATTTTCCTTGAACAACCCATTCAAATGTGATCTGATGAAGCTGCAGAATTAAAGAGTAGACCCAGATTCCTGAAATTTAAGTGCAAGACTTAACAGAATTATATAGCAGACCCAGATTCCTGAGATTTAAGTGCAAGCCTTAACAGAATATTCAGGTAGAGCAAAGTGAGTGTTTTCCTCCAGATTATCTTTCATGGATGTATAAACAGCATTTGCTGCAAAATGTGTCAATTATGGAGCTCAGAGTCACAGCCTGCAGCACAGCAAACTGGCTTTTCCTGGAGCCCATAATGTGATAATTAAATTGCTAACAGGCACCTTAGTGATGGCATTTGCTGGGGATGTGCAAGACTTCTTTCAATCGTACCTTTCTGAAGGGAACCTATCAGTAGTCAGAATCTGGGTTTTTTTAATATATTTCCTTCAATTAGTACATTAAATTTTTATGTGGAGTGAAATGGGACAGGACGTGTTTCCTTTCCACTGCACAATGATTTATTACCCCAAAAAGACTGCAGAACTAATTAGCAGAGTAATTAATTAATATAAATTTGCATATTTGCATTTGCAATTAGTGCAGCCGACTGATTAGTCTGAAAATGGGAAGTTTGTCTCATTAGATGTTAGTGTCTGCTGGACCGGAAAGTGGCTGCCAGATGAGGTGAAAAAGCATAGAATAAGCAAGAGTGTGTGTGCGCACACGCGCAAGCTCATAATTGTCTTTTGTTAGAAGAACGGAGTGCAAATATGTGGTCTAAGATACCAAGACTGCTGGAGGTTTTAATACTCTTTCCTTGCTTTTCATTCTTAATCACTTTTTCTGCCTGGTTTTTCCCATTCATTTACTTCCAGCATTGAGTCACTGCAACCATGAAACTCATTGATGGTTCTGTACAGTCAGATCTTGAGGCAGGACACTTGCTGCAGATCTCCTGATTTTGGTGCTGAAGGGAACCTGTAAGAAGCCTTCTTTCTGTGTGATTGATGGGACAGGGCTATTTCCCATCTTACTAGTTACATTGTATAATCAATTCCTAATGCTGAAAAGCCAAAGTCACTGGTGCCCAGAAAAGTCCAGGATAAGTGATTAGCTTTCTAGGTTGCTGTGCTGCTGTCTTTTCCTCCTTGGACACAGTTGTAGATAAGCCTCTTGGTATACATCTTACCAGTCCTTCCGCTCTGCATACCTGAACTTGGTATGACTGGACAGCTATTGTCCCAGGTTTTAGTGACATTTGAGAGGACATTAGAGATGATGTGTATGTCTCTCAGGTGAGATACCCAGATGCCAAAATATCTGTGGGCTAATTACCAGTGCTCTTCTCAGAGTGTCATAGCAGAGCTAGTTTTCATGGGGTTCAATGGAGGAGTCCTAGTACCTTTTTGGGGGACTTTGCTCTCTCCACTACATCTGGAGGAAATCTTCAGTTCTCCCCTACTGAGACTGATTGTCTCCCCTTCAAGATTACTGAGAGTGGAATTGGCTGGCCTTAAAACAGTCCTCTATAAGTTCACTGGGTCCTTGTTCAAAAGCTTTAATCAGATTTCAGCCATTTGGTGCCACTTTGACACTGGTGCAAGTGTTGCGAAGATTGAAATGCATACTGTTGTTGATCACTTGCCATCAGCATGCACTTACAGCACAGTGCAGTCCAATTTCTCTCTAGCTCCTCTGCAGTACTATAACAGGTCACTTTCCGTCTTCTTTTTAATTTTTTATACTACGCTTAAAATTTTAACTGCAACTATTAGAACTACGGTACAACTGCAGTTATACTTTCAATAACGAATAATTCTATATTGTTCCAGGAACAAGCTTAAGCTAATGTACACTTTACAAATACAAATGCTGTACCTTCTGATATACCATCATTAGTTTGTAAAATCTGAGTGCAAACTGGGCTCAAGTCTACAGGAATATATTATAAACTTGAATCCAATTTTTTTTTTGAGATTTGCAGATGTTGATTACCTCTCAAGATGCCCCTATCCTATTAGAGGTGTATAACATAATTCAAAATGTGATCATCCCTATGAAATGAGGAAAGCCCAGTTTTTCCTTTGTATACCTGCACCAATGTATGATAATTTGTTATTATGATGTCTTTGTGGGATTGCAAGAAAAATTATTCTTTTTTCCCTACCAATCAGTAAATTTTAATTCTCTGTTTACTACAAAAATTCTGATATATACCATCAGTATTTGAAAACAATTACCAAGTGAGAAAATATTATTTTCTAAAATACTATTTCTAAAATATTATTATTTTCAATTATGAAATCCAATACTAGTAAGAAGGAATTTGTGAAGAAATATTTGATGAAGAGAGAACTAATATGGGTAAAGAATGCTATTTAAAAGAATCTTCTTACCACTACAGATGAAGATATGTTTTTCAGTCATCCTTTAATAAGAATATATTTTTAAAATTCTATCATAGTCAATTACATCATAAACAATTAGCAGAAAATATAAGCATAAATAAAATTTGTCCCATAGGAATGTCACCTCAGGCAATAATCAAACCATTTGTAGGATCAAATAATCAAACTTACTTCCACCAAATTCATTATTATATTTGAAACGTAAACAGATTTTCAAGCACATTCAGGACCAATAGAGGCAAATCATGTTTCATACCCCATTCCCACAGAGTTCTCTATCTGCACTGTTTGGCCGTCTTTAAAAATCTAGCCCAGGTGGAGAGTCCTTTGGACATGGATGCATATGAGGTAGCCCTGGTCTGGGACTATAGCACTGTGTTATGTAGGTGCTCACCATCATGTAGGACTTGCCTGTTGGGATGGCATATTAAGGGACTCAGCATCATGTGCACACAGCTATCCTCCTGGCAGGTAAGAATTGCTTGGTACCCCATCAGCCAGAAGTGCAGGCAGATGTGGGCTCTACTCAGCTGGTCTTAGTTTTAATTCACAGGCAGCTGCAAATTTGCTTTTGAATCTAGATTGAAGCATCATTTGTCTTTATTTGCAGCTTTGCATTCTGACACTATTTCCAATTCTGACCATCAAAACTGTGACGAAAGAAAATAATGCTCTGGCCATTTAGGGAGACCCTTTTCACCCTTACTTCCCTCACTGTCCAAATGCTGACTCAACAGCTGAGAAATTGTTTACCCTCTTCCTAAACTTCCCTGTAAAATAGCAAAACATTCTGTTTTCATGAGGTCCAAATGTTTCATTACATGTTTACTAAAAGAGTAAAGCAAAAAGCAACTCTTTACCAAAAGAGTTGCATTTTGGCAAGGCTGTTTGAGTCCAAAAACAAAGTAAATCATTTTGCAGAAGCATGATGCATAAGCAAACAGAAAAGCACAGGGTGTACAGTGCAGTTGGTGCCTGCAGTTGGAGAGCACCCCCAAAGAGACTCTAGCAGCAGCAGTGACACAGCACTCTTCTTGGCTACAGTACATGGCAAAGAGAAGGATAACAATGTAGCTAGCTTTCTATGTCTAATTAGCTACATAGGGCCAAAGGAGAACCTGTGATATTCAGTTTTGAATAAATAGCAGGGGAAAAAGTATTTTATACTCATGAGACACAAGAAGGACAAAAAACAGCTTCCATTTGGATTCCACTAATGAATTATGGAGTTCTGCAAACCCAGTTGTTGGAGAACTATGCAAAGAGAAAGGTCAGAATCTCTCTATGTGGTTGACATGCTGTCAAATAAGTCCTAACACAGAAAAATGGTGTCACTTCATAAAAAAACTTTATACATGTGGAATCCATTCTCTATCAGAGGCAAGTAAAATGATATTTTTCTAGCAGCTAGGAAATTTTGTGTCCAGAAACATGGGCAAAACTGGAAACTGCAAAAATAAGTCACCTCCCAAGTTTCTGGTACTGACAACTAGGTATTTCAGCAGCTACTTTCATGAGTCAGATGCAAAGGAATCTCAGTGTCTAAGAAAAGGGTGTGATTTAAAGTAGTCAAACCTCTAAGGTGGGTACAAAAAGGAAAAAAAAAGACAGTCTGGACACTTACTGATCCCTGAAAAGAATAGGCTCCCTTTGCAATAGGCTATAATTTATCAGGACCCTGCAGCATATTCTGAATATAAACTGCCCATCCTGGGAAAGGTAAGTGGGACTGGAAGAAGAGATGAGCAGCCACAACATTTGGTAGGAAACACCTGCTGGCCTGTTATCAGTGCACAAGATTTCCTGGGAAAAGGGTGCCTGATGCAAGACTGTTGACAGGAGGTGAAAACATACATGACAGTGTAAATGTATGTGACCGAGACAAGAGGGAATACCACTGCTCAGTCAAAATTCAGGAAGAATAAACTAAAACTGGGATTACAGCAGAATGTAAATTACTGCATAGCAAATTGAGAACTTCAGGAACCACAGATGAAGTCAATGCTGTAAAACAATTTCCCCTAGGAAATGGAAAGCCATGGGCTGGGTGACTACCTACAAATTAGTAATGGGTACCAAGAACGCAGAAGTCAAAGGGTGTCCATAAACAGCTGGGATGAGGCAGCAATCTGAAACATGAAGGATGCTGTTGGGAAAGAAACAAAATACTTCATGCAAAAAAGGGAATTCCCACCACAAGGAACAATTAATCCTACTTGAAAGGAGCTCTTGTGCAAGAAGAAGCACACGGTGAAAGGATTCAAAGTATATATATTAACACACCAAAATTATATTCAGATGCAAAAAAATTATTATTCTTGTTTTCCCTGAGTGTCAGGAGTTTAGTCACCACATGTAGCTGTGCTATTACCACTGAAGCAGATCACAGGCCCCTAGGGTACATTCATGACAAACCCCTAGTATCCACATGGCCCAGACTTCTTTACTTCACTTTTAAACTGTGAGGGTGCTTCTTGAAAAGCACAATAGAAGCTGGGAAGAACAATTCCTTTAGGAGATTTTTCTTGACTTCATTTGTGTTGGGCAGCATGTTCCAAAGGGGGAGGAAGAATTTAAAAATTGTTGCAGTAGTTCTTACCACGAAATAAATAGAAAGTGATGATGTAATCAGTCATTGGAAAGATGGAATAATGCGAAGAAGGTCTGTACAAGAGTGAGTTTCTTTTGCTTTGGAGAAAATAAAGTGAATTGTTCAAAGTATAGCAGGTTAAGTCAAAAGAATCTGTGGCCAGAGCCTGAAAAAGTACTCCCAGCAAACACCTTCATATTGTACTATATGATTTGGAGGCATATCCTCCCAATTAAATATTTCTCCACTGAGAGATACATGATAACACACAAATTCCTAGATGTGCTCCACATGGCAGGGCTGTTGTTGTGGGAAACTTTTGAGCATGTGAGTTGGACCTAGAAAAGTAAGGCAGCAGCTTGTGTTCTCTGACATGGAAGAAACACTCTCTGATGTTGAGTGATGACAAGGCAAGCCTTATACAGAAGGGTCAAGGGAAAGCTAATTAAAGATGAAGACTACAGAGTTCAGCCCTGAGGAAAGGCTGCAGAGTTTCGCAGCAACAGCAGACTTAACAGGAGACTTCCAGCAAAGGTAAAGTTTTCTTCTAGTCTCAAGAAATTTTCTTTCAACCACAGCACCAGAAGGTATTTGAATATGAAGACAGCTCACAGAGAAGAGCAGAGAAATCAAGGCTCTAGTGTTTCATCTAGGTCTTGCACAACCAATTTCCACCTCTCATTCTCAATCAATTAGGTCTTGTTCTCATGCATATGCAGTAGAACATTTTGGTTTTCCTTCTCATCCATCATCTACTGATGGGGCATGGTATACAAAGTCTCTGAAGGAAGGAAAGATCATGACAAAATGGAGGGAAGGAGTTGTCATTTCAAGGAGTTGAGGCTGAAATTGATGCTTTCCCTCTGAGTCATGAACATGTGCAGCAGTGCAACTCAATTGTCAGCGTCTGGCTAGCTCCAGCACTGCTAGCAGCACGAGGGGGCACTTTTCCCGATAGCTGGCTTCGGGACAGCGCCTAAGGCAGTGCCCAGCTTGTGGCTGTAGGCACACCTTGTGCAGGACGGAGTCTAGTAAAGGCTGCAACCAGCAGAAAGAAGAAGGCGGACTCCAACTGTGGCTTAATCCAGGCTTTAATGAATCTGGGAGGGACCGACAGGAGAAGACGGGGGAGAGGATGACAGCAAGTTTTAAGGGGTAGGGAGAACAAGGGAGGTGCCAGGCATTGGGCCAATGGGGGTGTAGTGGGGAGTGGGGTCCAAGGGATTGACATGTGGGTAACTCCAACGGGAAACATTCTGGGGAGGGGCCCCGGTTCCTCAGCCAACCATCGAACTCCCCTGCTGGAACATTCTAGCAGTAAGGGTGGGGAGTGAGAGTGATTGGCGGGGTACCGGGGAGGGATCAGAAGCAAAGATACAGGGGTTTCCAGGGAAACCAGGGCGGAGTTTAGGGGATACATTGTTGGCTGAGGTGGAGCCAGGAAGACAGACAGCTCCAAAGGCGGGAAGGGAGAACTGGGGCAGAACCATTTTCAGACAGAAGGGGAATGGAACAAACCAACCTAATAACTTAACAAAACACACTGCAACAAACATGCCTGCCATGGCTGAGCATGCCAGTCATATGTCTTATGTATGTATACCACGTGCAGGGGAAAAACCTTGAGGGGTCCAGAAATACTGGTGGTGGCAGAAGAAGCTCCCTAACACAAGTTTTTACAACTTCATCCAAATCATACAGCCATGTGAGTTGACAAGAGGTTTTCTAGTGGTCTTTTGTCATCCTGTGGGGGCTGAGTTTCTAGTTAGTCGAAGATCTGGCCAAAAAACAAGATAATTAAATTTACCATTGTGATAGATGAGTAATGCGATGATTGACTCTAACAATTAACAGAAAAATAACATGTATATAGGTTAAGAAAAGTTTTATAGATTTATAGTTATGTTTTACCCCCTTGCGTGGTTATCAAGTGACGTCTGGGTTTGGGACATCTGGGAGGGTCAGCTTGTCAGTATGGCGACACCTGACCTCCAGTCAGGATTTGAGGAAGAGATCTCCACCACTGGACAGTGAAGAAGGGGTTGATGGACAGAACTTTGGGAGGGGTTAAAGGGTTAAAAGGCAAAAACGTCCATTGTGGTGGGGGAGAGAGCACATGGCAGGGAAAATCTTTTGCTCCCAGTGCCGTAATATTTTTCTCTAGTCTTCTGTTGTATTTTTGATAAGGTTTAATAAACCTTCCTAAACTATGAAAAGTGAGTAGTTATTCCTCACACCATTGACTTTAAAGATCTTCTCTGGTGGCTGCTTCAGCACAGATGTTTAGATAAGTACTAGAATGGAGGTTCAACTGCCCTCTACTTTTTTGATGATGGCTGTGAATGAGAAAATCTTTGCAGTGGTTTAGGTGGGAAGGTATATTGAGCATGAACCACCATATAGCATTTATGATGGCTAAGTATTTGACTTTCAGCCTCCACAACCTGCCACTCTGGCCTTCTTGTGAGAGTCAAGACATACTAGGCCAAGCATGGCTGAATGTGTTATCTTCCTTTCAGCTTTGTACACTTTGTTTCCTATATTACACTTGATTAAAGCAGCAGTTTTGGAGAGTAGAGCATTACAAATGATGGTGTAGGTCTTTATACAAATATCTAATTTCAAGAATGATAGAAAGACATATAGTACATCTTTCCCTCATGCCTTTTTCTTCAAAGAGAGGAAAGCCAAAGAACCATTATAGGCCACTGGTAAAATAAATTAACAATCCTTCCATAAGTCTGTCTTCTGTGTGTACCCCTGTAGTACTTGCAAATATTGACAGTGTTATATAAATAATAACCCTAATTATTGTGCTGCAAAAGGAAAGTAATTTACTTTGAAACAGCACAATTTGAAACGTAGTGCAGCTATCCTACATGAATGTTTTGTTACAAGCTTTGCAGACACACCGTCCAACTTGCAGTTGTGCCTGAAGTTCTGTTGCTGAAGTTTTTCACCATCAAAACTAGGGAACTTTTTTGCAAATGTTTGAACTGACCTAAACTTTGACAAACCAAGTCTCAGACTGATAGCAAGAGCTAGATGGGATAAACATATTTTCATAGAGAGGATGAGATATGTCAGAGTGACAAAAGCCTTTCATTCTATAGCTCTCATCCTCCCATGCTGGGATGTGATGGTGGTAAGAGAGGTCTGAGGGCAACAGAACCCCACATTTCTGGTTATTGAACACTACAAGGCTTTGTTATAAATGATCAATCAAAAGCCAAATTATAAAAAATCCGAAAAGATTTATTTATATTTTTCTGCAACCAAAATATGGTTCTCAAAACCACCACAGCCAAAGAGACAGCGTCGAGCCTGGGATCGGCACTGGGTGAACCTGGATCCAACCTCTATCGCATCAAACCCTCCCCCGTTCACAAGAGTCACTTCTAGCAGGGATGTTTTATACAATTTATTGTGCCCGAGGCGAAGGAGTCCCACTTTCTTTTGTAACTCTTCCCATTCATAGTTGGTTCTTTCACTGTGAAGATCTGGACAATGACTGTCTTCTGGTTGATAGACAGCGTTGATCGAATCCCGGGAAGTCGCGTATTCACATGTATCTTTCTGGCGACTTTGGCTATCTTGAATGATGTTATCCGCAGGGCGATGATCGCTCTTAGGCATCTTCCGATGGCTCGGGATACCAGTGATCATCGCGCTGGATGCGTCAATTCTTGGGCTAAATGCTGATTGTTATCTGGCTGACTCCAGGAATTTTGGAGTATGAATAGACATCTGCCTCTCAGGCTGCTGGTGGTCAGAGACTCGTTTGTATTTCACAATCTTTATAAAATACATTCTTTTATACCATGAATTATTTCTAACATATATTACAGCTTTATAAAGTATTTGATGGAAAAATCATTTCAGGAAATTTCCTTTCTGTCCTGGCTCCAGCTCTTTACTGTAGTAGAACTATCCTTTAATTTATGTAAAATATTTTTTTTAAGGAAATTTTAAAAAGTAGTCTTGAATATAAACACACAAGTATTGTCACAATGGAGAGATTTTAGCCTTTGACAGGGAAGCAGTGGGAATGGGCAGTTATTGGGAGGGTGCAAAAAACCTCTTCTTGAGGCAGATCTGATAGAGAAGAATTCATGGCATGGATCTGCACTTTCAACATCCAAAGTCCAACTTTCTGTTCAGCAATACACCTGGTGCAGGTAGCTCAGTTTGTATACTGCAGTTCAAGATGCATACTGAGCTCTGGGTGAGAGCCCAGAGAGACAAGAGGCTGTGAACTTCCAATCCTTTGCATAACAAAGGGTGCAAAGGCTACTAGTCAGGTAGGTGAATGGACACTGAGAGACACAGCAGGAGCCAAAGACTCAAGAAGAGCAAGACTCTCCCACATGTAGATTGTGAGGAGGTTCCTTTGTTGGAGGTTCTCCTCGGAGGCATCAGCTCCAGCCGTATCTTCTGTTACTCTGCTAGGAATAAATTGCTTTATGGACATCTGGGAAAACTGTGGTCAAACCGCCAAGGAAACCTGGTCTGACTGCATGACTGGGATAGGTAAAGCGAGCCACCCATTGGCTCACTGCAGCCACCTACTGTGAAGATGTTTCAGTCCCAGCAGTGAAAGTGTCTGACATTGGGAATGTGACTGCTGAAGTGTCTGCCAATCATCAGACCTGGATGTTTTCTTAAGACTCTCAGGACTGGCAGGAATATAGGAGCCGAATGTCCATTGATTTTCAAGAATGCTGAGGCTTTACTATAAGTCACGGTGGGGTTTTTTTCTCTCTAAATAGTGAATGTTCCAAGAAGACCCTCATATATTTTCAAAATTGACCGAGGACTGTTTTGGCCAAAGTACTAGAAAAGGATAAGCAATCCAGGGTATTTACTGTTTGAAGTTGCCAGATCTGAGCAATCAGTTGAGAACAGAAGAAACTATACCCAAAGCCATCTGAGCATGATGTCTTGCAATTAGCAGCAAAAGTTTAAAAAATAGGTGTTTTTGAAAAACTCCTTGAGATCTGCCAAATAATGCCATTTTTTTCAATCACTGAGGTATTTCAGGAAGATTACTACCAGTTACAGAAGAGTCAGGTCTTCCAGATTTATATGAACACATTAAGAGCCTTAATTAAAGAAACAATCAAGAAGAAGAGTTCCACAGTGTGGAAGAATTGTTAGACATATCTGACTAGCAAATATAAAGTTCACTGTTTAATACATACATTGAAAGTGAATGTCACAGAACATTCCAAGGACTTTCTCCCAGTTCAGTGGCTTTGGTTAATGGCGTCTTCCCTTGAATGATCATTGTTCTTACCTTGTGTATATCCTCTGTTCTAGAAAAAAAGATGGGACATATTGCACTTGGGAATATGTTCTTGCTACACCTATTTTTGATGACAATGTACAAGATAGATGGAAAATCATTCTAGAGAGTATTAACCAGCTATATGACTATGCTTGAATATGCAAAATATCTTCATTGTGTTATCTTGCGGGAAGGGGAGGGTGTAGGTTTCTTTCCTTTTGCTCCTTTTTACTTACAGAATTTCTTCCCATAAGTTGCTAGGAAGCACTAATGACTGAGCATTTAAGAAGCAAAAGAAGTGATCAAGCTCTGAAGAGGAGACAGTCTGGTCGGTCTGGTCGCACTCCTCTTCTCTGGGAGTTTCTCTCTGAGGGGAGAAATGGGCAGGTAAAGGACAGAGCTGGGGCAGCTGCTACCTCTCTCTCTCTGGACTTTGGAGGAGGAGGACGGTCAGAGCTGCTGCTTGGGGAAAGGAATTCGCTTCCACCACCATAACCGAACCCGAAGCTGCTCCTTCTGCTGTGGGGTGAGACTCTGCTTGCTAGACCAGCCACCAAATTGGGACCTTATTAACACCTACCTCACTAAAAGAGGGACCTATCACCATCAGCTCAGGTGCCCGGAATCCTGAGCTCACCTCTCCCTGCCCTGCTGGGAGCCGAGGCTGCCCCACTCCCGCCACTTCTTCAGCACTGCTCTGGGTTTCTCTACTCCGTAGCCCTGCACCCCCTGCCCTACTGGGACATCCCGCAGTTCCAGCTACTGCCACAGAGCTTCTGATACATCTCATCCACCACTCCGGGATTTTTGCTCATTCCTACTGCTCCAGCTTGGCGCTCCTACGAGTCCTGCTGCGGCACCGAGATGGACTGCCCCAGGGGTTTGCAAAGCAAAGCCCCTCTTCCATCCCTTCCCGTCCAGGGCAAGCTGCCATTACCCTGTGCTACTCACCCTTACGCCACAGCGCCCCCTGCAGCCACCGGGGAATCATCGCACCTGCCCTGCCCACCGGGAGCCAACAGCGCCCCTGCCGGCTGTGACTGTAATGACACCAAAGGGGAAAGTGCCACAGCCAAGAACGCTGGTTTCGTGGTTCTGTTTGTTGTTAATGCTGTAATAGTTATTGGTTGTTTGTTTTGTTATACATACTAGTAAAGAACTGTCATTCCTATTCTCGTATCTTTGACTGAGAGTACCCTAATTTGAAAATCCTAAAAATTTGGAGGGAGGGAGTTCACGTTTTCCATTCCAAAGGAAGCTCCTGCCTTCCCTAGAAGACATGTGTCTTTCAAACTAAGACATGTTGCTAAAGATACAGTGAGTAAGGCTTGACATTTCTGTAGATATTAACTATTTATTTAAAGGCATTAACAGGATGTGAGTCTTGGATTTATAAATATGCATGTAAGCTCCAGAATTCAGAATGTCGTAATTAAGTTAAAGACAGAAAGAAGAAATTTGAGAATTGTCTGGTTCTGGATAGTATGACAGCCTCCACTCTACTGAGACAAGGCAAATTTACTATAGCAGTAGCTTTCAGTCAGACCACATTTGTTTTGATGTTCTGGTCCAATAAACTTATTTACAATACATATATAAAGATTGTGTAGGAGAGACATCTTAAAGTACTAGAGATTCCATCTTTATGCATACTTCCACAAAAAAACTTTGTCTTGTACATGAAGTTGGAGCAAGCCTACTGGGTAGGCAGTATAAGAAGTCCACTCACTCCTATGAAGGTGGGCTCATTCCTTAGTATATTAGTGTGGCTGTGAGAGGTTTTCTGCTATGGTGTATGGACAGCTTTCATGCCTGACAAAGTCAATCATGTTCTGGAACAACACAGGGCTATGCGATGTACCACATATAACATGAACAGAATATAGGAATCCAGGATCTGAATTACTAATGTTGGCTTCAAAACGTATTCACAACTATTACCCATTTTATCTGGGGTCTTGCTTCTGAGGCTAATATAAAAATTTAAACCCTGAAATGTAACTTTCAGAGAAAAACATGAAATATTGTGAAAATTCTTGAAATATATGACATCTGACATCACAATGTTTAAGCTGGCTCCACAGATTCATATTGGTATATACCTACAATATTTTTATACAACATTATTTAGAAAATCTTGCACCAAAAAGTATGTACTGACACGTTCTCTGTTTTTTATTTTCTTTTACTTTTGATTCTAAAAGGTAGTGTGTCATGAATGCTATCTGAAGGCCAGAGTCTGAATTCTTGGTTTGTATTTAAGAAAACCACCAATTCCAGAAGAGTCAGGCTTTAGCTGGAGAAGAATACTAAATCAATCTGAGGGAACAAAAATTAATTATCTATCAGGTTAATGCATCCCAGAACTTGAAGACCAGTTCATGTTGCCAAATGTTTAATTTTTATTTATTGAATTCAATAAATTAAATTAATTTAATTTTTTGTCATTGAATGTTTAATTTTTAAATTTCTTTGCAGGCCTTTGGTGATTTCATGTATGCCCAAAGCATGACTCTGAGGCCTAAAGTATTTGAGAACATGATCCAATAGCATGCATGACAATGATACATGAAAGGAGACTAAATTGGTAAGGAAATAAAGATTGCTTGTATAGGTTTTTTCTAATGCTAATTCTTGTATTACCAGGATAATTTTATTCAAGTATCACAGTATAAAAAAAAAAAATCTGCCCTGGCAATTGAAACTTTACATCAGGATAGCATTCATTTTAATAGAGCAAATTACAAGAAACTGTTGAAAAGCTCAGACTGGAAAGTCCCAGGCCAAACCATATACCTCAAGACTGAAACTGATTTTAATTCCAAGAATAGGTAGCTGAAAAAGACCATTTTCATAGATTAATAATTTTCAACTTAGTATTACATATCTGGAAGAAATATATGGAATGTATATTGGTTATGCATTGATCAAACTTTTATTGTGTCAGCTGTACTTCATAGACATGAGAAAGTGATTCAAGCAAAACAAGAGAGAATATAAAAGCATAACTCTAATAGTTTTAAATCCCAAAGAGGCAATTACAAGTTTGATTTGAGTCATGTGGCTGGACTACATTGGAAACCTAAACACTTTACCCATATTAAGTAGGTGTGAAGGCTTAGACAAGGACTGCAAATAATAAATCCATCCTGCAGTTTTGTTTGTAAAGTACCACTTTATTAATAAGCTGGGAAAATACAGCAATAAAATTCACACTAATTAATGTGTAAAAGGTAGTTTAACAGAACTGAAATGTGTTAAAGCATCTCTTTTTAAATGATAAAAGTTGAGCAATAACTAATAATTTAAATAAACTAACTGAAAAGTGAATTACAGTAATATTGCAAAAGGAATAATTTATAATTCTTTGTGAATGAAAATTCTTTATAATTTGTGAACGTGTTATGGTATAGTATATACAGTGTTGTATATTTAGAATATTTCTTGGCCTATAAAGAAAAGCCTGGAAATTGCAGTACATATTTATCTTTGCTTGGTGGCTAAGGAGAAGGGTAAAGGGCAGGGCATCAGGATGCAACAAACCACCCAAACAATGACATGAAGATGGACCAAGGTTTAAAACCCTAACCATGGAGATCGCAACTGGCTGGTGAGGATACAGGTGAAAGAGAAAAACAGCTACCTTTGTGTGCACTGTATCCCAAAAGCAGCTTCTTCATTCAGGGTACATATGCAGGGTCTTTACACTGAGATAAATGTGACATGCTGAGTATAAACTAGTTCTGTGGGCTGCTTCACTAGGTACTCACATTTCTGGAGGACAGTTTAACTCACAGAAACTACTTCAGACTGAGATGGATCATCACTCTCCACTGAGCATTGAGCCTCCCTATATGGGTGCTTTCAAGCGCACATCTTCATTTTAGGTGTCTAAAGTTAGGTAAATGAGTCCTTCCCTTGATAGATATAATAGAGCTGATCCAGCTCTTCTCTGCTTTTTCTCAAGTGCTGGGCTTAGAGGTGGACAAAGCAAGTTGAGGTAGTTCCTGGGCTGTTTGCAGCAGTTTTGCATGTGTCTGAAGTAAATTCTTCCTTGTAATTCTCTCTGGATGTAGTAAGGCCTAGGCAAACACCACTGTTTAGAGAGGAGAGGGATGGAAGGAGGTATCTAATTATACGTCTGTTCTCCAACATTTTGGATCCCAGAATTAAAATAAAATTTTAAAGAAATAAATAGAAAATGAAGGCAAAAATAGGCAGATTGTGAGAAATGGGTAGTAGGACAAAAAATAAGTGATACAATTTTAATTATTTGCTTTCTCTTCTGGAAAATGTAGGAACATTGAAAAAAACAATAGAACCTGTTTGTAAGAAAGATCAGTTCTTACTATTCTAACTCCCTCTAATTCTGGGGGAAAAAATGTCTTCTTGAAATGTTCCCTTTTGATAGTTTTGAGACAAATATTTTACTATTTTATAATTCAAGACAATTATTATATCACATTATTTAGTTAATTTATATTTAAAGTGTGAACATTTAAGAACAATAGCAAAAAAAGAGATAATGTTATTTACATGAAATATTTTAACAATTTATCTTACGGATTTCTACTAATTTTTCTTCTTGAACAGCATGATTTTGGCTTTTTACCAAAGTTCTGAAACTTGTGGGATGGGAAATAAACATCTGTGGCATAGTGCTTAACACCTACAAAGGTCTTTGGCACAAATTATAGTCAATGCTGCACTTTGTCAGATTTTGAGTGTACTTTGCTGAAATGGGTTTCCTCGGGACCCTGAGTTTGCTGCTTCTCTTTGGTAGAGGCGGGGACAGAAGAACAATGTTATCTACACCTTAACATTTTTAAAGGCACTTTTCCTGAGAGGTATGATTCAGACTGTTACTTGCTACTCTTTTGGCCTTATCATTTGAGGATATGGCTGTATGGTCAGGTAGTTTTGTGTGATGTGGCAGATAGAACAGTGTTTCATGCTTAGCTTGTCTGAAGTTGCTTCTGCATGTATTTAACATTGGTGATTAATACATCCACCGACAGCAAGGAAGAAACCAGGGCGCAAACTACAGTCGAGGTCTGCAGGGATATTGGTAGACACAGACTGAGGTGTTACAAACAGGACTGGTGCCACCTATGGGCAGGTAGAAGAAGAGTAACAGACAGAGCTGAGGTGTACTTTACTGACCGAGCACCTCAACACTTGCTGGATTTTGGCAGCAGGGTTGATTTCCTGTAGTATTTGTGCAGTTTATAAACAGGTGGTATTTCTTTATCTTTCCCTGTTTTTTTTTTCTAGTATGGACATACTATTGCTCTAGCCAATGACTTGGAGCTGCAAAATTAAATTAGTGAATGTAGATGATTGAAAAGGAAATATTATTAAAAAATCATTTCCTTCAGAGCTAAAACCCCCAAACATCTACTGCTTCACATATTTCCACTACAGCCAAGAGGTCGACTCGATGACCTGATGGGTCCCTTCGAATATCCCTCAGCATATTCTAAGGTTCTATGATAAAGAAATCATATTCTATGATTCATAAAATAATATTCTATGATTCTATAATAAAGGAAGCTACAAACATCCTGAGAAGAGGGTCATGTACTTAAGTTTATATATTTACTTTGTAACAGGACCAAAATAGAGCTAAGAAGCTGAACTGCAGCTGACCAAGAAGGAAAAACAAAACTTGAAACCAGAGTAGGGACACAGTGAGTTTTAATGAAAATTTTAAGGGCTCTTCTCTTCTACCTTTTGCAGTCCTATTATGATTTTTATTGGTATTAAAAACCAAAAATATCTCAGGCCAAATAAAATACAAGTATGACACTTTTTTGAAATTAGGTAAGAATAATTCAAGAATCCTCACAAACTTGACTTCTAGCCTTGGACATTAGTCCTACTTACAAACTTTATCCGTTTCTGTAGATTTTAAATCACATTGTCTTTTCCTCTTTTCTGTAAAAGACCTAAAGGATTATTATCAGTGCAAAGTGTATTATTGCTTGTGGGATAAGCTGAGAACAAACCAGAATGTCAGTCCTTTTGTGAAGCTTCAAGCTTTCAGTCATCTCATGTCCACTCTTATCTTCAGTTGACGAACCTTTGGTCATGATTTTCCTTTATCTATCTGTGACTTTTAAACCAAATTCAGGCTACTGTTTTGTTGGTGAGGATGAGTAGATGTCTTCTAGCTTGCCAAATAAGAAAGAGTGATCCTCATATCTGTGATAAGCACAAGTGATAAATTTAGTAGAGGTGCTGTTAAATATCACTGTCTGAATTTAAATATTTGGACAAAGATTAGCTGCCAGTACAAAATAAATGGCATGAATGCTTAATCAATATTTATCCGTCCTACTGGTCAGATACTATCTTCTTTGTTTAAATACAGAGTTAAGAATGCTTCCTTAGTACTATAACTCTATTAAAATTTGGACAGTTTTAAGCAAAATCCAATTCGTACCTTGGTGCATAATTAGGAATGACAGATAAGAGCATTGAATCTACACATCATAGGTAGATACATACTTTACAGACTCTAAAAATTATGTTGGGGCTTTCAAAATGGCTTTCAAAAATATATTTAGTCACTAGAGGGAGACACAATCGTGTATAACAGAAATCTTCACACTGGGGAGGCAAATATCAATCAGGCTGAAGTACTACTGCCCAAGTGAAAGGATGCTGATGTGGTAAGCATCTGGGGGCCATGGGTATTGGAGACAGGGTAAGAACCCTTCATGGATCTGCCTGATCCTCCAGAATTGCATCAGCAATTTCTTTTCATAAACCAATATAACCTGGGCTCCAGTGAAGATCACCTTCAATTTAAGTGAGTAGAAAAGGCTTTTACTAAATTTTCAGCCAGTGCTGGTCTTTGCTATATTTCTCATCTTTCTTGAGAAACCTGCTGGGTGTGGCTGAATTTCTCACCCAGAGTAACTTGACTGGGTAGAAAAGAGGAAGGGCAATAAAGAAAGCCCTGTGTCTCCTTGGGAGTTTCTCTGCTGTCAGAAGTGGGCTAGCACACCTTAAAAGTTCCTAACGTATGGTGCCAGTAAGCACTATTCCCTCCACAGCTGCATTTGGGCTGAAGAGATACTGCTTGGGGGAAACCAGTGAGGACGTGCAGAGCAGGCTCCTGGATGATTTGTTGGCATGGTTGGGAGAAGACCTGTTTTTCTCTCGGTGGAAGACCCTGCAGGGGACAATACGTACAACTGTTTGGCTGGAGAAAGTGGCATGCAAGGCTAAATTGTCAGGGTCTCATCTCAGTGATTTACTTTAAAATGAAAGCTAAGGTGCAAACATTAGAGGCAGATTTTGTGCCCACTGGAAAGTGATTTGATCAAACCACCAAGCCCAGCGTGAAGTTCGCATAAGTGTTATTATTCATCCAAAAACCAAACAGAGCAAACCAAAGGCCCTGTCTACACTGGGATCAGGACTGGGCTAGCATTAACCATGTTGCTGCTGATAAAACCACAGCAATATCTCTACATCTGGAGTTTCTGTTCAGTGTTTATCCATTCTGGGATGCTGTTTAATAATGTATTAAACTAGGGTATTACAAAGGTGTGGTAAGCAACATTTTTTTTACCATTTTTACCATTTTTTACCATTACATTAATAATAGGTGTTATTTATTCTTTATTGAAATAAATACTTTATGGACCTGTTAATATTGCCTCCAAATAAATGTTTATGGAATCATTAATTCTGGTTTTATTTGCCATATTTCTCACAAAGGTTCTGAGTTATATTTCAAGTCTGCTAGGTTTTGTGACCCTATTTTCTCTTTGATTTTACATTATGTATGTCTGAGAAATTTGAAGAGACAGTTGTAGAATGTAAGATAGAAGCAAGTATTCTTTATTTTAATTAAAATACTAACCCTAGAAATGTCCTATTGAATGATTTTGTTGTAACATAGCCACTTGTTCCACCACAGAGTAGTGGATGCTATTTGATGCTTCCCCTAGACTGCTTCCCATTCTCCAGGGCTTATACTGTAGCTAAAACCACCCTCTCTTTAGACTGAGATTTGGCACACAAAATTTCAGCTCAACTTCAGTATGGCTTGAAACTCACAAGAAAAAAAACTTGCTTTGCTGTCGTAGACATCTTTTTGTGAAAATCCTTTCTTAGGATTTTTTCCCTTCTGAGAAGATAAGAGGCCTGAGAAACAAAATGTAAACAATGGTTATCTGCTGCTGTGGAATGCAACAGGTGGATCCGTGATTGGTCTCGTGTGGATGTTTGGGATTAGTGACCAGTCACGGCAGAGCTAGCTCTCTCTCTCTGTCCGAGCCACAGACCTTTGTTTTCATTCCATTTATTCTTAGTTTAGAAATTCATTCCATTCTATTCTTAGCTTAGAGATTCCATTCTATTCTTAGCCTTCTGAGATGAAACTTTTCCTTCTATTCTTTTTAGTATAGTTATAATGTAATATATATATCATAAAATAATAAATCAAGCCTTCTGAACATGGAGTCAACATTCTTGTCTCTTCCCTCACCTGAAAACCCCTATGAACACCATCACACTTTCCTGTGTTCAAGTCGCTTTGGGACACTACACCTTGAGGTTCCTTGTAATGTTTCTTTTTGAGTGATTAAAGACTTCAACATCATTCCAAGATAAAAATTTAATGTTGCTATCATTAATTTTAAATGAAATAACATTACTGCTGACTATAGAAAAAACCCCTCTGTATCAAACTTTCTGGGTTCAAGAAGGACATAGATGTATCACTGCACAGAAGGAAAAAAGTTATTCTTTTGCTGGCAGTTTTTGCTTGTGTTGGCCATCCTAGATGGAAGACCTGACCATTCATAGAGGGGCCATGACACAGGCTTGCATGTCACTGACCCTTGTTGGAGATATTGGATCTGATTCTAGCATTGTTGAAGCTGTTGTTGTTGTTCATAGAAGCTATTGCTGCTTCTATGAAGCCCAGTGAATAGTGAGTCTAAATTCTTCTTAAGAAATCCCTCATCTATGCTTATTTATGTATAAATGGTTTCTGAAGCAAGTCAAGTGTGTTACCGAGCAAGTTGCCTGTCCTCATGTCACTGACTATAGAAAGTTGGTCATAATAATCTGATTGGCCAGTTAGATTTGGATAGACCTTTGATCTTTTAATAACAGCATATGCATATACACAGGGGGAAAGGGAAAGTCAAGTTCATTGCAATCTGAGGATATATAAAGACTAAGTCTAGCACAACTTGAACACCTGGGAATAAGAGAAACTTGTGCAGCAGGATTACAATTTTTGACATACATATATACCTATATTTTTTTTTCTGGGTTGCGTGCCTGATTGATATAAAGCAATTTTTGCACCATGCTTTCCCAAGATATTTACCCTAAATTTAGTAGTTTCAGATGACTGGAAATTGTTTTCTAAAAATTTTTCTCCTGTTTTTATTCATATTCACTCTTTGAAATATCTTTCCATTTATAAAAATTAAAGATGGTGTTTAATAGATGGAAATTTTTCTCTCTGTAAGACACCTATAAAAAGGGTTCCTCTTAGTAGAAATAAAGAAGAATTTTAGCTTTTTTCATTATAGGAGAAAAAGCTGGGGAAGTAGTGACTGACACTTGAAAACAGGAAAATAAACTCTCAGGTGGAAGAATTTATATTTGTTTATGCCAGTCAAGAGTCATATGGAAATCCAGAAAGACACAACAAGACTTAACACAATGGGCATAGAATACTTTGGGTTGATAAATGCAAGTAATTTAACTTGGAATAATGAAGCGGGAATTTGAAATGGCCCATTCATTTTGGAGGATACAAGCTAAATTTTTCCTACTTAGGAAAAATACCACTGAATACAGGTCAGTCAGAACTTGTCACTCTGTAAGAGCTTAAAAATACAGGCAAAATGTTAGTACCTGTAAAGGTTAAACTATAAACTATGTCAACTAGTTACAGATCAATGCAAGCCTGACGATGTCACTGTATGCCTCAGTGGTATGTTGTTCCCTGCAACGTAGGGTCAGATGGGCATATGCAGAGCTATTTTTCTCTTTTCTTCTCTTTTGTTGTTTTTTTAGTTTTTTTCAGTCGACACTTGTATTACATTTGTAAGAGACCAGTGCTTATATGTTTTACAGTTTAGGGAATCTGCTTTGGCAGCAGAGATTCAGAAGTAGTTGTGGATCCTCCTGGGAAACCATCCCCAAGCTTGCGGTTATACAAAGTTGTAAAAGTCCAGAAGAAAACCTGAATCACCATCTTCTACCTTTCCATGGGTCACTTATTCCCTTGTGTCACCTTTCTTAAGGCATCAAACTTATTCTCCAGTGTTGTCCTGAGGCATCAAACCTCCAGTGATTGGAATAAGGTTCCTTTCTGTGTCATGTCACTGATCCTACAAGAAGTGAAGCATTTTCTTGTTCTCTGCAGCAAAGCCCAGTTCTGAGCACATCAGTGACTTGGGGGGTTTTGCAAGAACTTGCATGGTAGCAGTGCTCAGTAGGAACTGAGCAAGCAGATACTTTTGTGGGACCCCAGGCTGCTGTGGGAAGGGCCTGTCAAAGGAAAATGGACTGCATTAGTGGGCAAGGATGTTCAGTGCTTATATGAATGAAGAATGGTTGTTAGAAAATGAAACAATGGGGCCTGGCTCTGCTCACAGGAATTATGGAAATCACTGGTCCAAAACAGATGGAGTGACATTTATGTGGAAGTGGTTTAAGAGGAGTGAAACCCTGTTCTTCAATCTTTATGGAGTAGTGTTTTCTTATTTCTGCGAGCAGAATCAGTGAGCAAGGTGAGTTAATAGTACATAAGTAAAATTGAAGCCTACAGCAATTAAATTAAAAGCTAGAAAATTAGGAATGGCAAAACTGTATACATTTTAATTGAACATAATCAGTTGAAGACTATTACATTACCAGAGTGGAACAGAAGCACAAAATAACATGATAATCACTTCCTGAATTAAAATTTTAAACCAATAAACTGAAAAGTTGCAGGTACCCCAGTGTATGACATGCAGAGTACTCATGATATAAGAACATGAATTATTTATATCTTCTTTAAGTGTAGAATGTAAATTTGTTTTGAATTAATTTCTGCTGGGAAATCAGTAAATGTAACTGTCTCCTGTGGCAACATTTTTTCCTTCTAATTATTGTTACTATTATTTTATGATTTTGCTGTTTGGAGAGGAAAAGGAAACATGGCAAATTTTATGATAGTTAGTAATTTAAGTAAGTGTTATATTGAAAGGATGTACTTTTCTTTGTAGTGAAATACACTGCAAGGTAGACTGATGTTAAAGTAACTTCAGAAAGACAGAAAGACTCCACTACGTTAGGACAAATGGGTGCCAATGTCTTCAAAAATTCCTTGATCTGAAAGGACCAATCAGGTTTTGGAAGAATGGGTGTGGGGGTCTTTATGAGCATCACACCACACTAGTTTGTTGCAGAGCTGAGCACAGTCTGAACTTTTGAAATTTAGAGAAAAATACACAGGTTTAATAGACTCCAAAATAAAGTTGCAGGACTCCTCTGTCTTCTTTGGACAATGACTTCTCACAGCACGATTTTCCGCACAAACTTGATATTATTATTCTGTGACCGAGAAGTCAGTATCTACTTGTTTTTCCTACACAAAGTAAATTGGTAGACTGGTAGGGAACATGAAGAGGTTTAGCTAGTGCCTTGTTATTATTGTGGTCTGTGGGATGCAGAAGCAGGTGCCAAAACTTATGATGGCCATAATATCACTGAAATTCAGAAAGAAGAAAAACTCTTCCAACACTATTCCTCTAAGTGTTAGAGAATCAGGCATTATTTTATTCTGGTCAGGATGTGCCATGGAAATAGTTCCATCCGCCCATGCTTTTTTACCAGACTTTGCACATATTTATATGTTAAGAAATTCAAAGAAATTCTTGTTCATTGGTTCTATATTACACAGTTTAGTATTTGATCTCTTATTAGTAATTGATTCCTTAGGCTTCAATGCTAATTTGGTTCTCATTCTTTGGTTCTCTTATCAATCTTTTCCCTGATCAGGTGTCTCCTACCACACCAGGGCTTAATGTCTGTTAATGTCCAGTTATCGCCCCTGTGTCTTCTGGCTACTCCCAACATGTAGATGTTAAACTCTCAGAGTTTAGGAATCTTCTTCCTAGGATTGAGCCTTATCAGGCCTCACCCAGCAAAACTCAAACCCACGGTAAACTGTCTTTTGAAGGTAAACCTCTATTTCTTCCCCTGTCCAGTCCCTACCCCTTGCAAAGACAAACAAACCCATGACTAAAGTTACTCAAAATTTAAAGAGTTATATCATTTCCAACAACAGGAATAATCTAAAAATGAAGGAAAATCTCTTGTGAGTAGGGAGACAGTAATTAAATGAATGACCCGCTATTATTGTCACATCGGATTTTTCTTTGTTTTTACCTGTACAAGTGTGTTCCACAGTGAGGGAAACCTACCACTTTGGGGGAATTAGGACAAACGGGTTTCTTAAAATGGATATGTGCTCATAGCTTGCCTGTTGGCACTGGACATGTGATTATTGCTTTGCCTTTGTAGTACTCCTGCTGGAGTATTTTGCAGGTAAGTCTAGGGCAGAGTCACTGAGGAATTAGGCCTTCCCTGGTTTTTGTACTCCTAAGCTTATAAAAACTGAGGTAGAGAGCTTCTTTTGAATTGTGTCACACTGTCCTTGGGGGTTACCTAAGTATCTGTCTAAGTCAGAGTAACCAGGACGGAGGCTTTTTTGATTGGCCTTTTAAAACCCTTTCTACTAATTTTGTACACTTTACTTGTCCATCTCTCCCATCCTAGGGAATAATGATACCTTGTGGATAATGTTATATGACAAACATTAAGTTTGAGAGGCAAGTAAAAGATAAAAAATATTAAACAGTTTTTTTCATATAATGCAGCACTTTTCATTATTGTATCTTTGTCTTGTAACCTATCTAGATCTGCAAGTCCTCATTAGCTCTAAACTATGTTCTTCCCATTCTTGATCCTCTGAAAATGGGAAGGTGATGAGCTAAAAACCTAAAGATTTTTGTTCTTATGATTTTGGAACAACTGCTCTCCTGTTTTCTGATGTTTTCTTTTCATGGACCATTAGCAGCTTCCAAAGGCAATATCCTTTCACTGTCACACTATGCCGTGGGGTGCTATTTCAACAACTTCAGATGAGGGCATTAAGTACAATTCTGGATGAGAGTCAGAGCATAACCAAATAAAAATAATAAAGGAAACCTTGTAAGAGCAATTTGGAATGCTGTCCTGTGCTGAATTCATTTGCAACTTAGCAGAAAAGCTACCAATCACTGGTGATTGGTACAATAGTCTTCAGCAGCTTATTTAATCGTAAAGTATTTCACACCCCAAGAAACATCACTGTTCATTTGCTTTTCCTTTTTCGGTGATCATCTTAGCTGAATGCTGAGTGGTGAATCAGTAGGAGGGGAAGAAAATTCATGTTTCTAATTCAAGGAGAATAAAAATGGACTTCTTGTTGTTCCTCTCCCTTCCCCCTTGCAATCAGTCTGAAGTTAAATATTTCTTAGGAGAATTTATTTCCTTTCTTCCTGGAAGGAAGGAAATAATGGTCATAATACTTCAATAAATCTCAGTAAATGCATAGAGGTCAAACTGTGGCAAACATTGCATACAATGTTTGTATGCAAACAAGACAAAGCATACTCCCAGTCAGTGGTAGGACTGTGGGGTAGAAGCTCACCTCCTTTAGCTCACCTCCTAGGGAAACAGAGAATGATTAGTCTACAGGTCCTCACAGTGCCGGATGCTTTGGGGTGGACTCAGGCTACCTAAAGCCCCTGAGTTGGCACTGACTGATTTGGCACCAGCTTTTGCATTCAGTACTTGAATTAATTCTTCATTCTTTAAAGTGGGGAAAATTTGTAAGGTGCACAATAAATGGACTGCTCAGAGCTAGAGGTGAGGCATTTCCTGACTCTGATTATGCATTCCCTTTCCATGCCTCTTTCATGGTGACAGATATGCAACTTAGCAGGCACTGCTTGGAAGTGTCATGCAGAGATCCACATAGAGTCTGTCAGTGTTGTGAGTTGACACTGACTGGATGCCAAGCACCCACAAAAGCCAATCACTCACTGCTCTCTGCAGCTGGACAGAGGAGAGAAAATTTATTTCACAGGTTCATAGGTTGAGATAAGGATCAGGAGAGATTACTCATCAAATACCATCATGGGCAAAACAGGATCAGCTTAGATGTGAAGTGAATTTATTACTAACAAAATCAGAACAGAATGACAAGAAGTAAAAGCAAGACCCTCAGAAACACCTTCCTCCCACCCCTCCCTCCTCTCAGCTCTACCTCCTACCCCAGTGGTGCAAGAAAACAGGGAATGGAGGTTATGATCATTTCATCACCCAAGGCTTCTCCCACTGCTCAGGGAGAGGAGTCCTTCCCCTACTGCACCATAGGGTCCCTCCAACAGGAGACAGCTCTCCATGAACTTCTCCAACATCAATCCATCTCACGAGCAACAGCTGCAATCCCATGGGTAATAGTACTCCTCAAACTGCAGCATCGGTCACTCTTCCATGAAGGAAGGACAGGCTTCTCCAGCATGGGAGCAGGGCTCCTCACTCCATGGGTCTCTTGTGGGCTCACAACCTCCTCTAGGCATCCACCTGCTCCAGTGTGGGGCTGCTCCATGGGTTTCAGGAGGATCAATGCATACCAGTGGACCTCCTTGGGCTTCAGGGGCACAGCTGCTTCACCATGGTCTTCACCACAGACTGCAGAGGAATCTGGGCCTTGATGCCTGGAACACCTCCTCCTCCTCCTCCTTCACTGACCTTGGTGTCTGCAGAGTTCTTCTCACATGTTCATACTCTGCTCTTCTCTGGTCAGGATTAAAACTTTTTGTTTTGATTTCTCTGTTAATCAGAGATGTTACCACCATTTCTAATTGGCCCAGCCTTGGCCAGTGGCACATCTGTCTTTGAAGCCACCAGGGATTGGCTCTGCCAGACATGGAACAAACCTCCAGAGGCTTCTCACAGGAGACACCTCTGTACCCCTACCACTAGCAAAAAACAGGCCAGGCAAAATCAATAGAGTCAGCAGAAGAGCATATCAGTCAAGAGGTTTAAGCACAAGACAGGGAGGTAGCTGGGACAGTTGCTATCTCGGCTATGCTGACAGATGACTTTGGGCTAGGTATCTGTGTATTCTGGTTTTTTGTTCTCTAAAAGAGGGCTAATCTCTCTTTCTGTGAATGTTGGAATTTTCTCTGGCACTGGCCTTGTCATATCTTAATGCCAGTAGGGAGTGTGTTGCAAGATTGTGAAGGTTTATAAAGCACTCTGTTGGGTTAGCTCTTATATGTTACCAGTGCCTTGCTATCAGAATGTTTACATTTCACTCGCACCTTACGTAAAATAGTTCTATACTATTACTCTCTGCTCTGCTGAACAATATTGAGTCCTGTAATTTTCTCCCTAACACAGAAATTATTTTGCCTTGACATGGAAGACTAAGCAAGGGTGTCCCATTCTGGAGTAAAAGGCACATAGGACATGTTCAAGAATGCGCCTAGTGGGGGTAGCTCAGTGAGCTGCTGTAGTGCAGTGCAAGCTGAGGATTTTGCTTTGTGTGGGAGGAAATGCTGGGATCCCCAGAAATGAGCTGTCAAGTGCTTGCATAACAAGGGGCTTTGGAAGGCCTTGGCACCAGCCAGGTGACCTGCCCGCAGATGTGTGGTGGGAAGGAGCTGATGGCACAATAGGAAAGCCCCACACTATTGTGTGCATAGACTGTGAGGATACGAAAGCCTAGACATTGCTTGGTTCAGAGTCCCTCCTCAGAAGTACCCAGCCTAATCTCAAACTGTTTCTGTGTGACTGTGCCATGATTAAAAATTGCTTTAAAGTCTGCTGAAGGTTAGGATTTTTCCTCTTTTTTCTTTCTCTCAGGGAATTTTGTCCCATTTGTTACCCTAAGAGATGGTAATGATAAGTACTTAAGACACAAAAGAAGTGGCCAAGATGGGGGGAAGGATACAGTTGGTTGCTCTCTTAGCCAGCACATATACTCTCCTGTGAAAATTTAAAAGTTTAATAAAGTACAATAGGAGACAAAGACCATAGAGCAAGTCCAGGTGCATCTTGGCACTCAGCTTACAGCACGCCTGCTATTTTGGAAACACCCTTTATATACGATTTTATTTTCATTTGCATAAGCCTGTTTCATATTCATTAACAATTATGCATAGTAAGTTTTCTCCAAACTAGTTTACATATTCCAAGAACTGGTTAGCATAGCTCCTCCTCAGGTCTACCTTTTTAGAGCATGCGTATTCCTTGGTTGTGGTTTTAGTCTTTTTTTACCATTACCTTCAGTTATGGGCCCCAGCCCACACTGTCTTCAGACAGTGAGTGCTGATAGTTGGCATACCTGTCGCAGGTGTCTTCATCATATGTTCATTGGATGTTATCCCATCCAAGCAGGCATTTTAACACAAGCATACTTATAACAGCTATTTCACTACTATGTCTAAGCTTAATTATCAACAGAAATAAAAATTATATCTTTATAACAAAGTTACTTTAACACCACACATATTGAAATCCATTTTAATATTTGCAAAAAGCCAATATTATAATATATATCTATAACATCAGGGAGGTTTTCTCTTGGGAAGAGCAGAGATACTGTGAGATTTTGGCTGACAGGTGAGGGCCTGGGCTCAGCTCCTCACTCTCTCTCACTCGCACTGTTACCACAGGGAGAATTCACTGCAAGCAGGGAGTCCAGCCCCCTTACTATTTCTTCCTTACAGTGGGTGAGCCTTTGCTTGTAAGAGAGGGACATTTGAATACCCAATCACATTGGAAAGGACCGTCACCATCTACTCAGGTACATCAGGGGGAAAAACCTGGGACCCCAACTCCTTCCCCTTCCCGAGGACATCTTCCCAGCTGTGTGCAGTAATTGCAGAAATCCAGCTGCCGCTGCCAAACTCCCTTGTTTCCTGCCACCGCCTCCACCTTTTTCACAACACTTTAACTCGGCACGCTAAGCTTGCTGGGACACATCCCCCAACCCCCTCACCCCCTCCTTCCCCCCCTGCCCCCCAGCTGCTGCTACAGCTGCAGAATTTCTGCTACATTTGGTTTGCCACCCCAGGTGTGTCCACCTCTGCCATTACAATCACTGCTCCAAGGTTCCTACTACAGCCCATTTCGCCATCCAGAGGGGTACCGGGACCAGCTGCCCTGATGAGTTTGTAAAGGAAGCCCATTACTATCTCTCCTGCCCACTTGCCTGCCCTTACTGCATAGAGGTAGGCAGCGGGGCTCGTGCCACAGCGCCCCCTGCAGCTGCGGGGGAATCACCGCACCTGTCCTGACAGGCCAGGAGCCAACAGCGCCCCTGCCGGCTGTGATCATAACTACACGAGAAGGGAAAGTGCCCGCTAGGCCAAAGGCTGTTACTGACTGGGTTTCTGATTTTGTTTGTTGTTGCTGCTGTTGTGCTTGTTTGGTTGCCTTGTTATACATATATATATACTTGTAAAGAACTCTTATTCCTTTTCCCATATCTAGTCCTGAAAGCTCCATAATTTCAAAGTTATTGTAATTTGGAGGAAGAGGTTCATATTTTCCTCTACAAGGGAGGTTCACAACTTCATTTGCAGATACTCGTCTTTCAAACTAAGACAAGGATCCAGACATCTGAGAACACATCTGGGGCAGGCCCAGCAAGGAAATCTTGTCTAGTGTGCATATGGTATAAGTAGTGGGTGCATCCACTGGCTCACTGGATATGCGAGCTTCTAAGGGGCTTTGGTTCCATAAGTGACAGTCTGAGGTGGTGGAAATATGACTGCCAGAATGGCTCCTGTATGGTCCGACAGAAAAGTTTCTTTATCAGCTGGCATGAGATTGGAGATGCCAGGGCTTTAAAGAGAAGGCTAGGACAGTCATTCCCTTGTCTCAATTCCATTAATGTTGTAGAGATTACTGATTCTGATATGGTTGGGTTTGGGCTGGGGTTTTTTTGTTTGGGATGGGAGTATTTTGGTTGATTGGTGTCTTGGTTTGAAAGACAGGTGTCTGCTAAGGAAGGCATAAGCCTCCCTTAGAATGGAGAATGTAAACCTCCTCTCTCCGAATTATTGTAAATTTGAAATTAAGGGGCTCTCAGGCAAAGATATGGGAATAGGAATAACAGTTCTTTACTAGTATGTATAACAAGGCAAGCAAAACAACAATAACTATGACCTTAACAACAAACAGAACCAGGGACCCAGTAACAGTCTTCTAGACTGCAGGCACTTTCCCCTTTTGTGCAGTCACAGCTGGCAGGAATCAGCAAAAATCCCAGGGCTGGTGGGCGAGATGTACCAGAAGTTTCGTGGCAGTAGCTGAAACTGTGGCGACATGCCAGCAAGGCATTAGGGTGCGGGCTATGGCATGAAGAAATCCAGAGCAATAATGAAAAAACAGTGAGGGGTGGTACATTGGCAATCCAGCTCCAAGCAAGGCAGGGAGAGGCGAAGTTCAGGATTCTTGAGCCACACAAGCAGATAGCGATTGGTCCCTCAGGACTGAGCTCCAGTGGTGCCAGTGAATTCTCCCTGAAGTAAGCAACCATCTGGCCATCTTCCTCCGACACCCAAAGAGCGAGAGAGCAGCTGCCCCCAACCCCATCTTTTACCTGCCCCCCATTCTCGTGGTATCTCTGTCTCACCGAGAGAAACTCCTGTTATAGATGGATAACGAGATTATTGGCTCTCGCAATTAAAAGATAACTATTGTGTGAATATTAAGAAAAACTTCAGTGATGTATAGTTATGTTATTGTAGTTTAGATGTCCTCTGTTCTCCCCATAGTTCCCTTTCCCCCCCCGTATTGTTGCCATCAGATAGCTGGGGTTGTCTGGGACAGGTAGAGAGAAGGCAGCACATGTGTCCCTTACCTGGGGCAGTTGGGAATGGCTTAGGGGTTGTGGCACGGCAACACCTAACCTCCAAAACAGTTAGAAGAAAGCAGTCTCCACTGATAAATGGCTGACTGACAGACTTTGGGAGGGGCCAGGGCTGGCTGATGCAACCCTCAGGGGTATAAAAGTCTGAGCAGCCATCTTGAAGCCGAACCAGCCACATGATATGCACACAGGCAGTTCCCAGTGCTGCAGCTTTTTCCTTATGTAGTCCTTTTGTTGTATTTTTCTTAAGGTTTAATAAAGCTTTTTAAATTTTCAAAGTGAGCAGTTGTCTCTCACACTCCCAAAAAAACCAGAGGACTTTCTGCTCCCCACTGTCTCAAGCACCCAGTCATCAGTGCTTCTTAGCAACTCAATGGAAAAAAATCCCACAAGTAACAAAGAAAGAAAAGGAAAGGAAAAAACCCCAAGCCCCAAGAGTTGGTTGGTTGGTTGGTTTTTTTTGGTTGTTTGGGTTTTTTTGTTCTTTGAATTTTTTCAGTCTCATTCTGACTCATGCAGTTTTTTAGCATCTCTTTGACACAGAAATCTGCAATACAACCACTCTGCGAAGAAGTGTTTCCTCTGCGAAGAAGTGTTTCCTTCACTTAAATTTGAACTGGTTGTTGCTAGTTTTGTTTTATATGCCTTGCTTCTTACTCCAGAAGCTAGATGATAGTTTGCTTTATCTCAGTGACACTCATGGTTTCACAGATTTATTTAGATACTCACATGATCATCCCATGACAGAGCGAAACAGTCCCAGTCATTTAGTCATTTCTCTTACAAAAAAAAGTGACATACAAAAGCTGAATCCTATTTTTGACCATCCTTGTCACAATTCCCTTTATCCTTTCAGTTTCACTGTGCTTTTTTAAAAGAGGGGGGTACTAGAGTTGCAAACAACCAGCACATTCTGGATATGTAAAATGCTGTCCCATGTATCCCTGGATTGTTCTTAATAACACGTCTCTAATTCATGGACTTCCATTGCAATTATTTCAGGTGTGGCAATAAAGTTGTTACAGTGGCTGGGGTTATATTGTTGTCACAATTCTGAGTGATAGAGCAAATTACTGCCTCTGCAAGTCTCTGAGCATGAGAGGAATGAGTCACCCAGACCAGGAGAGGTTCATCTTCATTTTGCCTTATTTGCCTCTGTCTGCTTTATGATACCCCACACTGGAGTGTTTTCAACTTACTGTACATTTGCTAGAAAAGAAGAAGCCTCTTTAAAACTGCTGGACTGAAAATGAAATATAGGATGGCTGAAGGCTATGTTTTTATTTGCTGGGATGCACGACCATGATAATTGTTTCTACTACTCTGGAGAAACTACCATTCTGGGGGAAAAAAAAGAAAAAAAAAGAAAAAAAAAGAAAAACAAAAGAAAAAAAAAGAAAAAAAAACCAAGCAAACAAAAAAAGGAGACAAAACAAAAGCCAAACTCCTGAATACCTTCAATTTGCTTGAACTAACATATAGTATTGCTAGTGATTACAGAAGCCAACTGCACAACACCTTAACTTGACTTAACTGGCATTTTTTTAACCTGAAAACCAATAAAAATAGAAAATTGACTCAGTGCACAGGTTCTGAAGATGTTAAATTTCACTTCATGAGAAAGCTTTAAGCTTTCATGCAGCATGTTGTGAAATATTTGTTTTAGAATTTTAAAAGTTTAATAGTAATAAAATTGTTATAAAAATAATAATACAAATTAGAGCAAAAAGAATTTGGACAATCAGAGTTAGGGCAATAAAGGACAATAAAAGCAAAGAATTACAAACATTCGGATGCTTTCCTTAAAGCATGGCTCGATAACAAAGGATTAACTCCTAAAAGCAATAGCCTGTTGCATATTCATATATCTCATACATGACGCAGAAATTCTTTTCAAACAAAGGGTGTTCTCTGGTTATTGTCAACTTCTCCTCCTTAATCCTGTTGGCACCCCAAGATGAAAAGGAGGTGGAAGAAAGTTCATCTTTTCCAATAAGGAGGCAATTTTCTTTTTTTGGAGATTGTTGCTGCTCGTTGCTTGTTGCTCTGTGCGAAGAATTTCTTGCTCTTACCTCATCTCTTTTTTGAGCTAGTTAAAGAGTATCTTACATAGCATAGTTTCTGTTTTAACATTATGTTATAACCTAAAACTATATTTAACATACTACTTAAGATAATTAATACAGCATAACTTTCTAACATAACACATATAATATTCATTTTAATATTTGCAAAAAGCCAATAATATAATAAGCATTTTTCCCAATGTTGTCTTGTAATTCTCTTCAGTTGGTTATATATTATTTTTCCTTTCTTTTTTCTTTTCTTCCACTGTAATATGGAAGTGTAGAAATATGTAGCAGTGTTGGAAAGAAGACTAAGCTTTGCTTTTTCTCTCTGCTGGGTTCTATCTGACAGAAATGTTTCACAGTGAAAGATTATCAAGAGGTAGAGAGATCATGTGTTAGCCTTATTTCTTAATGGCCACAGGGGTGAGGTTATTTTTTATTAAGCTGTTTGGGTTTTTTTAAGTGACTAGCAATTCTAAATGACAAATTCTTTTATCTCCCCAAACATTTAAGAAATGGCAGTCTATTAAAGAGACAAATCCTTTTAGAGATAAAAATTTACCCATTGTGGGTTTAACTTTAAATAGATTAGTAGTCCCCTCTAAATCGATTGGGCTTTAGTGTGTTTTACAGAAAATTAAGCCATCTGTACTCACTAGCAGCGAGATGATTTAACTACACAATGTTCTGATATGGTAAGAGAAAAATTTATATTAAATCAATGTTTATTTATTTGAATGTGAGCTGAGGATTGTCTATTATAATACATATGTATTATACAAGTTGATGTGATGACAGAATTGTTTTATGCTATAAATACCTAAAGGATCCAAATCTATGTATGTTGTTAAAATACCAGGTAAGGATCTACAAAATTAAGAGTCAGGACGTTACATTCTCCACCCCACTTTACACCTTTCCTGTCCTATATGAAAAAACTAGTCCCAGCTGCTTGAACTGTGACTCTGGTCACAGAAATCCTTCAGAGGTCTCCTAGGCCCTTCTCTAAGAAAGGTGATGTAGATGAAGGGTACTTGACAAGGGGGAGCCTGGGACACATTGCAACTAGTGGGGAATTCCTAAGAGACATTTTCTATCTGACACAGTTTACCACAACTGCAGATCAGTCAGGAAATCAACTGTCTCATCCAAAGCACTCAGTACTGTGATGAATTTACTCTCAACTTTGACATTCGTCCTCTGTTGGCATCCAGAATCCAGACTCTGCGCTTTGTCTAAAAGAGTTCAAGCTCAAGAAAGATGAGGATGTGAAGCTGATTTAAAGCTAAATTGAACCTCCTTAGTCCTAGAATTGGTGCACATTGAAAGCTATTTTGAGTTGCTTGGTTTCATTTGACTTAGCTAATCATCAGTAGATATGTTTCATCTTTTGATTCTTGTTATAGTGGTTGACAGGATCACAGGTTCTGTCACAGTGTGCTGGAGACAGAGAGATGACACACAGGGTTTTCATGCAGCTGAGAGAGTTTAATCGTGTACTCAGCTCTTTTTATAGGCTATTAAAAAAGACTCTGTGTTCGACTCTGATTGGTTACCACCCAACTATTGACCAATAGCTACCTGCTTGCATTCATATCAGGGGCTGGCTCTCTGTAGCCAAGCCCCTCCTTATGAGGCACACAGATGATCTGTATGCTGTGATAAATCCACCTTTTCTGTTTTAAAATGTAAAACCTTTAACTAAGCTCAATCTTTCTAGGTTTCAGTGTGTTCTATCAGTTTTTTACTGTCATGTCTAGGAGCTACTAGAGTACAATGTCACCAGGTGCCTGTAAATTACTTGAAACTTGTAACTTGAACATTACAAACAACTTAACTTTAAAACTATGAAAGGTAACATTGAAAGCTGTTAGAGGTAGTATTTAATGTTTTTAAAGTGACTTGATTTTTGAGGTCTAGGTGAAATCACAGGTGAGTTGTTATTCCAAAGGGTTGTTACCCATTGAGTATCGGCCTTTGTGGAAATATATGCATTCCCCTTCTCTGTTTGTCAAAGGCATGCTTTACCTGTGTTAGTATGTTTAGTTGTGGTGAGTTGGTATGAATGTATCAGCTACGCACAAATATGAAAGGTAGTAGTTAGTGATTTTTAGCCTGAAAAAGATTTTATAGACATTTTAAATAAAAGTAATAAGAGACAAGTATTTAGAAAGATCTGCAACTGAAACTTGTTAATTTAAAGCTGTGGAGTTCATGTAGACTTTTGGGTTATTGTTACAAATAGTGAGATTATTTGCTCTCGCAGTTAAGGGATGAATACTGTGTGTATATTAAGAGCAGCTTTATTGATGTATAGTTATGTTATTGTGGCTTGTTGTTTAAATGTCCTCTGTTCTCCCCATCATCCCCTTCCCCCCCCCCCCCCCCCCTCCCCATATTGTTGCCACTGGTCAGCCTGGGTTGTCTAGGTCAGGTAGAAAGGAGGAGTGTACATGTGTCCCTTACCTGGGGCAGTTGGGAATGGAAAAGCTTGTTGCTAGGGGGGCGCGGCATGACAACACCAGACCCTCCAATCAAGTTGCAAGAAAGTAATCTCCACCAATAAACAGCAAAGAGTTGCCTGACAGACTTTGGGAGGGGCAAGGGTTGCCTGATGTAACCTCCTGGTGTATAGAAGGCAGAATAGCCGTTTTTGTGGGTGAGCCATGAGGAAAGCAGCCGCAGGAGAGGGCTCTCAGTGCTGTTAGTTTTCCTTATTTAGTCCTTTTGTTGTATTTTTTGTTAAGGTTTAATAAACCTTTAAAACGTGAGCGGTCGTTTCTCCCAGTTATTGTATTTTAAGGAAAGCATGTTTAACAGAAGAGTTTATGCGCTTTTAGTGTTTTCATTTAAGATGAGAGGGGATTAGGGTTTTTATGTCAATGGTAACTTTTTCTATATTAGGGAAGTAGTTACTTGTCTAGCTAGGTTTTAGTGTTAGTTTACGAAGGTCTGCGGGACACCTTTTGACTGCTGTAGAAGAGGTGGGAGCGGCACATATCGGGGCTGCCCCTACGGCACCACGCCCCTGCACACCTCCTACCCTCTGCCCTTGCCGCTACTCCCAGCTTGCATGGGCTTCTCCCATGCCCCAGTCCCTGGCCCCGGGGCAGGGGAAGGGTGCTCGGGAAACCCCCTTCCCCCCCGGAGTGGGTGGTAATTTTCAGTACAGTCAGGGTTGGTTCAGAGTTTTGTGTTGGGCTCTGGAGTTTTCGCGTTATTGCCGGGGGTGTTGGTGCCAGGGAACCTTGGGCTGTGCATGGGGCGCAGCGCTGGTTCAGCTTTAGGGCTTGGTGGGTTCCTGCTGAAGCCCCTGGGTTTGGGAGTCACTAGGTCTCTGTGACTCAGCACTCTTCTGGGTTTCCAGGGAAGCGCAGCATCACTGTGGTTGGGTTTGTTGCGTCCCGCAGGCACAGCAGGGGCAACTCCGGATGCCACACAGCCAGGCGCTGCAGGGGCTTCTGGTGCTTGTGGAGGGGGGGCTCCAGCCCCAAAAGGGTGGTGCAGTGGCAATGCAGGGCTGGGGAACCCAAACAATGACTGCTGCCTTCTAGCCGTGCTCCACCCCTCCACCTGCTCAGCACGGCATCTCCCTCCCTGCAGGGCCCAGCCACATGCTGTAGCCTGGCTCCAGCTGAGACTGTACAGCATGGGGTGATGCTGCTCCACTCCACAGGTTCCCGCAGATGTCTGCAGCCGGTAGGGCTCCCCAGCTCTTCTGGCACTGGCTACGGCACTGGCTGCCTTGGTGCTTCCCAGGTTTCTCAAGTCATGACTGTGAACATGGCAGCATGTGGCAGTCTACAGCCCTGGGCGTTGGTGGCAGTGCTGCCAGCTTCTTTTCTTGTTTTTGGTGCTGCTATGCTTCCAGGATCTGGTGGGCGCACTGGCTGGACCCCCCGGCACCAGTGCAGGGATGATTTTGGCCACTGCCTCCACATATTTGGCACACCATCTCTCCTCCCATGGGCTGCCTGCTGCACTCTGCCATCTTGAACAAGTGTCTCCGATGCCATGTGGCTACTGTCATCTCTGGTGAGTGACTCATGCACCATGTACTGACCGCCATCTTGGGTGATCTGAGTTGAAAGTGCATGGTGTCCTCCATGTTGGGGTTTATCTGTGGGCTGTGTCCATGGTGCGTTACCAGCGGTACAGGGTGCGGAGCCTAAAGTTGGCTTTTTCAGCTGTGCTATGAGCGGCGTCTCTCCTGCTGTTTCTGCATCCCATTTGGCTTCTAACTGCCCCAGCCAGTTTGAGATAAACATCAAGAGTTGTATAGAGTCCATAGTGGCTTTCAGAGCTTATTGCTTATATTTTACTCCTCGTTGAAGTAAAAGAAAAGTTCATACCTTAATGACTGGTTGTTCTTTTACAGAGATAAATCTGCCTATTTCTTTGATGGGGTTTTCCTTCTATTTTTCAGCTTTTTTATTTCTTTGGCTTTTATGCTGTCTGGATTTCTAGCTTTACTGGCTTTTCCAGCTTCTGTTTCACACAGCTCTGGCTACATCTCTACTTCTGGTCGCATTCTACAGCTGTGGCTACATCTCTAGCTCTGTCTTTTTCTCACAGCTGTGAGCTGTGGCTCTCTGCTCTTTTGTCTCACTTATATCTTTCCAGAAAACTGGACCAATAGACCCACAACAGCAACTGGACTGCACTGAATTAGTATTGTTTTGGCTTTGTGCCTATACTTTCTAAACTGTTGTGCTTTTGGAGGAGGGAAGAGTTCAATGTATTGTCTGTACTATGTACTCACCTAAGTTTTCTTGCGGTTATGAAAAAGTCATTCAATTTATTATGCACATTGAGTTCATCCAAGATTTTTTTTCCTACTTGACTTAAAACTTGGCATGATGTGCTTAAAACTAATACCATAAAAAGAATTGTTGAAAAACTCACAAGTTGTGAGTTGATGATTATTTGTGATTACCTAGCTCAGCGACCTCTAGAATGTTAGCTATAACTTATCCTGTAATATTGCACTATTCAGGTATTGTAAAGAAATTTTTTTCAAAATGTAAAGGAATTGTAAAGGAACTTTTTTCTCAAAAAAAAAAAAAGAGAAGTAGTCTCGTGATAAAAAGCAGTTTTCCTCTTTATTTCAAATAGTTACATGCCAGAGATGTGCCCACAGTGAACAGAAATGCACTGTGGTGATTTTCTACTCCTTTATGTACCACAAATTTCATAGCTGGATATTTTATATTTCATGTATGTACTCCCTTCCCTTCCCTTCCCTTCCCTTCCCTTCCCTTCCCTTCCCTTCCCTTCCCTTCCCTTCCCTTCCCTTCCCTATAATGGGATACTCAAGGTCTCGTCTCAAATTTCTCTATAACCAGGTGGGATTTGAAGATTATTCCTTGACTTTCTGATTTCATGATGGGTGCTGTCATAACCCAATGGCTTCTATTCATGCTCCTTGCATATGCAACTGTTATTATGAAAGGTGCTGTCCTTGTACTTGGGAAGTAATTGGAAATGAGTTTGACCATTAACAACAACTCATTCTCAGGAGTACTATGTAAATTTGTTAATGGTGTCAGGTTGAAACTGACTCAAGCAAGAGTTTGAGAAACCTAATAATTTTAAATTACCCACCTCAGAAACAATTTGTTTAATCAACCTTCTGCTTCTCTTTCACCTATCCAATAAACTCTTTCTCAAACAGATTTCATATAAAGGTTTAAGACCAATGAAGGATGCAATTTTTTTAATGACTGCTAGATTTTTAATGGAGTTTTGTTGTTGTTCTTTTGTTTTTCTTTTGAGGTGTTTACTTCAGTTTTTTTGTCTCATATTCAACAGATACTCTTTTGTGATGTTCATTTTGTAGCAGAAAATTCATAATTTTTCACCTTCTAGGATGTCAAGAGAGCTTCCAAAGACTCTCTGGAGAAAGGGGGAAAGGATTTTCCAAATGTTAGAAGCTACACTGAACATGCAGGTGAAAAAGGAGTTTATCTTTCAAGTTTTCAGGTGAATGAAGGTCAGTCTCTAAGGGAAAATCACCTATCATGATTTTCTATGGGAAGAAATAGGGTTTGTGTCTCAAACCATGAGCATTAGATGTTCAATAGTTAAGCCAGAGAATAAACCCATTATTCTGGAAGTAAAACTTTGGTGATGGTATTAATGCATGCATGATAGCAAGTACTGAAAAGTAATGATCTGATGAGACAGATAAGAGTATATAGTAGGTGGTTTTCTATCCTAGGCAGAGCAGGACATCCTGGAAGACCTTGATTTAATTCTTGTGTCTGTCAGTCTTTATGTTACCATAGGCAGGGTATTTAATCTGACAATGACTCAGGTTTTTTTTTAGTTCTGTGAATTTACTTTTATTGCGTTTGGATTGCAAACTCCTTAAAAAGCAAATGCCTTACTCTGTGGTCTATAATGAAAAAGAAACTTAAGAGCAATAATGTAATGAAGCTAAATTTTATCATAATGAAATACTGATTTAGTCCAGTGAATAGCATGGTGAACTGTGAAGGGTATTAATGATGTTGCATGTGTCTGAAATCTTATGCAGAGATCAACTGACCTCCTGATATTTTAATGAAATTTTAGGTAGGAGGAATAATACATGGTTGTGTTAAATGATGGCAGAGAGATATTTTGCCAATTTGTAAGTTCCCATATAACTCTGTAAACAAAAATTTAAAAGCCCTTCCCTTGGAATACTTTGAAAAAGAACCAAATCACCCAAAATCCCTTGTATGTGAAAATAGCCTAAAAAGAAGAGTTGCAATATTATCATAATAATTTCAAAGCAAAAGCATAAAGCTAGGAAGCCAAGTATTTCATAATGAATGCAGCATATAGCTTTTAAACAGGGCTAACATATGGGCCACTAATGTGAATGTGAATGCAAATTAGATACTTTTCAATGCTTGAAATAAAGTCAGCAAAATCCAAGCTTCAAAAAGCAAATTGTGTGGATTTAACTACCTGAGTGCCACAGCAAGATTATTCATGCAATATTTCCATACAAAAGAAGGTAATGAAGCTAATTTAGGTAATTCTAGGGCAAGCTGCCCTAGATTATTTGAAGATCAACTGTACACTTTCTCTGGCATTTTATCCCTGTTTTGTTTCATGGTCCTGGTTTGTTTAACCTTTTACTTCTACTCTCTGCTGAATTTGTCACCCAAAATTACCAGGCATCTCACTTTTAGATGTGATATAATTTTCTACAAACATGCTAGTTCTGAGATAAAGTGACACAACTGGTGCTGTCTGGAATTAGCAGTCATTGGGAACTTCTTAATGTATAAAGCATGATTTAGCAGATAATGTTCAAGGCCTTCAAGTGTCTTCTGGCTTAGGTAAATAGAGGGAGAAGATCAGAGGTTGCCCTAAACCTTGGAAATTCTGGTGTAACTTAGTTCAGCAGCACACATTTTGCATCCAGCTTTTCTCTTGCTGTGAATAGTGGAAAAACTAGAGAGTAGCATTTTCTCCATGAGACACTACCCTTCATGTAAAAGCAGTACGTTTCTCTTGGTAAGAGGGAAAATTAAGAAAAAATTTGGCGGTTGCCTACCACCAAACATTTGGCATGGCTCACCCCCATGTAGCAGCTATGTCTTACCCTCACTGTGACCTGCAATTTTCAGGTTGTAGGAGCTACTGCCAGGAGCTCTTGAGAGATGGGTGCCAAAGGAGCTACTTAGCTCAAAGAAACACCAGCCAGGTGGGAGCCTGGGTGTTAAGATATATCCACTCCTACTCCATTTCCAGCTTGCCCATCTTAGACCAAAATCTTCGGCTCTACCAGAAGAATCAAGAGGTGGCTTTTATCATCATACCTTCTGATCCATACCCTTCCCCTGTCAGAACATCTTTCCCTCATCTGGGTTCATCAACTATATTCCAAACTGCTGCCCCCGTGCAATGAAAGCAGCTCTTTATCTCCCTCTACAGCCAGAATTGCCTTGCACCCTAAGACATTTCAGCTGTTGACCACTCTAAACATGATCACATCAACATGCATTTACTGGTGATACATCTGCAGCTGTTCTAAGTACTCCTCTGATGTCTTCCTACCACATCTGGAGAGCTTTTTAGTATTCTTCCCATATTCAGGGCACATGGTTACACCAAGCCAAACCACTACAAGACCCATGGGGTTGCATTACATTCTCCTTGTTGCCATAACTTGGGGAAGGGTGTACTGATCCTAAACTACATTTTAACAAAAGAGGAAAATGGCTAAATGAACTCATTTACATGTTTGCCGATCACTTGCCAATTTGCAAATATGTGAATTAGCACATTCTGAAATTTACATAAATTCACACATAGAACTGTGCAAGACTTGGCAGCTATGAAACAAAAAACAAAACAAAAAACTCCCAAAAAATAAAACAAAAAACTCCCAAAAAAATAAAATTAAACAGCAACAACAACAATAAAAGAATAAAAGAAAAAATTTATTAATGCCTGTGCAAAAAGGAAAGGAAAACAGCTCCAGAATATAATTTTTTTTGTTTTTATACAGATATATAACTGGGAAAATCAGAAACAATTCTGTTAGTAACAGTCATACCCATTTATAGAAGTCCTGAAACTGGGCTTCATGATTCAAAACATTGATTTGGGTCCTCTTCTTTCTTGGAAAACCATAAAAAACAGTTGCAAAGACTAGGAAGAAAATTTGTTGCAAAAAGAAAAATGCAGCACCTTGGCATTGGCGAGTGACAGCAAAGTATTTTGGAACACTTAGAAGATTTTCCATCTTCTACACTGTGTTTTTCACATCAGCATTACTCACCCCTGGCTGTTCACTTGCACTCTGACAATTACACTGATTAAAGCAAATGATGTTTTTAAATCATGGCTGTGATAAAATTTAAATTGAGCCTGAAGGACTTCCTGGACTGCTGATGTTGCACTCATGTTCGTATGTGAGGCTTAGCTAGCAAGGTCACTGAGCTCAGGCTGCAGCCTGACTTGTTATTGTTCAGAGGAATCAAGGTAGCAAACAGGTGTGTGGTGTTTGCAGGCAGATTACTTCAGCTAGCAATTGGTCTTGTCTTTCTTTGTCCATGTCTTCCTTTATCTTCAAAACTGTGTAGCAGCTTGAATTGGCAGCAGCACCATCTTTACAGGATGACAACTCTGGAGTATGTATTTACATCCTCACTTATTGAGGGAATGCTGCTTGCATTTGGACAGCTAATGTATAGTCCTCATTGTCTGCTCGTTCCCAAGTGCTGCTGTCTCCAACTAGTTAAATCTCAGCAGGGAAAACTGGCTGACAATGTCAGTGAATATTAATGACTTGGTCAGTGCCAGTTATTTTATTAGGAGAGGCATAGTCACCATGCATAGGCATGGCAAGGAGAGATCTATGGCATTTAAGGGGTAGATGATGGTATTTTATGCTAACAGAATTGTAATTGTTGACAGTATATTCTGCTTTACCTGCAAAGGTCGGATTAATGGCTACTAAAAAGGTATACAGTCACTCTCAAAAAATAATAACCACTTTGCTAGTCCCACACCCTTATTGTTATATCTGTATAAAGTCTGACAGAGGCCTCTTCTTGAAAATGCCTTTTTATAAGCTGTTTTTTTTTTTTTTTTAATTGGAGCAAAAATGGTAGGTTTGGCTGGAATTTTTTGAATTCTAAAATCAAGACAGAAAAATAAAGGAAGTCAAAGTAAAATTGCTTTGATTTTGCCAAACTGTATTATTTTACTGAGATGTCTTCTTTTTTGCATTATAGAAATCATATAATACTTAGGAAAATTTAGGAAAGCAGGAGAGCTATTAAATATTGTAGCTTCTATTTTAAAATTCAACTGAAGCATCTTCATTCTGAAATTCCTTGATACCACACATTCAGGAATCTTTCTAAAGGTTTTTGGACCATTGCTTGCACTAGATAAAAACAGTTGCAAAGAGTTAGTCCCTTGCTACTCCTGCTACAGAGGTAACTGGACTGCAACCAGACTTTCTGTTAGGAAGAATGTGATGGTATGGCATATGGGGAAAACTGGTACTTCCAAAATAGCTGGAAAGATTTGCAGCCCTCAGAGTCTTACAGGTTCTTTCCTCCCTGATTTAAATGTCATACTCCACACTGAATATGTTTAGACAGTCATGTCACTGACTACTTTGTAAACTTCAGTAATTAATCTAGCAATGTTCCCCTTAATGACACAATCTGTCCAGGTAGAGACAATTTTGTCAAGCACAGAAATATAATCTTTCTGTCCCTGAAGCAATGCATTAGTTATCTGACACTCTTCTTACGTTTCTTCTTGTGAGAGTTAGAACTATTTTAGTTTCACTCATTTTATATACTTTCATGTCATGGCTAGAAAAGAGAATTCTGTTGCTTACCTCCCTTCCTTAAACTCCAGGAGAACAGAGCTGAGTAGATTAGCTTTTTAAAGATAATTTCATTTCCTAACGGATCATTTTGATTTTTCAAATCTTAGAGGTCATAAGAAGTTGAAATGGTTTCATTTGCATTAGAGAAAATATATCCACTTTGTACTAAGCAAGTGGTTTACACATCTAAAACCAAAGAGTACACAGCCTCACCTGCCACAGAAATGATGAGGGAGCTCCTGTACTGTCAGCAGCACCTGGTGACATTCACATGCACAATCTACTTTGTAGACAGAAAGGCCCCAAATTTTTGGCAATGTCATGTATTCTTAAACTGAAGCAGAGAGGAGCTGAAAGGGTGAAATATCCTGCCAGAATAGGAATATGTTATGTAAAACCATTCATGTAAATATTTGTAATTGGGGTGGTATTTCTCCGGGCAATTTGCTCTTTGTGTATGTTATATTTCTGATTCTCTGAAAACAAGGAGATGAGGGGCTGAAGAAGGATGATGCTGAAAGTCTTGCCTTGCGCTGGACTTCTCAGGTGATTTGAATTATGTAATTTATCTCCTCTGAGACTTTTTTGACCACCTGTCTAAGAAAAATATAGTGCATAAAGATAAATCTTTTAGAGGTTGTATAGAAATGTCATAATGGAGGTGATGTCTGTTAAAATGATTACAGAAAAAAGTACAACTGGCCAAGGTTTAGACATAATCTCCATACCCTTCAAGTAGATTTGCTGACTTTGGATAAAGATTTTTCATCCAATTTCTCTAGCAAATAGGAGCCAGCGAGTCTATCTATGCATGCAGGTTCTAAGGCTTCACTGTCTCTCTAGAATTTTCAAGTTAAAACACAGGAGAATTGTTTTATATTTAGGACTAGAAAGTAGCCTGTCTGCTACTGAGGCATTGTCCTGGGGTGACTTTATGATGCTTGTATCCCCATTCATCTGTTTAGCCCAGAAATAAATTTTGCATGGTTCTTAGAGCAAAGCTGGGGTGAGAAAAAGCGTGGAGTTTGTTATCAGAAACTGCACTTGCTCCCCCGCATTCTTCTCCTGGTCTGTGTTGTCTGCAGAACAGACAGAGGGCATGAGAGAGCTCTCCTTTGCTTTTAGTTAGTTTTTAGCTAGCTGAGGCAGTGAAGTTCCCTGGACTGTGGTTTTTCTTTTTCTTGGAACTGTTTGAAAACCCAGAAGAGCACCAGGAGCTCACACTTGTGGCCACCATGGCCTGGCCAGGGTCTTGGCATTTCCCACTGTCCTAGGTTACAATATAAAGATGTATTCTATTCCCATGCTCAAGAGCTGTTGAAACCAGGAGGGAGATTGTTTTTTCCTTATCTCCTCTTAATGGGCCCCTAAATGTCTTGCCTTATGACTCAGAGATAACTCCTTCTGGGAGCCATTTCTGTTTAATGGGCAATCAAGGACCCACACCATGACTCAGAATGATATCAGCCAGTTGTGAGATGCTCCACCCAGGAGGGAGGAGCTAAGCATCCCCACCTGGGTATAATCTGGGTTTTCGGACAGAGCAGTGAGTCTTTCCACTGGATTCCCAGAGGGATGGCTGTCTTTTCCACTGGATCTTCAGAGGAAGACTACACCCTTTCTACAGGATCACTGCTCCAACAGAACCACATTTGCCACTCCATGACTGCAGCCACCAATCCAACTGAACTGCTACCAACACCCTGACCAATAGGGTGTCAGGTTGCATTCTGTCTTTGTCAGTGTTTTTTTTTCTTGTATTATTGCATGTATTTTGGTTTTCTTTTCTCTTTTCCTAATAAATTGTATTTCTGACTTGGAGTCTCTCTCTGGTTTTGCTTTCAAACCGGAACACCCATCTCCTGAGGGACAGATAACAGACTGAGTGAGCTGAACTGCAATCCACAAAGGGGACTGAGTTTGTAATTTCTTTGGAGTGGTGAGAGGTTTTATTGTTTAATGTTCATTTTTTTGTGCTGGTAAATGCTTTGCCTGTTAAATAAACAGGTTTTTTTCCACTTTTCTCCAGGGAAATCTTTTCCCAAACAGTTGTTGGGGGGGCCGCTTGAATCTGCTTTCTAGAGGAACCCTTTTGGAGGCTTTCTCTCAAATTTGCTCTAAACTGGGACAGGCACATAGCAGGCATGGAGCTGCTGTGCAATCACTTTGTAATAAATGGATAGTGTGATGTTGGCTCTCGTGAATGTTAAATGCATGTTATAAGGTTGAAAGAAATTCTGTTAAGATCTAGATAAGTGGTTTTTATCTGAATTTCATTATGCTGAAAATTGATCTCCAACCATTGGGAAAGCAGAAGCACAAAGCACAGACTCCAAGAGGCAGGACAAAGGCGGAGATGTGTCGGAAGAGTGACATATACATGAGTATGGGGAGGGTTGGCTTACCAGGGGTTTGGCTTGTCAACAGCATATATAAGGATTGTTACCAGTGTGGGTGATGTGCCTCTGGCTGCAGCTAAGCACCCAGCGCTATCCCTTTTTCCTTATTCCTTGTTTTGGTTCAATAAACCTTTTTAAAATTTTAAAAAGTGAGGCATCACATCTTACAACTGAGGACTTGTCAGGGATGAAAACTTTATCCCCATGGCCCTAGTAGATTTTGGGTGAGAGGCGTGCCCCGCCGACTTTGGTGGCTTGATAGGTTTCTTCTGGTGTCATCAGTGATTTGCAGGTTGACACCCCAAGGACAACAAGGGATCAAATAAGGAAAGAGAAGAAGGGGAAACAGGATGAAGGCCCCGTGAAAACTGTGGAAATAAACCTGCCACCTTTTTGTGCATGAAAAGATCTGGAATATTATGAGTATGGTGCGTGGGAAAGACAGAGGCGGAATCCAGGAGCTCGATTGGTGGGTGTGTGAGACACAGACCGGACAGTGATGTGAGTGTGAAGTCTTTCTAAGCCATGGTTCCGTATCTCCGTGAGGAGACCGGGCAGCAAATAGTCTAAGTGAAAGATGGAGACTGAATGAGCCCCAGAATAGCTGGGGTTAGGCTAGCTTGGGAAGAGGCTAGGAAGAGGGTTAGGCAAATGGAATCACGTTGGTCAGATTGCCTGTAATCCGAGTGCAGGAATCTTAGCTCCAGTCATACTGCATGGGATCCGGATCTGAGTCTGTCAAAGCTTAAGAATGGTTGGGTGTATTTGGGGTCGTGTTAGACTGCGGGCAAGATGTGACAAACCAACTCCCAAAGAGGCACTTTGGCCAGAAGTAGATGAAATTTCCTCAGGTTAGGAAACTCCCAAAAGAGAACAGTTTGAGCAGAACGCAAAGGGATGGTAGGACAGCTGGAGTGCGTACCACAACATGCCCAAATAGGGACAAGGGGTAGAACTAATTAGGCTTGTGGGATTGAGGGTTGTGGGGAATCCATACCCTCTAACCAAAAGAATCTGGCCTAGCCAGATTACAGACATATGGAACCACCAGACTGAGGATTGGGGATCCTCAAAAACCCAAAAGCATCAGACAAAATTTTAGAGTGAAAGCAGGGATTACGTCCGAATAGGAGCTTCAGGGAAAATGCTAGATTGAGAGTTGTGAGACAGGATTGAGGGTTGTGAGAGGAGATGGAGGGATGGGGTCTGAATTGGGGTTGACTTGACTAGCAGGGCTTGGACAGGTGCCCCTTGGACTGTGTCATATAGTGAGTGATGATTGGAAGTGAACGCTCTGAAATAAAAAGGACTCTATCGCTGTGTTGCTGTTTGATTGTGGCTGCCTGGAGGGAGGCAGGTTTTTGTTGCAGAGTGAAGAAGTGGCTTATTATTGGCTGCCTGGAGGGAGGTGAGTTTTTTATTGCAAGGAGTAGAAGGCACTTGTGATTAGCTGTCTGGAGGGAGGAGGGTTTTTGTTGTGGGGATGATGATGGGCTACCTGGAGGGAGGTGGGGTTTTGTTGCAGGGTGTAGAAGTGACTTGTGATTGGTTGCCTGGAGCGAGTGAGGCAGATTTTTCATTGTTTGGCTGCCTGGAGGGAGGCAGGCTTCATAATTGATTGTACAGAAAGGGAAATAGAAAAAGGATGGATTACAGGATTTCTTAAAGGAAGCACAGAAGGCATGAATCAGGAGGGATGAGGATAAAGTGAAGGCAAAGGCCAGAGTAACACTAACCATCATTAGAGAAGGAAGCCAGCATGCAAGGATCAACCCTTGTAAGGGAAAGGGACCCCAATTGGGAAAGGATAAGTGGAATATAGGAGGCATCAAGTGGGATATGGTTCCATGGGATGGGATCCCTAAGAAAGAAATCAGGGAATCAGGAAACCTAGATGAATTCGTTTTTATTGCAAGAAAAATGGACATTTTAAGAGAAACTGTCCCTGAAGAGACAGGGACTAGAAGGTTTTAAAAATTATCAAGAGTGGGAGGAGGAAGATTAGAGGTGTGAGGGGCTTTACCTCCTGGGGACAAAGTACCATCATGAGCCCTTAATAACCTTAAAAATAGGACCCCAGAAGGAGGAGTTTGAATTCTTGGTAGACACGGGAGCTGAAAGAACTTGTGTTTTTAAAATTCCAAAGGGATGTGAGAAGAGCCAAAATATAGTGCACGTAGGGGGTACAAAGGGGGAAGGGTTGAAAGCACTACTCATAAAGCAAGTCAGGTTTGAAGGGACAAATAAACTAGGAATCAGGGATATTCTATTCTATTCTATTCTATTCTATTCTATTCTATTCTATTCTATTCTAGTCTATTCTATTCTATTCTATTCTATTCTAGACGCAGGATGCAATTTATTGGGGCAGGATTTGCAGTTGCAGTTAGGCATCGGAGTGCTCCCAGAGGAAGGGAAAATGTTGTTAAGCTTTTCAGACTAAGAGAGGAAGATGAGGAAAGGATTCAAGAAATATTGTGAGCAAAACCTGGAAACTGAAGCAAGTAAAACATGGCTCCTATAGTAATAAAAATAGCTGATGAAGACCATCCAGTTTGGGTTATGGCAATACCTGCTCTCCTTGGAAGGCAGACGAGGACTGCAGCCAGTGGTCCGAGAATTGCTTAAAGAAGGGACCTTAGAAGCATGTATGTCACCCCATAAAAAAACAATATTACCAGTAAAAAAAGTCAGACGGAATTTTGTGGCCTGTCCAAGACCTAAGGGAGGTGAATAAAAGAACTGTGTATTGATATCTAGTAGTTACCAACCCCTACACGCTATTAAGTAATATTCCCCCATTGCATCAGCAGTGTAGTGTGATAGACCTCCAAGATGCTTTTTGGGCTTGTCCATTAGCAGAGAAAAATTGGGATATATTTTCTTTTGAATAGTAAGACCTCAGTTCAGGGAGAAAGCAACAATTTTGGTGGATAAGGTTACCCCAAGGATTTTCTGAATTCCCAAATTTATTTGGACAAGCACTAGGAGAAGTACTACAACTTTTCCCCACCACACCTGAAATAAAACTTATTCAGTATGTGGATGATTTACTTCTCTCAGGAGAGGATGAAAAGAAGGTCCATGTGTCCACCATAGTGTTATTAAATTTTCTGGGAAACCAAGGTCTTAGAGTATCAAAAGGAAAGCTTCAATTTGTAAAACGTGAAGTAAAATACCTAGGCATACAATTTGTCAAGGGAGCCGGCAACTGAATCCTGAGAGAATTACAGGAATAGTCTCACTTCTGTGGCCAAAAATTAAGAGGGAGGTTAGAAGGCTTCTAGGCTTGTTAGGATATTGCAGGCTATGGATTGAAGGGTACACTCAGGCGAGACTATTGAATCAGGCACCCCCAATGTAGGGGATAATGTGCTCTGACTCCATGATTCAGAAGGCTGAACAAATGCTTTATTAAGCTATATTATATTATACTACACTATACTAATACTATACTATACTATACTACACTACACTAAACTATACTAAAGAAAAACCCATGACCCTCTCCAGACAGTCAAGACACAGCTTTGACCCAATTGGTCAATCAGTCCAAACAACCATCACCAGAGTCCAGTTAACAAACTCCTCTTCAGTAAACAATCTCCATAACAGCTTCCACATGTGCCAAACAGCAGGAGCAGCAAGTACAGATAAGAATTGTTTTCTCTTCTCTCTCTGAGCTTTCTCACTGCCTTCCCCAGGAAAAATCCTGGGAGAGAGAATTATGTCTCTGTCTGTTCAAAGAGTATGTGAATACCACACAACACCAGGTTGGCCCCCGCACTCGCCACCAAGATTATATAAACCTGTCATGGGTAGCAACCCCATAGGCATGGTAGGTAGGAGTAAAAGCCATACCAGACCTCTATCATTTCCTTTTTGTCTATTACTCCTTAGTTGTCTTTTCCTTCCTGGAATCCAAACAAAATTCTTGTTACAAAAGTTACCAATCACTTCACCTAATAAAAATTCTAGGTTCTTTTTTCACAGTCCAAACCCACATCAATGGATACTGTTACGACCCATCCAAACTAGAAACTTGTACACTTAACAGACAGAAATATTGGGTTGTAGAAAATCTAGGAGAAGGTGGTCAGCAGTTGGAAAGTAAATGTCCAGAAGGGGAAAGATGGGTTTGTTTTACAATTGTCCTCCAGGGTGGGGCCCAGGATTTGGTGAAAGAGCAGGTAGTAAGCAAAACAAAAAAGCATGTAGAGCGATGTAACCTTAGGCAAATCCAACATGAAATAGGAATCCCTAGATTAGGGAAAAATCTGTTTGTGGACTTAGGAGAAAGGATAAGCAGATCACTAAACACAACCAACTGCTAGGTTTGTGGGGGAGCCATAATGATGGAGGAACGGCCATGGAGGGGCAGTAGCTTGGGCCCTGTTGAAATGGAATCGAACAAATATAAAAGGGAAGAGTTGACCAGAAGGATCTTAAGTTCAGTGGTAATAGGGGAAGAGTGTCTCTGGCGCATCAGGAAGCATTTTCTTAACAAGGTAGGACCACTTGCAAGAGATAAAAAGTCAGTAATGGGACTTTTGCATGGTGGAGCCCCAAAGAACCAATGGAGTATTGGGCCCAGAGAAAAATGGATGATAAAGAATTGCAAATATAACAATGAAACTGGACTCTTCCTGTATAATGATCCAGGTAAAAATCCGTATGCTGAAATCCTGGAGATATCCAAATGTTGGAAATATATCAATCAACAAAGTAACAACTATTGGAGAGCGCCAGATGGCCTATTCTAGATATGTGGGAAGAGAGCTTTCCCAGAACTACCCCCTCTTTTCCCCCAGTGGAGAGGGAGGTGTACTCTGGGAATTATACAGCCTGGACTTTTTTCTCTTACCTGGGAAGGATGGGGATGATTTAAGGGTACTGGTTTATGAGGCTTTAAAAAGAGATAAAAAGGAACTAATTGGAGGATCTCAAAAACAGGGAAATGAGGAATGCCCTCCTAAATGAATATTGGAAATCTGTGGGCCAACCACATGGGCACAAGATGGAAGCTGGGGATAACAAACTCTGATCTATATGCTAAATCAAATCATAAGACTCCAAGCAATTCAAGAAGTAATAACTAACAAAACTGCTTTAGCATTGGAGTTAATATCTAACCAATAAAGACTAACAAGGGCCACTGGATATCAGAACAAGGTTAGCCTTGGACTACCTATTAGCAGAAGAAGGGGGTGTCTGTGGGAAGTTCAATACATCTGATTGTTGTTTGAAAGTAGATGACAACAGGGATGCCATCCTGGATATCACCAAAGATATCAGGAAAATAGCCCATGTTCCAGTCCAAAAATGGGAATCAATATTAAAGCCAGCTGGTGGGACAACTTACTGGGGATGGAGTGGTGGAAAAAATTAGGCTTCCTCCTCATGTGTACAGTGGCAGGATTATTATTTCTTCCTTGTATGATGCCCTGTTTCATTTGATTAATCACAAGAGTAATTCAGGGTATGCCGAGAGTGGCAACACCTATGGACACAAAATAGTCTATATCCAGAATGGCACAAAGAATAATGGTGCTGAAAAAGCAGAGCACACTAGAGGACCCCTTCAAATAAGCCAGACAGATCTATGAAGAGCATGAGTGGATCCCCAAAGGAATCAAAATTGTCACTCAAGCCAAATAACTTACAAAAATGGAAAAGGGGGGATTGAAATAAATGGATAGTGTGATGTTGGGTCTTGTGAATGTTGAATGTGTCTTATAAGGTTGAAAGAAGTTCTATCACAATCTGGTGGTTTTTACCTGAATTTTGTAATGTTGAAAGTTGATCTCCAACCATTGGGAAAGCAGAAGCATGAAGGACTGCACAGACTCCAAGAGGCAGGACAAAGGAGGAGATGGGTCGGAAGAGTGACATAGGCATGAGTGGGGAGGGTTGGCTTACCAGGGGTTTGGCTTGTCAACAGCATATATAAGGATTGTTACCAGTGTGGGCGGTGTGCCTCTGGCTGCAGCTAAGCACCCAGCACTGTCCTTTTTTCCTTATTCAGTCTCTTATTGTGGTTCGATAAACCTTTTTAAAATTTTAAAAAGTAAGGCGTCCTTTCTCACAACTTTAAATAATGATTTTGAAAAATACAACATGTAATCTTATCTGTGAGATAAGGTGAAAATAGGTGTTGGGAGTTAGGATTTTTTCCTTTTTTTTTTTTCCCCTCATGGAATTTTGTCCCATAAATTGCTGGGAAACGATAACTACAGATACTTAAGAAAACAAAAGATGTGGTTGGGTGTCACAACATTGCATTGAAATGGCCCTGACTGGGAGTGGGTTGCAAGTGACAAGGTGAGGTGGTTACTCTGGAGGTTTGGGGCTAGGTTTTTGGTTGGCTGGGTTTCTAGGTTTGGGAGAGGAAGGAGCTGTTTGCTGTTTTCCCTGCCACCTGACTGCTCGGAGCTCAGAACCAGTGCATGTGGTGCCAGAACATCGGGGTCGGCTCCTGCCAAACCCTCTACCCGTAGCATTTTGCCATGGCCACTCCTGCATGTTGGACTCCAAGATCTTGGTCTGCTGTGGTCTTCGTGCCCTGCAAATCTGTTCAATCACTTTTTTTTGTTTCCCAGATGTTTTGGCGGGGGGGGGGGCAGGGGGGGGGTGTGTGTGTCCCCATATGGGCCACTTCTGTGTGGTAGCTCAACAATCACGACCAGCTGCCGCCTGTGATTTCCCGTTTCAGCTAAGCCACCATTAGCCGCGTGGTCTCCAAGCTCGCACCACAGCGCCCCCTGCAGCCGCGGGGCAATCATCGCACCTGCTCTGCCTGCTGGGAGCCACCAGCCTCCCTGCCACCAGCATAACTACAACAAAGGAGAAATTAAAGAGCAGGAAGAGTCCAGAGGGAAAGGGGTCATATTCTCCATTCCAAGGGAGGTTCTCACCTTCCTTGGCAGGTACCTGTATTTCAAAACAAGACAATAGGATACCATTGTGCTGAGACACAAAATTCCTTATATGAAGACATTAGCCTTGCTGAGCATGGGCACACTGGAAAACCAAGCAGAAAACTGACTAAGTGGATTTAGATTAGGATCTTCACAACAAATGTTTGGGGCAGTTTTCAGGTATCTCCTGTGCTCATACTCCCAGCTGAGAGTGTTTTGCAAAAGAAGAAAAAGTCATGAGTAATCAACCAGTCTTTTTTTTATTTTCCTATAGCAGGAGCAAAGAGCAGTGTGGCAGTGGGGGTTTAAAGATTATATTTAGTCTCTCCCTGATTGTGGCAGTGGGGTTTGGTAGATTATATGTTTAGTCTCTGCCTCCACCTGTCTTCCTGCCTTTTTTCTGTGGCAGTTACGATAATTCCAGATTCTTCCCTGTCTATCCTCCAAAATCCTGCCCCTGCAGCCCATCATAATTTGTTACACCCATTTATCCAGAAGATTTGCTGTCAGTTACGATATTTCCCTTCTGTCATTGGTATGTACCTTTCCCACTCCATTTTATGTTTACATTTGTCCCCCTGCGACCCCTCCTATCTAGCCCTTGAGTCATTAGACAGTCTCCTCCCAGGAATCCACCTCTCCTTCATAAAAGCTGCTGGTTTTTTTTGTTTCCTGCTCTTTGCTGCTGCCCCCTCTTAGACCCAGCACTGCGTCAGCCTTGGTGCTACTCCTGCGTGGTGCTGCCCACATGGCACTGCCTGCGCGGTGCTGCCACTCCCTTGCAGTGGTGCATCACCTGCCCTGCTTCCGTGCGGTGTTGTAGCCTTGGCGCTGCTCCTGCCAAGCTGACATTGCATCCTGGTCTCAGGAGGGATGATTGTGCTGGTTGCCCGTGCGCTTTGATCTCCTTTCACTTTCTGCATGTGCGCCAGGAGTGGCTGCACCCTGCCTTAGCTGTGGGCAGGCAGGATTGCAGTTCGGCCACTGGCTGGGATTCCAGACTGCCAGAAGCGGCTGATAAATGCAGACCCACGTTGAAGGATCGGAGCAAAGGAAAAAGGAAGGACTCTTTGCTTGCTTCTCCGAGCTGCCTTTATTCTTTCCCAAGGCAGGAGCGGCGCCAAGGGAGCAGCATGAGCAAGACCCCACTGAAAGAACTGTCTCCAGGGTGCATGGACACCCTTGTGAAGTGAAGTTCATGGACCATCAAGTGCCACTGGTGAAATTGCGCACTTTTTGGTTGATGCAGCTCCCATTGGGCAGGAAAGTTAACCCCCTCCATTCCGGTTCCAGATGTGAGAGGAACTTTCCCCTGGATCAGAGACCACCTCTGAGACTTTTGTTTCTAAGAATCTTCATTTTTGTGAGTATTCCAGTGTTCAGGAAGGACCCAGCTGGGGTACTCTGGATTTTGGGTGGGGGGCACTCCTGCAGATTAGGAGAGACATAGCGCACAACATTAAAACAGAGCTCCTTCCCTAGACCCTAATACCTTGCTTCCTTTACCTGTAGAAAAACCTGTAGGTCGTCTCCCGGATTCCTCACCTTACCCAGAGTCACAAAATGGTGAACACCACATGGCTTGGTTCCCACCTTGTGGTTCTTCTTCTTCTTCTTCCCATAATCCCTTTCTCCCTTGTTCCCTTCCCCTGTCTGAAGACCCTCAGTTGTGTTCTGGCTCTTCTCATCCTCAAATTACCCTGGCTTTGCCACCTGTATCTCCCTCTGATGAAGCGTTTCTAGATTTCATAGACAAAGTCAGAATAGTTGTAAAAAGGAGAATTCCTAGATCTGAAGCCCAAGATGATATAATTATAGACATTGTAACCGAAGGTGCGAATGAAGACTGCAAGACAGTCATTCTCAGCCTTCTTTCATTGCCACCACCATTGCTAGACTTAACTATAGAAGAATGTACCAGAAAAGCGAGACTTCCTGAAGTAGAAGCACCAAAAATAGTCACCACAGCAGTAACAGACGCTCAACTACCTCCCACCTCACCACGAGTGTCAAGACTACATCCCTGCTTTCACTGCAAGCAGAAGGGACATTTTGTAAGGGACTGTCCCTATCTGGGGAAAGACCCCCACTTCCACCAAGAATGGAGAAGAAAGAGAGCATGAAGAGAATGGCCAACAAAAAAACTAGCACATGAGCGCAACACTGCCCCACGCAAAGACATAAATGGGGCAGAGCTCAGAGAAGATAGTTGCGAACAAGACCGATGAAATATCACCCCGTCACCTTTGGAGGACCCAGCCAATGTTTCTGTAGCCTCCAACAGAAAGAAGATAAAAGAACAAGAAAACTCAGAACTCCCATATTTCTTTTCTTTATTTTCTGGTGGAAGTTATTGTTAAGTTTCCCTAATGTGTTTTTCTTCTTTTATGTTCAAGTGGCATCCATACCAGACAATATGTGGAAACAGCTGATCACATTACTCCTGGTGTTCCTCCAGCCCCAGATTTTCAAGGTGTGGATTGTCCCTCAACCGAGGCAAAATGTTTGAGTAACCCTTGCTCGTGTGCTGCAGCAAGACCATCTATGTCTATCAATGCCCTAAGCTGATGACCCAATGTTGACCTACCTAGTAGGGGTCCCACTTTCATTAGATCAGTACCCTTCACATCTCTGGTCCCTTGTAAACAATACAAACCAAAACCCTCCTCCAAATCTCAAACATACCTCCCTATTAACAATCCTTTAGTTTTGTGGAACAAATAGTCCTCTAGTTTGCCCCAAATGGAAAAAGAGCCCATAGAGTTTGAGTGCTTAGGTCCAACGATAGTCCCTTTTTGCATTCATTTCCCTTATAAGCCCCGTTTTCACCCTGAAACTTATATTTCTGTTAAGATTTACCTTAAGAATTTCAAGCAGCCTCGTGGTGTAAATCTATTATCCAGCTACCTCTCACCTATTCCAGTGGGCACCTCGCACCCCTGAAACTCCCAAAAGGAATTTTTTTTTACTTGTGGGCAGAGAGCCTGGGTGGGGATCCCCTCTTGTCTTAAAGGAGCTCCTTGTACTCTTGGTCAGCTGTCACTGTTTTCCCCCAACCAGACCCAAATTGTTAATTGGAAATCTAAATTAAATAATTCGGCCCCTCAAGAAGTTAAATGTAGCACAATACAATTAGATGAAAACTGCGATTAGAAACCTGGTCCAAACCAACAAAGACAGCTGCGTCTATATTTTGCTGTGGGTAGCAGCTGCAAAAGCACTTGGGAAATTGGGACATCTCGAGTGCTCAAAAAACAGGCCAACTTAACATCGACAGTGATCAGCGATCTCCTAGAAGAAGAGGAGGAGACTAGGAAAGTGACTTTACAAAATCGGGCAGCCATTGATTTTTTATTGATGGCACATGGGCACAGGTGCCAAGAGTTTGAAGGACTGTATTGCTTCAACATCAACGACAAAAGCCAAAGCTTCCATGCCTCAATCAATAAGATCAAGGCAAAAAATTTATCTTGTGCAAAAGATAAAAGAGGACACTGGAGACTGGTTTTCTAACATCTTTAAAGAATAGGGTTTGTCCGGATGGATGTCATCTGTCATCAAAGACATTTTTTTAGTTGTTTTAATTCTGTTTTTAATTTCTGTTGTTAGTGTTTGCTAAAACTGTTACCAGCTCTAGACAAAAACCTTCTCTGCCTCAGTGATGGTGGGAAGAATCTAAAGTTTAATTAACTGCCACTGCCATCATCCCCTCAATGCTATCATAAGAATTAAACAAAAAAGGGAGAATTGTGGAAGTGAGGGTTTGAAGGTTATATTTAGTCTCTCCCTGATTGTGGCAGTGGGGTTTGGAAGATTATATGTTTAGTCTCTGCCTCCACCTGTCTTCCTGCCTTTTTTCTGTGGCAGTTACGATAATTCCAGATTCTTCCCTGTCTATCCTCCAAAATCCTGCCCCTGCAGCCCATCATAATTTGTTACACCCATTTATCCAGAAGATTTGCTGTCAGTTATGATATTTCCCTTCTGTCATTGGTATGTACCTTTCCCACTCCATTTTATGTTTACATTTGTCCCCCTGCGACCCCTCCTATCTAGCCCTGGATTCATTAGACAGTCTTGGACCCATGCAGTGGTGCGTCACCTGCCCCGCTTCCGCATGGCGTTGTAGCCTTGGCCCTGCTCCCGCCGTGGGAAAGAATAAAGGCAGCTCAGAGAAGCAAGTAGAGTCCTTCCTTTTTCCTTTGCTCCAATCCTTTGATGTGTGTCCGCATTTATCAGCCGCTTCTGGCAGTCTGGGATTCCAGACCAGTGGCCAAACCGTGATCCTGCCTGCCCACAGCTAAGGCAGGGTGCAGCCACTCCTGGTGCACTGCCGAAAGCGAAAGTAGACCAAAGCACACAGGCAACTGGCACAATCGTCCCTCCTGCAATCGGGACGCAACATCAGAGCAGGGGTCAAGAAGTGGAAGAGTCTCAAAGCCATGTAAGACCATGCCAGAGCACAGGAGCCAAAATGAGGCAGGCAGCCTGAGAGAATCATTTTAATGGGCTCCTGTGCCTCCCTAGGAGTGAAAAGTCTGTGAGGCCAGGAACCTCTTCATCATTAGCATTTCTTAGGAAGCAAGGGAGAGTGAGTCTGCATTGTGTTTTTATCCACTGAATAATTTGGGTGTTGCCAGCAGGAGCTCCAGGCTGGGGTAATAGTCATGTTTTCTTCCCTTTTCTTTCTGTGCTCCACCTGGATCCAGGCCTGGCACCAGGGTCTGTCAAAACCCCTGCCTGTAAGGCTTCTGTAGTACCAGATGTGCAACATAGGACTTGAGACAACACTTCATTCCCTCTTTATTTATTCTGTTTAATCTTGTTAGAGAAATAAAAGACTGTATATCAAACACATAAAGCACTTAGACACATGTTTAGAATAGTTTTGAGTAATTAGGAGTTTCACAATGCCTGTCAGCACAAGAATACTTTTAATAATGTTTTCTTATTTTATATTTTCATGCTGGTACTTCCTGTCTTGATCACAATTAGAGAAAATTAGGGTAAGAAAGGTAAAAAATTATATTTGATTGTTTTCTACTTTCCCAAAGGTATGTGATTGATTTGTTTCATGTTTAATTAAAAATTTGCATAATTTCTTATTTAACAGTATTGTTTTTCGTTTTTGGAATTAATTCATCCTGTAGGCAGATTTGTCTTTGGCTCTGTTAAAAATGGGACCAGAGTCCTGGTACTAAAAGTGATTTCAACATTTATTATAATAGAAAGGCCTAAAGCATGGGGGCCTGTGGGCTGAGCATGAGCATTCCCATCGAGAATGCTGCAGTGCCGGCGCTGGGTCTTCTTCAGCAGCGATGTCCCCGATGTTCCAGGTGGAGCAGCACAGATTCAGTGGGTCAGATGCGACCCTTTTATCCTGTTTTTTGTCCCTCTGGATTGGTTTCTTTTTGGATCCTTCATTTGCATGAAGGTTCAAGGCACTTGATTGGCCCATTACAGTTCTGCCCAGGCTGGCTTGTTTTGCATGGGGGGGTGGCGCACTTAGGTGTATTATGGTACGTTGAGTGCCTTATTTCTTACACCTATCCCTTTAACCCCTTTTACAATATAACAACCAAACTAACATTACATTCTTAACAATTATCAACTATTTTACAACAGTTTATAACCTATTTTTAACAGCTCTATCTTGTTTGCTTTTTAACCCACTTGTAGAACATAAATACTCTAATGATGCACTATTTTTTGAACAGTTGTCTATAGTCTAGAGATCTACAGTTTACGGTCTTTGGTCTCTGGAATTAATGAATGTTCACACTTTGCTTGATCTCTCTGTATCTAGATTGGACTAAGCAATGACAAAAGTTCTGATACAAAAAATGCATTTCCTTTGGTATTTAAATTACACGTCTAACCATGGAGTGAAGTGCTGAACTGACGTGAGGGATAGTTCACAGGCATCAAACTGTGGGAACTTCATTTTATAAGAAGAGTGAGTCTAGCATGTTTTCTGGACAGAAATTCTTGCATATGTGGTGTAAAGTGGACAGTATTGGGAGGACTTCACATACATTGCATGTGTACAGACAGTCTTTGTGGTAAAAATCACAAGAGTGTATGTGGTACACATCCTGGAAGCAGCAGATTCAGCATACCTGAACTATAGTATTTATCCAACTTATCTACCACTCTTCAGCAGGCACATATTAGGACAAAAATGTGTATTTCACCCAGTAAGAAAAGACAGACATGCCAAAACCAGAATAGCTTTATATAAACACCAGGTGTAGGTTTTTTATTTGCAGATAGTTTAACCACTTATGAGTGACACTTAAGATTGCTTACTGAGGGAAAGTGCCTTTCCTATCTATGGTGAAAACAACAAAATAACCATGTAGAGACTTGAAAATTTAAAATAAATTTTGTTTGTGCTGCTCCACTCCATGTACCTAAAATTGTATCTGTGCATCTTTGTAACTTTAGAGTCTTTTAAACACAGATAGAACAAATGCCAAATGAAAAACTTATTTGCCCACTGCATTTTTACTGAGACTTATATCAAGTTTTAGTGTTGCATAGGCAAGCTTTTTCCTAACAAATATAAATGTTCAGGAAAAAATATTTAAGCCAGCAGGGTCACTTAAATTTATCAATCCCATATATATAAGAAATGTGATAGCAGAGGTTTTGTTGATACCCCACCCAAGATTGCTTTGATAATGAATACTTCAGAGATTTGGACTGTTTTAAGATATTCCCTTAGGAAAAAAGACAGCCTTTTATGAATTCCTTAGCTCATTCTAGAGTGCAAAAGACCTCTGCTGGTGGAAATTTGCACATCTATTCAAATAATCATTATTTGGGTCTTTTCATTTGTGTCCAAATGCTGTTGCACTACTTCCTCATTACTTTTTTACAGTAATCTTCTAAGAGGAACTGGAATATTTCAGAGTTGCTGTATGTTAGAAGATTATCACCTGTCTTCAGTACCAGAAATATATATGACCAAGAAATACTACTGAGGATGTCACAACTGCTGAAAAACTAAAGAAAAGACAGTTACCCCAAAATACTTGTTTTTATATAAAGCACTTTGCCTGTGGCATCCATTCTGGCTTCATCCTCTCCTTATAATGAGCAGATTCCTGTAAGGATAAAATTAAATCATGTAAGTGATACTCGAATAATCTGTACAGAAGATAGATTTGATTTGGAAGACAATCGTCATTCTGCGTTTACTAATAGATTGTTATAATCTTTCTACGGGATCCAAAACGTTTGTGATCTGACTTGTGTTTATAAAATTTGTAATTTTTCTATCTCTTCCTATGAATGGTACTTAGGGAAAGATAACAGCCAACAAACTTTGCAAGGACCGTGGTATTAATTTTTAGGCAGGCATGGAGAAATAGAAAATTATGGCCTTGTAGATTTCCTAGATTATGTCTGTTTTGAAAACATAATCTGAATTCTGGAATCACCTAAATTCCTAACGTTACATTACCATTTTCTAGCTCACTATTTTCTATGAAAATATGCGCTCACTTTTGTTATTGATAAATATCTGAAAGTAATAAACAAAAAATGGGGGGGGTACCCACTTCCTATAGTTGCTGAGCAATGTTTGCCAGTTGTATCATAGTAGCAGAGTGGTTAAATACAATGTGAAAATACTAGATGCTTGTTTAAAGACAATTAAAAAAAGAAAAAGCACATTAAAAAACCCAATTTGTGAAAGCTTCAGTCTCAGAAGATTCTCAATTTCAACATACCCCTGTTTTTTGCTGGGGAAGGAAAAATTCTTCAGAAACTTGCTAACCAGCCAGATATCTCTAGGGAGAATGCTGTCACAGGACAGGGAAATTCCTGTCATTTATATGCTGTTTTTACAAATTGGTTTTAGCCCTTCAACTTTGAGTGTCTTGTGTGACAAAAAAGGTAGCAGAAGAGGCATGGCAAGAGCACAGATTGATATATTTTTGCCCTGGTTTGCAAGAGAAGTTGTATTCATTTTTCACCATCCAGGTTTTTTCTTCAGCATGTTTCTTGCTAAGTTCACAGAGAATGCTGGAAAAATTACTTTCAACACTTTCTTCTAATTTATTACATCCCCCATATGCACCCATAGAAGAGCAGGCACATGCATACATGACAATAGCTCCTTATTAATGGCTGTTCTGTTGAAAAATGTTCTCTTTTTTTTGCCTAGTATTCTAGAAGTAGCTCTGACAGGAATAGTTTCTCTCCAGTGTCACAGGCCATCAACCAAACTTTCTTTGTACAGAAGACATTTGTGGTTTTAAATCTCTGAGAAAGAAGCTGAGTTTTTGTTGCTGTCATGTCATTGTTTTAGGGTTTTTTAACAGGAGATTGGAAAGGAAAATTTAAAATGTTATCCAAAAAAAGTTGACAAAAAATAATCTGTTGCTGAAGGGCTGAGTCCAGCTTGCTGAGAGCAGCTTTATGAGCTTGGATTATTTGTTTGTCTGGCTGTTTGGTTTTTTCCAAGTCTGACGAGAGCAGTTTTGTGGACTTTGGCTGTGTAATTTTCATTAGTTTTTCAGTGCTAAGTTTGTTTTTTGTTAGCCCACCTAATTTTTGAAAAGTCTTGTTTTTGTATTGAGATTGATGTCTGAGAGAACTTTGTGCTGTTTCCATGAGTCATAAAGGTATAAGGATTTGTTCTGATAAACTCTGTGATCACCACCATCCCTGAGCACCTGACTGACAATTGGATAGGCTGGCTTCTTGCAGACATCTGGTCCTTCATACCTGTAGAAGGTGCCATAAACTGACATAGGCAATCCAGTTTTAGATGTCATTAGGACCTCTTCCCAGTCTGTCTCTGCTTTACCCCTCAGGATTGCCTAGAGTGTTTTGCATTCATGTATGTCTGTGTACAGTGAAGATGGCTGCAATCAGCAGGATGGCAACACTCAAAATAATTGTCAAAGGCCCTAAATTCTGTGTCACATCCACTTCTCACATAATTTTAAGAAAAAAACTCAACAATACAAAACTTCCTGACCTTGTCTGTTCTTGAAAACACTTACATGATATGGTGTCATGTCATGTATGATATGACTCAGACAAAGCATATTTGAAAATCGAGGAGGTTGGGTGGAGATTATGAAAATATCATTCATGGGTGGGGATTATGAAAATATCAGTCATGTTAGGCAAATGTTTGTCCTCCCTCCTTTAGAAACAGGAAAGCTGTGAGAGTTTTCCAGAGTTGTAAAGCTGAGATAGGAGGGCTGCTTTACAGCAGACTCTCACTTGTCCCTCCTCTGGCTTCTTAGGAAGCATTAAGGCATGCTCTGCAGTACCTGTGCTAGCACTGGTAAGACTTGTTTACTTTCCCTTATTCTTTATTGAAGCTGCATGTGTTTTGTAAGCCTTCTCCACAGAAGCACTGTTTGGCAGAAGGGCAATGCCAAAGGAAGTATCTTCGGAGGACGAAACTCCTTTTCTGCTGTCCCACTGTGTTCAAATACATTTAATGTAGAGGGAAGGTGTGTCTTACACAGCAGGACTGTCTCTCATACCATATTATTCCAGGTGCATGGGACAATGCCATTACCAGTGGCTAAAGCTTGAAACTTAAGTCACTGAGTTATGAAACATACACTATCTAAGATAGTAAGCTGTCTACTTTTATTGGCTTGTATAAAGTCAGATTAAGTTATTGACTTATTAACTATACTCCTCATTTTCTCAGATGCAGAGATAGAATTCGTAATTGCTTAAATGAAACATCTGGTTGACTAAGGGACAAAAAATCTGGCCTGCAACACAAAAGATTACATGTGCTTACAATGTCGCTCCTGTGACTCCAGTATGCCAAATATGCTCTTATCAACACACAAAGGCAAAATGTTTGCCCTCAGGGTTTCCTGTGCCAGTTCGCACATGGGCAAAGTTAATGTTCATGAAGGCTAGCAGAGTCTGATGTGAATGAAACCTTAACCAAATTTTCTGTGGGTAACTTTAAATTTACTTTTGTAGCCTCAGAATTAGATCTGAAGTGACTGTCAGTTAAATCAGGAGTAATTTTGGACAAAACCTATGTACTAAAAATATCAGTTGAAACTTTGTACTGAAGAGAGAAAAAAGGAGTAATTACCATTAAACACTTGCCAGGCCAGTTCTGGTGAACCTGTAGCATTTCTAATCTGAGATACAAGATCAACCTCATCTGGCTTCTTTCCTTATAAACTGACACACATCAAGCATGATGACTTCTGACTGAAGTCAGCCAGGCTGCCTGTGAATCAACCAAAAGTTATCTGAATCTGCTCCAAATACATGACAAAATTGTGTAGTACTAGCTGCAACCAAGATGAATTAGTGTTTGCTTCTCTGTGTTAAACTGTTATTGAGATATTAGTGAAATGCATACTCATCCTACAATGGCTTTTAGAACCATTATTATCTTCTCATAAGAAATTTGAACTCGTGTAAGGATGAGGTAGGGATAAAAAGTTCAGTGAGAACCAGATTCTACCAATTCCTGTAAATAGCAACATGTAAAAATAGTTTGCACTGATGCTGTACCCTGAAATGACTCCTTACAGGACTCATTTTACATTGCAAGGGCCAGTACACTTAACTATTGCTGTAACCTTTATGACTTACAGAGACTAATTTTATCAAGAAGAAAAAATGTTCTAAATTTCAGTACTGGAAATTTAGCTTTGTCCATAAGAATGAGGTCAGTTATTCCTGGTTCTGACAACACTAAAAATGAAAACAATCAGGCCATTTACCTCTTCTGGAATATCTGTATGTAACTCTTGAAACCAGTGGAAACAGAAATAGCAGGATATCTGCCTTTTATAGATTCAGCATTTCTATATAGATTTCACTGTCATGCTGATATGAGGAGACATGGAATGCTGCTTTTACCATTCCCCTTGAAGTTGTACACAATTATTAAAATTAAAGTAACAATTTGTTTTTAATAAAATAAACAGAAGACTGAACACATAGAGGGGATAAACCTATTGATTGTAGGACAGAGCCCAAACATGTTTTCAGACATTAAAGAAGACAGTACTTTTCATAGGTTATTCCCTGTGAGTCATTTGTCATTCAAGAGACTTACCATCCTGACTACCTCACTTATCTCTCTTGGCTGGTACACTATTCTTTAAAGAAATTCCAAGAATACTGTTTCCCAACAAAATTTGTTGCAGAGGAAGGAAAAGATCCCACAGGGATCCAAAACTGGATCCCCACAGGGCAGGAGGATGAGACTAACAGTAAATAAAATGCTAAGTCAGCTTTCAAGGAGACTTACACATAGTAAGAATTTGTAATTGCTTTGGCCTAATGGGACAGGCTGGCACTGGAATTTTCTATGCTTTCCTGTTGCTGCTGTGGAGCGCATATGGAAGAGCATTATGAGCATTATGAGCATTAAGAGCCCATGGGCAACACAGCCCCACTCTGCACTGCTGCAAGGGTAGGCTGAGGACTTGAAGCCCTGGAGAGCTGTTGTAGGCATGCAGGGATTGCTGCTGGTTCAGCTGTTTGCTCTCATTTCAAGTCCCACCTTCACCCCTCTTCTTGACCTGCTTCATGGGCTAGCAGAAGAAGAGGAAAGAGTAGATCCAGGGCTTTATTTAATTGCCAGGTGCTCTGAAAGGATAGAGAAAGACTGAAGCACATGACCAATTGTGCTTATATCGGGAACATGAGGCTAAGGCAGTATTTCTGTGTTTTATACATGCTCCCTTCTCTTTCTTCTTCACCAGCAGCACAATGGCTGAAAGGCCTGTCCCAGATTTTTAGGCCTGTCCCAATGGCCTGAAAATCTGTCCCATGAATAGTTAATATTAGGGCTACTGGAAATGCCTGAAATAATCCTCAGTGTATCTGAAGATCTTGGTCCATGGATGTCGCTATCCACTTCTAAAACTGGCCTCAAGTGTATAAATGACTGCTAAGGGGTCTGAGTTCAAGAAGCATGCTGAGGTGGGACAGAGGAGCAAAGAGGTAACTTAATGTATTTGTCAAGCTCCCTCTTCTTTGCTTCCAGTATTTGCTCAGGGACACAATGGCAGTGGGCTTGGCCTCCCCATGACAACAGTGATATAAAATGCATTCAAGGATAGGCACGGTGCCAGCTGCTTGGTTTGTAAGAAAGTGAAAAGGCAAAGATGGTTGGGGCTGATAATTGTCTCACTGGCAGACAGCAACAGGAAAAAAATCCACTGATGCAAGTGGGATTATATTGGTGCAAATCTGTTGTTTCATGGATCCTTATGAGAGCAACTGAAGAGTTGGTGGTCCTAATTAGTCCCTGGTGCCCACAGAGAATGATGGTGTTAGAACAGAGAGGTCTGATTGCACTCTTCTTGCCAAAAGAAACCTACTGAGATGGTGCTGGTGCCCTGTCACTAATTGCAGGCCACTCTCCTGAAGTGGAGAGATAAGAAGAGTATCTTGGAATGATATAGTTGCCCTAGCCCCATCAGAGAAGTGCCTAGTCCAGTGCTAAGGAAGGAAAATATTTTTGCTCAACATCTGATCTACTATTCTGCCTAAGATCCTTTGGAAAGAAAACCCTTGATTCACATATGTGGATGAATCATTTGGTATGCAGTTTTCTTTTTGTCAAACCAATGGCACTTTGGCCAAGTCTCTCCATAGAAGCAGGGCTGCACCATTTGTATCCCATATCAGTTGAAATAAAAATGATATATGACTTTATATCTGGCAGAGCTTAAAGCAGTAATAATAAAAAATACTAACAATCTAGTGATCTAACAGCCAAACATCATAATCCATGATTTCTTTTTGGGAAACAAGAAAATTTTCCTCCTCCCTATTAACTGTACTGCACTGGTTCCAACTAGGTCTCCTTAGAGAACTGCTCATTTAACTGGTCCTTTTGTAACAAAAATATTATACAGTACTTCTGCAGAATGAAGAGGAAACTCAGCTAGATAAAAACTGTTGCAAAAAAGCCTAACAGTCCTAAGATCTGGCTGCTTCTTAAACCATTCCAGTGCTTGTGGAACTTACTTAGTCCAGGTTATCAGCATATTCATTTAGCTTCAGTATCCCACAGGGAAAAGGACAGAAAGCTGAATTGTTGTCATGCCTGTTAGCTATTTTACACTAGGTAGTACAAGAAATACCAATTGTTCTGCAGATGTGATTCTGTCTCTTCCTTCTTCATCTGAAATGCAACATGCCTCATTTCTTTTTCTCTTCATAGCAAAGTATGGTGATTTGCTGGTGATTGTTTTACTTGTCACAAAGAAGATCCTTGGACAGTCTTTTGCCAGAATACCATATTGTGTGTCCTTCACTCCTCATGGTTGTTTGCAATGCAAATTGTAGGCTTCGACTCCTGTAGTGCCATATCTATGGTAACCAAATGAAGGTAAGTTTGCATTACTTCCTTAGTGAAGTGTAATCATCTCCCTGGTATATGTGCCAAGAAGGCAAACAAAGTTAAAGGAACAGTAGTATATTTCATGGAAAGGGAAGCAAACAAAGCATCTTTGCTTTTTTTTCCAATTCTTTTCCCCGTGTGTCAGCTGCACTCACTCCTTCACCCTCTCTTTCCTATCTTGTCTCTTTCTATAATTCCCATTGTTAAAAGCTAGATTAGTTCTGATTTCTGCTTTCCCTTTGCCAAAAGTTTAACAAACATTATCAAGTCAAACTGCCAACCTAAACACTACTTCTTGGCAAAAGCCTTTCCTTGACCTTCTTGGTATCTTCAAAAAAATACAAACAATGGGTGTGGAAAGCCTAGTGAAGAATGCCAGTACTTGTATTCCAGTTTTTCAGACATCTGGTAGACCAGAGGCAGACGTGCACCAGCTTCCTATTGTTCCACTATATTAATAACTGAATCAAGCCATACAGGTTAGAATTAGCATTTTCTTTGTAATGGCAAAATATTTTAGAAAGATTTTTTTTAATCTGTAAGATATTATGTAAAGAAAATTTTTTTCTCCTAATTTCTGGTTTTAATTCTACTTAAAAGAGCTTAATTCTAGATTTAAAAAGCTTTTATTTCTTTCATAGCTTCATAGACTCTCTTTTGATGGACAGATACATTTTTGAGCTAAGGGAACAGACTTAAATTGAATGTACTGCAAAATTATTGCTATTGATACTGTTTCCAATGTTGTTTTAATTTTCTGCTTTTGCAACCTCTGCATTGAATTTATGCACTTTCCCTTATGTATCTGGAAGGTTTACAATGCAACTCTTTCCCTCTTCAACACAGTCTCATGCTGTTTGAATACAAGGAAGAACTTCTTTACTATGTAGGTGATAAAGCACTGAAACAGACTGTCCAGAGAGGGTATAGAGTCTCCCTCACTAGAAATACTTAAGAACGATCTCAGCACAAACCTGTGCCAGCTGCTCCAGGATGAGTCTGCTTGAGCAGGGTTAGACCAGATGACCCACTGTGGAACATTCCAAGCCCACCCATTCTGTGATTCTGTGAAACATCTTTAGCTATTGTTATTTACCTTTATGTGTAGTGTTCTCAATTAGAGTGAGTTCTCTAATAATAATTAAAATGCAGCATGAAGATACCATCAGCTTCCAATCTTGTTATTTAGAGTGAACAACACTGCTTCTCTCAACCAGCTCTATGACTTCTACTTTGAAAAGAGCAGATCAAGCTGATATTATGGCCTCTGGACAGAAATTTTACCAAAGGCTTCACATGGGTAGAACCCTCTCAAAATTTAAATTTACCAGCATATGAGAAAGCTTGAAGTGTTATTACAGCATTCATTACCTGTTATGCTTTCAGAAAAGCTTCATTTCCTGGAGTCACTCAACCTTGTGAGTTTTCACATATTCCAGCAGTGCTTTGAATATCAAACTGAGTGTCCTTTGTTTCTGTCAAAGCCAATGGCAGGCATGCTGAAGAGACAAAAAAAAAAAATCATCCTACAGCAGCTCTGAGTTCAGTGTGCTTAACAATTTGGATGTTCATGGGCAGGGAAAGCTTCATTTAGCTGCCCAAAGTCAGATCCTAAAGTTAAAGAAAAGGTTTTTGTCATCTCCTTTTGCTACTGATTAAGACAGAGAAAAAACCACTAAGTTTTCAAGCAGTGATTTGTCCTAATACATGATAACTGAAAAGAAGAATAATGCAGACCAAAGAAAATGACTATTCTGTTCCTCAGGGCACCTGACTAGATGCATATTTCTTCTTGTTTACTGGAGCAGCCGTTGGTAGACAGATACTGTGCTCTTTTTCCCTGATGGAACTGCCGTAAGTGTAGCTAAATCAGAATGGAGAACACAACTGTGTCACGTAACTGACTCCACAGTTGTAGTATGAAAGATATCTGCTGTTTTTCTCCCATTTTCTGTTTTTAAGTGTTACCTAAAAGCAACATTAATTCATAAATGATACAGAGTATGAACTCTACAGTTCATAGAGTTGATAATAAAATTTTCATCCTAGCTATGGCATCTGAAAAAAGCATTTTTTTTCCTATTAATTCTATGTTGCAAAAGCATACTTAGCATTCTGTTGTCATGCCAGAAGAACCCAGTCACCAAAAATATATCTCAAATAGAGAGGACATTGAGGTGCTGGAGCATGTTAGAGGAAGGGCAACATCTCAATTTTGAGACATATTTAAGAGACGACACTCTATAATGAGTAGTCTCCTCTAAAGGGTTTCAACAATCCCCCTCCACCAACAGAAAATGAATACTAATAGCAGAAAGTGGAAAAAAAAATCCAAACCAAGAGTTTCTTAACAACAAATGCCCACAAGGCAAGGAAGAAAAGTAAAGAACTAATAAACACCAAATTATCAGAGTTCACACCCACCCACACACATAGAGGACCAAAGACCCAAAATTGCCTGGAAAATGGGGTAAATGTAGGACAAATACCCCTTCCCGACATGTGGTGCAAAATAGTGCCAGCTTTCACTCTGAGGAAAGTGGTGCTTCCATGGAGGAGGTCCAGGTAGGCGAAAACCTGGTGGTTTTCTCTGGCATCAACCTCCTCTCCACAGCAATCACAGTGGGTGAAGAAGCTGGGCTGGAACCTCTTGGTGTGCTTTGTCTCCCTGGCTTGTTTCTCTGAGGCTTGGGGTGGAACAGAGAGGCCCACTCTGGCCGGTCCTGCTTCTCAGTTCTTGAACCAGCTGATGTTCAGTTGACCTCAAGGCAATTGAAAGATTTCTTCTGCAGCTCCTCCAAGACATGGAAGGGAAAAAATTTTGCCTGGGCCAAGAAAATCAAGATAGCCAAGCAAAACCTAACCACACAGCGCCACAGAATGCCTGGGAAGGGAGGCTTCAAAAATGGCCACCAAAGAGCCCAAAGCTTCCCCTTTCCCTGGTCTGGCACACATCCAGTCCTGGGCCTTTAAGGTACAGCAGCCATTTTTGGGCATAAAGCAGACGATCATGGAATAGACTATCATCATAAATCACTTCAAGACAGGCAACAAAGCTGGTGAAGGGTCTAGAAAATCTGTCCTGTGAGAAGCAGGTGAGGGAACTGAGGTTGTTTACCCTGGAGAAGAGGAAGCTCAGGGGGGACCTCATTTCTCCCAACATTACATGAAAGAAAGTTCTAGTAAGGTAGGGGTCAGTCTCTTCTGCCATGGCTAAAGTGAAAAGAGGAGAAGAAATGGCCTTAAGTTCCACTAGGGGAGGTTCTTATTAGATATTAGAGAAAAAAATTCACTGAAAGAGTGATTAGGCATTGAAATAAGCTGCCCATGAAGGTGACATAGTCACCATCTCTGGAAGCGTTCTTGGTGGTATTGTTTAGGGTCATTATGTTGGTTCTGTACTGATGGTTGCACTACCTGGTGTTGAAGGTCTCTTACAACCTTGTTATTTTGCAATTCTGTAACAGGAAATTTTTTTTTCTACCCCAAACAGTTGTAGTGTTTTTGCAACATATTTTGCCTCTAGTGTTACATCTGAGCTGTTGTGCATGACTGTTGCAGACCTAGGCATGGCGTTTTTGTGTTTCATGCCAGGAAAGTAATAAAATCACCTCTCTTAGATGCAATTCACCTCATTGATGGGGTTTCCTCAGGAGGCGGTGGCATTGTCCCAGGTGATGCAGATCAAGTGTCTCAGCAAAGTGAAGGCATTTCTTCTGTGGCAGCTGAACTGTGCCTTGAACCAAGGTCAGACAAGAAGCTTTCCAGTCACTTAATAATACAGCATTTTATAAGTCTTCCCTTTCAACACCATGTACCCTGATATTAAGCCATTTAAAAGCTGCTTTTGCAGGGCTTAATCCATCTGAATGTCTTTAACACAGCCTGGTTTCTATGTCTTCTCCTTACTCCTCTCACTCTATGTCTTCTCACTCCTTCCATCTCAGGAACCTTGGTGTGATTAAAAATTACATTGAAAGAATATTGCTTTTGTGGTTTGCTGGAGCAGTTTGCATGGTCTGAGGGCTAGGAGCTAGACAGCTATGTCAGTGCTGTCACACTAAACTCACATTTGGTTGCAAAGGCATGTGAGTATTTGGGAAAGGTTTAATTTCTGAAAGACATGAGAAGTGATAAAAAACATGATGCCCCAGCACCTGCTCTTTCAGAGGACTTCAAAATTTCTGAAGTGATATTAAAAAGGAAAAAAAGAGCACATGATTCCACTGATTAGAGTACAATGACAGAAATCCTACAATTTAAAAGGATACTATTAACAAGACAAAGTATTATTATATTTGTGTTGCACACAGGAAACTGATGTGCAACAGAAAGAGATTTGTCCATTTGGAACATGTGTTTCCAGAGTAGCAGCCCTAAGTTTCATCAAAAAATATCTTCCCACAATATCATCAGCAATAGAGCTCTCTATTGACTGATGGGCTCTAAAACCACTGATGTTTCACAATAAATAAGTGCAGGGAATTTTTTTCTTTAGTTTCCAGACTTACTTTTTTGAGATGACATCGGACTCAGGCCAATGTACTGGTGACAAGAATTTGTGCTTTGCTCTCAGTCACTAATTCCATCTTCATTTTTATTCTCAATGTTGCTTTCTTGCTCACAAAGCTTCTGGTGGAATCTTTGTACTTCCTGTATGTCCTGGTTTGACATAGCTTGGTTTAACACAGCTTGGGGGCGGACCCCGCTCCCGCAGTGTGGTGCGGCACGGCGCGGCTTTGCTGAGATTCTGCCGCCATCGAGTTCCAACCATGGCCGGCAGACCAGGCTGGCTCCGCTTGACTTCGAGGGGAGCCGAGCTGCGCCCCAATCCAGCCGTGAGCTGCTGAGCCACCCTGTTGACACTGTGGGAGATCATGCGGCTAAGAGCAGACCCGGCCCTTCAGCCCCACGCAGAAAGCAGCGCTGCGGCTGAAATTGAACATGGCAGGGACTGGAAAACAGCCATGCAGCCCGAGCAGCCACCGCCCTGCAGAGGTCATGGCACCATCCAGAGAAGTCCAGCAAGATATGAACTCTTTCAGTGCACAGATGAAACTCACAGATATTAATCCTCTCCTGAGTCAGAGGAAAGTGAAGGCACATGAAGGGAACAGCACAGAGACACCGAAGTCAGTGAAGAAGGAAGAGCTGAAATCCAGAGGGAAGAGAAAGAGGAGATGCTTCAAACTTTAGAGCTGAAATTCTTTTGTAAGGCCATTGTGATGGACTATGATACACTAGAATGTATATGTAATTCATGAAAAGCATGGGGGGATGAAGCGTTCAAACTGTAGACATGAGCAAAGGCACTCATGTTAAAGCAAGCAGATGTTGAAGTAGCTGTGATCCAGTAAGAAGCTTGAACAGAGAAAGATAAGTGATGAAGAACTTTGGCCCTAGGGAAGATGAGGTCTTCCTCAGATGAGATGAGACCTTCCTTCAAGGTCTTTGCATCTATGTTCCCAGAGATTAAGATGATCTTAGAGATAGATGAAGAGAACCTTTGCTTTTGAACAACTCATCCTTAAAAGTGTACCACATTAGTCAAAGATTGAGCTCTCGAAAACAATTGTGGGGAAAGCTGTAAGTCGAGGGGAGGGACTTACACATGGTGAATAGGTTTCTGTCTGCAGGGCATCTGTGATGTTGAAGCCACAAGAAAACTGTTTGTTGTGGAGAAGTTTCCATGACATGGCAAGAGAGACTCTTCTCTCTATGTGAACTGAAGAAAGGCTATTTTAGAGGTGGTAAACTGACTGAAAGTCCCAGGTTTTGTCTCTTTCTGTTATCAGTGGGAAAGAAAAGAGAAGGTAGGGGGAGGAGAAGTATTCTGAAGGTTTATTCTGATTCTTATAATTCTTCTTTTAGCACTGTTAATAAAGCTCTCTTTATATCCTTTAAAATTTTGAGACTGCTTTTGCCCTTCTTCTAATCCTTATCTCACAGCAGAAAATGAGTAAAAAATTTTAATGGACGCAATGGCATTTGACCAGGGCTCAACCCACTACACTATTGAAATGTTAAAAAAGCACAACTTTCTTTTTTCCAAGGGGAGTTTTTAAGTACCAGATACTTATATTGATACTCAGTGTCACGGTAATGATTGTGGTTTGCCTCCTTTTTCTTCATTGGATAGGGAAAACATTGCCAGTGTAGCAGAATCTAATCTTTCTTTCACCAAACCTTCATGAGTGTTCTACTGTTTTCATTTCTGTCTGAGTGAATGCATCACTTATCAGGAAATAAAATCTCAGAGCTCTGTGTTTAGTCCAAGGCCAGGCTGCTTCCATCAACAAAGAAAAAACCTCTTTGTGTCTTCCCCCTAATATGAGTGAACTCTTTTACTGACCATAAAGGGAACTGAAAAATTGGTTGAGAGAAAACATGCTGGTTTACTGGTATAGTCTAATCTTCAGTGAACCAGTAATGACCTTTCAGAGTTACAGCTGGGCAGACATGGACAGTCTTCAAACAACTCTGTTGCTCTGTAGTTTAACAAAAAAAAAAAAAAAGAGTAGGTCTCTAAAGACTTGAGTCTAAAGACTTGTGACTGTTGCAATTTTTCATGTCTTTTCACTGTGCTAATGAGAGTTGCAGTATTGAATCCAGGAGATAATAATGCAATGAAGCCACCTCCCACTTTATCTTATGTCTAATTCAGCCATGTTGTAGATCAGCCCTTCCCTCCCTCCTCTGTAATGTGTCCTTAAACTGATAATCTCATTGGCTTTGGTTGAACCTGCAGGGAAAGAAGCCTGCCTTTGATATTTTTCAGCAACAACTTAAATATCTGTGAGCCAGGTTTACTTATCTTTGGGTTAAAAAACTGAAAAGAAAGGTGGGACAGCTGGGATACATTTCTGGCTCTGCTGGAGGATAATCCTCCCTCTACACAAGAGTGGACAGTCTCCACAGTTCAAGCTATGCAGGAACTGTGTATTGGGATGCATTCATGCAGAAAAAGAAAATATTGTTTTCAATTTTCATTAGGACTGCTAGATACTTCCAGAATATGTATGGCTTCATATAATAAAGTAATGCTTTGCAATTTTATTTTTCTTTCCAAATTTAGTTATAAAAAGCCCTCAGACCACTAGAGGAAATTACTAGACTCTTCTCCCAGTATTTCCTATCCATTCCAAGACTGATCATCAATGAAGTCATATAATGGGGTGGTAATTGGTAAGATAATTCAGCAATGGTCTTCCTGAGAGCTCTACTTTTATTTTTAGAGGACTATATAGGAGAAAATATCTATCACTAGTTGCATTCTTGTGTTCTGTAAGTTTGTGTTACTTCATTATATAATCATTTATCTTTTTTCTCTGGTAAGAAATACAGTATCTTCAGTATTGAAGATTCTGGTAGGAAAATTGTGACCCCTGAAAATTCAGAACAAAATGTTCTATTTTGGCTGATTTGAATGAAAGATTGAGCTTTTTATTTTGTTAAACTACATCAAAATGCTTTCTACACAACTATTTGTTCTGAAACGATCTGTCTTGCTTATGACACAGTCCCTAATGCGAAATGTGTCTCAATGCTCCATTAATTTCCACGCTATTCTTTGAAAGATAGAATTTCCCATCATGTGTCTCAATCTCTTCCTGATCAAATAGTCTGCTTTGCCATGGTAATTTCAGAAGGCTGTATGCCCCACGGTAGATGTAGCAAACCGTACAAGAATGATTTATAGCACAAACTGTGGTTACACATACTGTACCTAATTCCATAGGCAAAGTACTACTGTAGAGAAATATAGCTTAACCTTAAACTTACTTAAAATTAATTGTATTTTGATCACCAAAATTGAGATATTTTTAAATTTTTGTCCAACTTTGGTATAAAAACAAAGCCTGAAAGACTAGTATTTCCCATGAATCCTTCAATATAACTTCATGTATTCCCTGCTTTTAAAGTGTGAAAAAAAAAACATGTGCAGACATAGGAATGATATTTGGAAGTGAGATGAGGAGCAAAAAGAAAAAATAGCAGTTGCCTTATATTACAGTCATAGCAACATTTTTCAATATTAGGGTAAGACCAAGTCAGCCACATTCATAGAAAGGAGAGCTAGCTATTATTGCAGGTGTCATTACTAATTACCATGTCACTATGCAAACCTGGAACAGTTGAGAGCTATCATACAGCTTCCTCTTAGGTGATACACTGAAAAGGCTTTTACTTCCATTCTACTCACTCCTGGCCCAGATAAGCTGATTTAATTAGGTCTTTAATAACATTTAAGTTTAGAAATGGCAGACTTTACTCATGCAGAATGCTAAAATTTCATGGGTTTTGCTTTAAGTATAAACTCAAGATTTGAATCTCAGTACTTAACAGAAGTTGATGTATATTGAGGGGAAAGTAGGAGATGCATACAGGAAACATGAGCCTATGGCTCTGTTTTCCCACAAGTCATCCCCATCCATGTCCTGAATGACCGGTATTAGGCCTGCCTATTGGACTGTCTTCCTGACCTTGTCTCTCCTTAGGACAGAGCAGATGTTCTTTTGGGGAGGGTTTTTTTTTTCAGTCTACCAACAAGGGTGAATAAGTTGCAAGGCCAAGAGCAGGAAGGTAAGACAGAACATCAGAACACCATTCATAATTTCTAATAAGGACTGCTTAATGATAAAATATCAAGCACCACAGATCTTGGTCTGGACTGGAGGGAGTTATTGGGAGAATATGATACCATGGTTAAGGTGTATATTTTTTTTCTCTCGTAAGGCCTTCAACCAAAAAGTCCCAGGTTCATCTTCTTCACTGGCATGATTTCATTTTCTTCTGCTGAAGGAGTAGAGGTTTCTAGGATGTGTTTGCAATGTACTCTAGAAGTTATGGTATGAGATTATTAGGTGACCGTAATTCTGCTTGACCTAAATGCAAAACTTCTCACTTATTCTCACCTACTTTCCTCATCTGTTGAACATAGGGAATTCAGAGAATTTTTTTTTTTTATAGGAAAGGAACCAGAAGCTCAGATCACCTCACAGCTCTTCATGTCCACAGAAGAATATTTTTGAAGCCCATAATATTATTTATCCATCTTTCCGTATCTACACTTCCTGTTTATTGAATAGAAGATGCAGTTCAACAGTTTGCGTTTTAATCTTGTCTCCTGTTAGTAAGAGATTACTAAGGCTAAAAATGTCCTATCTTTCCTCAAGTATATGAGGCCACATTCATTGGCAAAGGTGTACTTAGATGTTCAGTGAAGAGTCACAGTTAGCACCATAGTTGATCTAAAAAGCATTTTTTGTTTATGTTCGTTACATTTTCTGACAGATTTCTAAAGGGCATTATTTCTCCCGAAGCATGTTCCAGTTTGGTAATCAGATTCAATGTTTCTAGTGTTGGGAACATAACAAAATACTTACATAGATCAGTAAACATAAATATCGTGCCCTCCCCATAACAATTTCTGTGATGTCTTGAATATGGAGAAAACAAATTCTAAAAAATGACAACCTCTCTTATGAGAAACTTGTCATGAGAGTCTTCTCATTAGGAAAAAACCTTGAGACTAACCATGACCTGTGTTGCCCTACCCAGAGATGTAAACTTTGTCCAAGTCACGAGGTGGACAAGGGGTCCTGAGCAGTTTATTACCACTTAACAGATTGGATGTCTTAGTCTTGGTAGCAGTATATTGGTACGCTCTTGCCCCACAGAAATACAGGACAACTTACTTTGGCCTATAATAAAAACTAGTTAAGGTGTCACAACCCGTGTTTGCCTCATTTTAGAGTACAGCCACACCAGCTACTGCCTCTTACTCAACTTGCAATAACCTATCATGTTCTGCTCATTTGATTTTTTGGTGACTTGCTACTGCCTATATTGCCTATAAACATAGCATCATTAAAATCCTCATTAGGTTCTTTACTTAACATCCTAGCCAGTGTTTCACAGTGCTAGGTTTTTATTTTACAGCATTTGTGTTCGCTGAGTCCTGGCAATGTGAGATATTGAGGAAATCACACCAGCAGTCAGTTTGTGGTATAATGTTCTCTTCCAGAGAGGACTACGTATGTGCTGCTAGGGGAAAAATTGTATTAATTCTCACTTTCTAATCTTTCTTTTTACATTTTCTAGGATTTTATAGTGAATTTACAGCTTCTGTTGGCACATGAGTAGGAAATAGTATACAACTAGCAGTTGATTCTCATTCAAAACATGCTCAGTTTGCTGCTAGAAAGTCTGTTTTATGTTACTGCACAAATTACAGGATGTCAGTAACCTTTATGTTCTCAGTTTGGATGGATATCCTTTTACTGAATAAGCTAGAAGAAACTCATGTAAGAATTTACAAACAGAATAATAATCCTCTAAAAGGATGTTTTCTCCTTCTTTACAGAGACAATTTTTTAAAGTAGAAGAGAAAACTTTGACAGTTTTTCTTTATTTATTTTTATAGATAAAAAGCCCATAGCATTTATCTTATGTAATTCAGGTATTTTCTGCTCTTTGTAGGCAAACGTTACCCTAGCTTTCTGATCAGCCAAGTGTGTTATTTCAGTGTTAGAAGAGGAAGTTACAACTACAGGCACTGTATATTTTTATCTAATTTATTTCTAGCTCATCGTCATGAAATGATCAAATATATACCTTACAGTTCATAGGTCTAGCACACTTGGAGTCCACTAAACAGTGTTTTAAGTTGTTGGACTTATATTTCCTGCTCCAGAAACTCTTGCAAGTATTCAGCATGTGTCACTACTCTCAAACATATTTAGTGTATGATGCTGAGCCCAGAGAAATCAATATTCACAAATATTCCCAAAATTTTGACTATACTTGAAAAACTATTATTACCAAAAAATCATACCTGTATATGTTGGAATGAGAATATAAAGCAATATATTCCAATTGTGGGGTTTTTATTTAAAAAACCCTGGGATTGAAATTAATCTTAATCAAAATTCCTCTATACAGATATCTTCAAGGGTTCTGCAGCACATGGTGGAACCCAATTCATAGTGCCTACTTTTAAATGCAGGGGCTTAGAGTGTACTGCTGTGGATTCATGAATTATAAAGGTACTTATTTTCCTTTTCTTATTGACATGTATTGCATTATTCTATGAGTAAACTACACTTTGAGTGTAGTGATATTGTTTGTTTGAGCTTTGTCACTCAGGCTAAATTTTTTCCTTATTTTATTAAATCAGTCTTTTGGTCTTTTCTCTAGTTTGATGATTTCTGTTTTGAGGGAAAATAGAAAAAAATAATTTTTTTTAGTTCTTCTTTGCAGTTTCCTTCTCTCAAACTTATATCAACAGTGTTAATTCAAAAATCTGCATATCCCTCTAGGCCTGTTTAATATGTGAGCTGATAGATAATCTGCAATGGTAAAAAAAAATTATCAATGCAATGCTTCTACTCTATGTAAACATTTGTTACTGATCTTAATAGGTGTGTGTAAGGTAAAGTTAATTTTGGGCATGATAAAACCTGTTGGCAAGACTACCATGGTATGGGATATTCCTTGTATGGGATAATCCTTTTATAGTGTGAGGGATCTGAAAAGCAGTTATTTCTCTACAGATTAGCAAATACAGACATAATAAAGAGCAGAATCATTCTCATCACTCCTTCTGCTGCAACCCATTATGCCTTGTGTCGCCAAAACTTTGTTAGACAGCAATTATATATTTTGAAATAGGTGGCTAGAGAAATCATACTCCCTAAAGGTTTCCCAAAGATTCACCATCTGTCAAAAAGTGAGCCACTGTGCCACCTTTATAATTAACTGGTACCTTACACATACATTCTCACACCTACGGTAACATACTGCTCTTGAGAAGTGTATTGCCTCACTCATATAAACTCCTCTTCTAAGACATTGCTATTATGTACCATAATAAACTAAGACAAAATGCAAATGTTTACTCTAGGAAGAAATAATAATGATGTCCCAGAGGAATATGTAAGTAAACATATTTCATGGTTGCTTTTTTACCAACTAGGTCCCTGCTAGAGTTTTCAGAAAGCCCAGTTATGTCACGCTGCAAGAATCTCAGCTTTTCGCATGTGCTCACGCTCACTGGTACACCCCAAAGGTTAGTTACATCCATATATTACCAGAGAGGAATACAAGTTATTAGTCTGTTCAGAGATCGACAAATGTGAGTACAATTTTTAATAAGCAGTCAAGGTCTTAATTTGTAAAAGCCATGTACTAGTTTATTTGAACAAGATTAAAATAATTTTCTCAATAATAGTTACCTGATCTCAAGTGAATTTGTAAAAAATCAAAACCTACCTGAAACTACAGGTACCTCTGGAAGGTAAAAGGCTGTGAGACTTTATGGCAGCTGCAGCATGCCTTGTCTGTGTTGTGTCTAGAGCAAAGGGAGCCTGCAGAGCTGTGAACCTACACCTTTTATTAATGTTCTACTTGCTAAGCTATCTAAATGTAATGCCACCAGATTTTTATGGGGAAAGGAACATATATTAATCTTTTAGCAACATGACCCAAAATGAAATGTGACTACTTCCACTTCAGCAATACTATCCACAAGAGAGGAAAAAAAGGGAAGAAAATTATTAAAAACAAGACCATATGATAGCTACTGCAAAAAAAAAAATGGTACCAAGACAGTGATGTAAATAACCTTGATGTTTTCACCACAGCATCACTGAATGGCTATTGTTCTGGGAAAAAGATCCAGTGGAGATTCTGCTTAATTTGGGGTTTGGTGCAGAAGAACCTGATGTCCGCACAAAAATCCCTCCTCGCTTCCTCAGTGGTGTTTCTGTAGCAAAGGGATTTGACATCCAAGCCTTTTTGGAAGCTCAGAAGAAGCAGATGGACATTGAGAGGACAAACTTATATGGTAAGGAGAATCATTTTGGCAAAAGGAGAAGTTTTAGACATAAATAGTGTGGGAACTGAGAGGGTAGAGAAGAAGAGGCTTATGAAAGAAAATGTATGAAAAAGACATATATTTAGGAGACATTGAGGAGCCCTTTGTGACAATGATACTTATATGATTGAAGTACTGTTTAGCTCTACTCAGCTATGGACTCTGATTTATGTGCTGAAGCTACCGGCTTGTGGCATTCTTAAAAAACAACCTGCATGTCGTCTGTAAGACCTACCCCACAATCAGAGATAGTCCCTGGTGTTGCAGAGGCTGCAGAATTAAATGCATCCATCGACTCAGCCACTTCACCAGCAGTACATTAATATGTACTGACCATCACTGGTGATGTAAGTCAATAGATAATATTGGAACAAAACACTCAAGACTTCATTTTGTTCATGCAGGAAAAGCCCATTCTTTATTCACGTAACTCATATTTATACAGTTTTACAGACCTTGTGTGTGACTCCAATTGGTTAGTAGCTTTCTTGCCAATTACTCTATTGGTTAGTAAAAGGTAACCATGTACTTGTCTGTCAAATCTGTCTGTTCTTAAATTGTTTACATATTTTCTTCACTGATTCTCATGGGATAGATTTAATGTTTATGCAGGTGCTAGTTGTTTTTCACCCAGGAATAGATTTTTATGTTAACAAACTATTCATACCAGAACTGTTTTCACAGGGGAACTTGCAAAGTACTAGCTTTGTTTAGAAGAAATGACAGGCCAGCCATTGATCTAACAGAGCAGGCCTGATTTTATGAGGCCTTTCTTTTATCACTTTTCTACCTGACTGCAACAGAGAAGATGTGGAATTCAACCAGGCCAGATGTGGGCCTACGCTCCCTTTTACCCTTGGTGGATTTCTCTCACAGGACAATGTTCAGAGCAGATAACAAGATATTAACTTCCCATGACTAGAGGTGCCAGAGCTTGTGCATTAGACCCTAACTAGAACCTAACAGTTTTGTGGTTCAAATATGCATTAAGGGTAGATGAAGATCATATTTTAAGTACAACAAATTGCTTGTTCAAAATGGCACCATTTAAAGCACACACTCTTGAGTTTTATTAATTTAGATGCGTTTAGTTCTTGTTTTGTGTACTTTGCTATTGAGAAATGAATACAAGGTCTTCATTCTGAAGATATTTCTGCATTAAAATGGCATTGTTAATCCGCTGGTATATCATACATCTGCGAAGTCCCTTTTTGACATCATATTCCCACAAGTTGAGGCACAGGATAGCCAGATGGCTCTTGAAATCTTCTGTTTACTGAAGATGCTCAGTGAAACAGGATCTCTCACACAGCCCATGTATTGTTGTGTAGAAATGCACCAAGCCAGAAGTAAGGATGGAATAAGAATTGAAAGTGAAATGTCAAAGCATTGTGAAAAATGTGATCCCCCCTGCTCCCCCCCAGTCCATCTCCTTTTATAGCAAGGCCTGTGCACACATTTCAATATTTACAGCAAACCAATACATTAAACAGGTTTCTCAGCTATCTATTTATCTCCTTAGAGAAAGGGAAGAGAGGCCTCTGAGCTATTGGGTGTGAGTGGATGGAGATGTATTTGATGAGAGGACTCTTGAATGGATAAGAAATTGGTTGGATGGATGTAGTAGTAGTCAGTGACTCAGAGGGTGGTAGTCAATGGCTCAGAGTCCTGATGGACTCTGGGATCTAGTGCACCTTCAGCAAATTTGCAGATTACACCAAGCTGGGTGGTACAGTTGACACACCTGAAGAACAGGATGTCATCCAGGGGAACTTGGACAAACTCAAGAAGTGGTCCTGTGGAATCTCATGGAGTTTAATAAAACCAAGTGCAAGATGCTGCCTCTGGCTGAGGCTGGAGGATGAACAGATTGATAGCAGTCCTGCCAAGAAAGAATAGGGGGTGTTGATGGATGAGAGTCTGGACAGGACTCAAGAATGTGTGCTTGCAGCCCAGAGAGCCAAATGTGTCTTTGGCTGGATCAAATTAAGCATGGCCAGCACACTGAGGGAGGTGATTCTGCCCCTCTGCTTTGCTCTACTCAGATCCCATTTGGAGGGCTGTATCCACCTCTGGGGTCCCTAAGCCAGAAAGGACCTGTTAGAGCGAATTGAAAGGAAGGTTACCAAGATGATCAGAGGGATGAAACTTTTAGGAAGAAAAGAGAAAATGATGATGCAAAAAACCCTATGATGAAAAGCTAAGAGAGTTGGGATTGTTCAGCTGGAAGAAAAGGTTTCAGAATGACCGAGTTGCTGCCTTCCCTTCAGTACCTGAAGGTAGTGACAAGAAGGGTGATGAGGGACTTTTTTATAAGAGCATGTAGTGATGGGGTTTGGGAGAATAGCCTCAAACTGAAAGAGAATAGGTTTAGATTAGGCGTTAGGAAGAAATCCTTTACTGTGGTGCTGGTGAGGCACTGGAACAAGTTGCCCAGGGAAGATGTGGATACCCCATCCCTGGAAGAGTTCCAGCCCACATTAGATGGAGCTCTGAGCAACCTGCTGTGCTGCACTAAAAGATGTCCCTGCTCAGGGCTACGGAGTTGGAATTAGATAGTCTTTAAGGTTTCTTCCAAACCAAGGCATTCAATGATCCTGTTATGGTGAATGGAAACTTGGAAGGTAGAGAATTAAAAAGGGAAGAGAGCAGAGAAAAAGCCTTTGAGGGAAGGAGTTTACATAATGTAAGTACAGCCAGTAATCAAGGTGTAATTAGTACTTGTATTTGTTTTGGTTTAGGGGAAATTTGGGAGAAAATTTTAAAGTTTTTTTTTTTTTTTTTTAGAAAATAGATGTAATTGGCTTTTTTCTTAACTGGTTTGGGAAAAGATTTTTTGGAGAAAAGTGGAAAACATTTGTTTATTTAACAGGCAAAATATTTTTTAGTATAAAAAATGAATAACATTGAACAATAAAATCTTTTATTGCTGTAAAAGAGATGATAATTTAGAAAGTTTTCTTTGTGGGTTGTCGTTTGGCTTATTCGGTCTTTTATTAGTCTTTTTGGTGTTGGAAATGTTGCGGCTCAGCCTTTATTTGGTGGGCTACAGGTGTGACCTGTTGGTGCTTTTTAGGTGTTTAGTTTAGAGTAGGTTTAAATAGTTCTAAGAAAAAGAGGAACTATAGTCTAGGGAATTATTTTTGCTTTAGTTAGCTAAAAATTATTAAAAAGCAATGGAGAGCTCTGTCTTGTTGTTTGTACTGTTGCAGATAACATAGTTTATGAGTAGGAATGTGGAGGAGTTAGTGTAGTTTTTGAAAATAAACTTTGTGCTTTTTTTCCACTCTTTTTTCGCTCTTAGAATTAGTTTTAAAGGTGCAAAACTTATTTTTGGGCTAAATAGATAAGAGGGGATATAAGTATTATAAAGTTACTTTAGGACATTCTACTCTTTATTTTCATATTGTTGGCTTATTACTAAAACTAATATGTATTTTAACTCTATAAACACATACATTATATATATATAGTATATAGCTATATATGGATAGTGGTAATAAAATTTAGTAAATAGTGATATTTATACATTGTTTTTACTAAATAATTAGATTTTTTTGAGGTATGTATTGTGTTGCTTTATTTTTTTGTATTATTTATTTTGTGTAACAGTTTTTGAGTAAAGACTCAAAAACTAAGTTACACAAAATAAATAATACAAAACTAAGCTACAAAAACTCATTTTATGAATGAGTTTGTATTTGAGGCAGAAGTAATTTAATTTTTTTTAATAAACTTTCGACATGCATTATTGGGATTTTTTTTTGTCGGTTGTATGTAGGGGTTTAGATTGGGTAGGGCTTATTTGGTTGGTGGAGCTTTGGGTGTTAACTAACCAGGTGACTTTTGTTAGATGTTGTTTTTAATATTGGAAAGATTTTTTTACTTAATGCTTTTAAGGTGTTTTTAATAGTTTATTTTATTTTTTATTTTGTTTGCAACTGTTTATTTTGTTTGGTGCATGGTAGGGAATATGGTACACTAACTTAATGTTATATCCTCTAGATTAGGTTTTGATAAGGGTGTTTTTGAAATGAGTCCCATTGTTAATTTTTTAAAGGGTATTAAGTTTTTAAAGGACTTCCTTTTAAGGCTTAGGATGGTGTTATGGGCTGTAGTGTAAGGCATAGGGTAGGTCTCTAGCTATCTAGTGGTGGCTTTTACTGTTGTAAGCACAAAGTGTTTACTTTGGCATGTTTAGGGTAGTGTGATGTAGTTAATTTGCTAGGCTTCTTTAAATTTGGACTATTGCTTATTATATTATAGGGGTTTTAATTGCTTGGCTTGCTTGATTTTAGCACATGTTTTACTGTTACAGATAACTTGAGAAATATTATTTATGGTTAAATTTATTTTCTGTTTTGTGTCTATTTATAAGTGGCATTTTTATTTTGATGACTTTAGACATTATGAGCTTATTTAGCTAGGAACACCTTTTTTTGTTGTTGTTAATTTAAGTCTATTTTTGACACATCTATCTTTGTAGCTTGATTGATTTGCTTGTTGTTTTGGTGCTTTTCATTAGTTTTATTTTTGGGGATATGGGTATTTATATGGTAGACTTTTATAGGTAATTTCTTTACTTTGGTAGTGACATCTTTTTCTTCTTTAGCAGCTTAAATTGGGGGGTTTTATGCTGCTAATTAGCTTTTTTCCTACTTTTTAATCTATTCTTGAAGAGCATTGGCTACAATTTATGAATTACTGTAGAAGTAGAGCTTTGGCTACTTTGTTTTTTAGTAATGTTTAGGGCTAATTGAATTGCTTTGAGTTTAGTGAGTTTGCTTGATTTACTTTTTCTTTTAGTAGCTTTTGTAACTTGTTGTGTGGTTTTTATTATCGTTTTATTTTTAAAAAGCAACAAAAACTATTAGTAAAAAGAGTGCAATGTGGTTTTTTGTTGGCAGTTGGTTGTATGGTGGAGATTTTTCAGCATGTGTTACTTGCTCTTGTTATTTTTTATGAGACCAAGGTTTTTACTTTTTGGTTAATTTGTAATTATTTTTAAAATCTTAGGGGAATTTAGTTTTTTAATGCAGGTGCGCTGTGTGATGGGGCAATTTACTTGCTTTATGTGGCATTGGTGGCATGGTGGATAGAAGGAATTTTTGTTTTGAATATTTACTCTAGTATTGATAGTTGGGGTTCTAGGAGGAGTTGTGCTTTAGTGTTGATTACTTTTGAGGCAATTTGAACTCTTTTATAGGTTGATAATTTTTTTTTTTTGTGGGCATGTAGTTGGCTTTAGACTTTTTGTAATTTTGGCTCTAGAATTTTAGTGGTTGACTTTGAATTTTGCTAGGCACTTTTTGTTAAAGCTTCTAGGATAAACTATGGTTCTTGGCTGTAGAGTAGAGCACGTTTTTTATATTTGTTATTTTTTGACTGAGCTAAGGGCTATTGTATGAGCGATCTTTTGCTTAATTTGGGTGAAGGCCTGTTGTAATTTAGGGCCCCACTGGAAAGTGGTTTTTTGTGGGTGATTAAATAGAGAGGGCTTATAATTTGGTTGTATTCAGGAATGTGTATTTTTAAAAAGCTTATGGCATTTAGGGAAGCTTGTGTTTCTTTTTTCTTGGTTGGTGGAGACGTGATTTCGTTGATGACATTGGTGGGAATTTGACATTGTCTGCTTTGTCACTTTACTTTTAGGAATTGGATCTCTTGAGTAGGTCCTTCAACTTTGCTTTTTTGATGGTGAAATTGGCTTTTAGGAGAATCTAGATGATTTTTTTTTCTTAAACACTTTCATTGCTGTGTTATTCTACACAATGATGTTGTTGATGTATTGTAGATCTTTTTGGAGCTTTACCTTTTTCTAGTGAAGTTTGGATTAATTTATAGATGGTGGGAGTTTGGATTAATTGGTAGATAGTAGGACTGTGCTTTTACCTCTGGGGCAATTGGTTCTAGGTGTATTGTATGCCCCTTAATGTGAAGGTAAATTGAGGCTTGCATTTTGCTGCTAAAGGAATGGAAAAAAATGCATTTGCATTGTTAATAGTGTCATACTATATTGTTGCTTTGGATTTTAGCTTGTGTTGGAGCTTTTATATGTTTGGTATAGTAGTGCTTAATGGTGGAGTCTATTTAAGGCATCATAGTCCATAGTTAATCTCTATTCTCTTTTAGATTTGCGCACAGGCTAAATGGGGTTGTTGAAGGGTGAGTGGGTTTTGTTGATTATCTTTTGGGTCTCTAGCTCACTGGAGTCTTTGATAGTTTAGGCAAGATGTTTAATTGCTTTAACATTTTTTGTCTCTATAGATGTTATCTTAAATGCCCACCTAAGTCTTCTTGGGTCTTTGAAATATTTATTTTGAAGAAAGTCTATGCTTAAAATGTATAGGGCTTTTGGGCTAGTTACAATAGGGTGTTTCTTTTACTTATTTTTAGTCAGGCTCACATTAGCTTCTACTAAAGTAAAATCTTGTGATTTTCCTGTCACGCTAGCAATAGAAATAGATTCTGCCCCCACTTCTTTTGATGGGATTAATGTGCATTCCTCACTAGTGTCAACTAAGGCTTTATATTTTTGTGATTTTGATGTACTAGGCTAATGAATCTATACAGTCTAAAAAATGTTTTTTTCTAGCCTCTAACTGGCTAGAGGCAGGGCCCCTCTAAGCTTAGTTATCTTCTTTTGGGGGGCCATATGTTTTGGAGGTTCTTTCCAGGGGATTGGACATGTCGTCATCATCATTATACTTGGCAATTTGGTTGGAGTTGCTTCTTTTTGGGTGGAACTTCCTCTCTGAATCTTGTTGTTTTCTTATTCAAGCACCTGTTGTGTTAGAGCAGCAGTAGATTTCTATCTTATTTTTTCATGTTTTTTTAATAATTACGTAGGAAGAACACGGCTCAGCTTGTGGGGTGTACCTTTTTGTCTATCTGGGGGATGTTTGCATTTGGTACAAGAATTTTTGATTTCTATTGCCGAGACTTGGAGAAAGCCCTCTTTCATCTCCTCTTTGAGTTTTTTGTGATTTTATTCTATTTTGTCTTCTAATTTTTGCAAACATGTTTTTATAGCTGTGATTTTTGCATGTGTTGAGCCATGCACAGCATTTGCTGTTGTTTGGAGCTTCTTCGCTATGTCAAGTACAGTCTCTTCTCTGTTATTTTGCTTTAACAATATTAAAGCAGAAGCATATTCTTGTGGCCCAAGTCGTACAAGTTTTTGCTACATTATGGATGTATATGGTACGAAGTCTGGATTTATAGCATGTAGGTCATCTGAGAAGACAATTTCTGCCATTGCCATTTCTCTCTAGCATTGAATCCCTTGTTCTATGGTCTTCCACTGGGTTTGTTGCATATAGAGATAGTTTGTACATATATATCTTTGAGCTACACTTTCAGAATCTGTGCCCAGAGATTGTGAGTGTCAGCCCCCCTCATCAATAATCAGAGTCAATAATCAGAGTATGTGACAGGGATCTCAAATGCCTCGCTTCAGTACTTTTTAGAATTGTAGCTTTTTTTGTAGCATTCTAAAGATGGACAAACTAACTAACTATAGATTTATTAGGTCATCGAGTGCAATCTTTTCTTAGGCTATGAAGGTTTTATAGGGAAAACGACTTAATAGTGACTTCTGATTTTGCGTCAGTTTTTGGCTTTGAGGGTCCTTCCCCCGGATTATCATTATTGTCTGTTGGCTGATCAGTTCTGGTTGTGTGTTTTCTGCCTCTCGTGGTTGGAGCAACAGCCATTGGTTGAGGTTCACTGTCCAGTTTAGCTATGGGCTTAGGCTCACTGTTTGGTTTAGCTACATATTGAGTAGCTGGGGTGTTGGCTGCAGCCTGAGTGATTGGGGTAGCTGTTGATTTATCTCCCTGCCCCCTTGCTTCTGTCTGTTGCCTGTGGTTTTAGTTTGTTAATTACTGCTGGACTAGCGATCAGATGTTAGAAATTGCAGCTATGGCCTGGCCTGGCCAGTTGTACTCCCTCCCCTCCCCGGCAGCTGATGAGGGGCTGGTGGGCGCCCCAGGGGTTGCCTAGCCTGGCCTGGTCAAGACAGGGGGCTGGGGTGCGTTACTTTTTTGTTGGTTGGAAGAGAGAGCTTTCCTGGGAGTTTTCATCTTTAACATGTGTTTTTCACAGAGGTGTGTACAGCTTCTCAGTGGTTTTACAGACTGTTAGTTACACAGAAGCTTTTGTATTACTTCTATAGATGTTTCTCATGTAAAACTACCCTACAGTATCCTACACTGCCCTACAGTATCTAGCAGTGTGTGATAAGTATAGGCCAGGGCCTAGCTTATTGCAGTGATCTTTTTTTCTTTAGAGTCATTACGGTGCTTTGCTTTTAGGTATTTCTCCACATCATCTGGGTTCTGTATTTGTTTACATGAAAAGTTTCAGCCTTTATTCAAGAAAAATTGCAGACTGTATAAAGGAAGTTTATGGATTAAATACTAGGGTGGTGGTATCTTCAACATTTACGGGAAATTGAACATTTTCAACAAATGACATAACAGATTCAAAGGAGAAGAAGGAAAGGAAAGGCCGAAAAGCATCATCTCCTGCTCTTCCTCCAACAAACTGGGTGCAATTACTAATAAACTCCTAAAATATGCTATTGGAACTAGGATGTAGGGTAGGATGAAGAAACCATAAACTGTACTTATTTTGAGAAGTCTCTTTGGCATTGGAAAAGCTGCTGCCCAGGCCTAGCCCAGTAGGTCACAGGTTCTAGCTGTTGGTGCTTTTATGGGTGTTCAATCTATAGTAGGTTTAAAAAGTTCTAAGGAAAAGAGAAACTACAGTCTAGGGAATTCCTCTGCCTCAGCTAGCTAAAAACTAACTAAAAACAAAGGACAGCTCTGTGTCGCCATCTATATGTGCTGCAGACAGTACATCTAGGAGCAGGAATGTGGAAGAGTGAGTGCAGCTTCTGAAAACAACTCCGTGCTTCTTCTCTTTCCCCATTTTGCTCTCAGAACCAGTCTTAAAGGTGCAAAACTTATTTTTAGGCTAAACAGACAAATGAGGATACAAGCATGATAAAGTCACTCCAGGACACTTGTCCTGTAGTCATCCTCAGTGTACAGAATTGTACAATTGTAAATCTTCTGTACAGTCTTCGTTACAGTCCCTGTAATGTCAATGAGAAGAATAGGTGCAATAGATACCATTCTCTGTAAGTTGTGCTGGTTTTGCATTAATTGATTTGTGGTGAAGAGGGAAAAAGTCACCCACAGAAGGGATTGTCTGTGAGGAGCAGCTAGCAGCTTCCTCCATGCCTAGCAAAAACAATTGCTGGCTAAGTCTGAGAATTAGCACACTGCTAAGGCAATTAGAAGAAAGCGATAACGCCTCTATTATAACACATGTAAGAATGAAAAACCGCAGGAAGCTCCTCTTGCTCTCTGCTGTGAAAAGTGGGGTGGGGGGGCCTCCTGGGCCCCTTTTCCAGAAGGGGCTGATGGATTCTGTTGTGACGTGGCCACCAGGCCATGCTGCTGGGGGCCATCCTGGCACCACGAGCAAGCCATGCAAGGCTGGGATGGCACTGTGCAGCCATGGTTGCACCGAGAGGCAGGGCTCTCAATGGACTTTATTTACTTATCTGCTTTTAACCATGCTGCAGACAGAAAGGCAAAAGCAGCGTCAGCAGTTTTTCTTTTTTTGGCATCTTCCCTGAGGAAAAGGTACGGAGCAGAGCCAGCAGCCTTGCATGGCTTGCACAGTGCTGGTGGAGACCATGTGACCAAGAGAAAGAGAAGCACAGTGAGTGATTCCCTGATTGCAGAGCCTGGACAAGATTAATTTTTCAACACTACAGAGCTCTATAAAGTGTTTCAATTGATAGAACTTGAGAACAAACAAACCTATGAGTACCAATTCTCTCCCGAGTTAGAGAAAAGGAAAAAGTGAAGACATGTGAGGAGTACAACTTGACAACACTAAGGTTGGTGCAAAAGAGGGAGGGGGAGGAAGAAATGCTCTGAGCATCAGAGCTGAGACTCCTCTGCAAGCTGGGGTGAGGAATATAATACAAGTTTCCCTGCGATTTATGAAGTGCATAGGGGGATGTAGCATTCACCCACAGCCTGTAGTAAACCCCATAGATTTAGGAAAAGCACCATGGAGAATATGAACAATAGGAATGCTGAAACAGCAAAAGAAAATTCCTGTTTTCCTGTCCTCTGCTGTTGCAGTGTGTCGCCATTTCCTGTCTCACCTATCCCATCCCCCTCAGGTATGCCAACCTTTCCCCCTCCCCCTTTGCCCTCCTGCCTGGCACCTTCCAGCAAGGCGTCGTGTGGTTGGCAGATGCCCCCCAGGCCTGGGCTCATTGGTTTGTCCTAGCGTCCACATCCCCTGACCCTTCCCCTGCTCACACCTGGTTGGCCCTCACCTGTCCCTCCGCTCCCCCTGCCCCCGGGGCTTAAAAGGACACGAGACCATGCGGCCGGGTTCTGTCTCAGTCTGTCTGTCTGGAGCTGTTATCACATTCAGAAGTCTACCATGCTACAATAAAACTCTGGATCTAAGCTCCACGGCTGAACCCGCTCCTTTTCTCTTCACTGTCTTCTGAACCTTTTCCACCAAAGGTAAACTGAGTTCCTATTTTGCCTGGACTTGTTCTGAGCGCCCAGCTGCAGCACCTAGCCAGCCAAAGGCTTCTCTGGGGTGAAAAACGCCACAGCTGCCGCCTTTGGTCCAGCAGCGAGGCCAGACGAAGCCAGGCAGGACACACCCCGAAACATTCGGGGCCTAATATTTAATACTCCGCCCTTAAACTATCTCTGTAACCCTATAAAGCAATGTCATGTTAACCCCTTACCCATTGATCAAGCTAGGATCCTTTCCAACCCTATAAAAGAAGCATACTCTACCCCATTAGTTGAGAAAGAAGAAGAGCAGAGACCCTTCACGGACCTCCCCAAATAAAGCCATCTCCGTGGAACAGCCTGCGCCTTCTCCTTCTCCTCTCTCTCCGTCTGCTGCAGCCTCAAGCCCAGGGCACCACTACCTAGCAAGCAAAGCTGAAACCCTAAGAGCTTGCAATCACTATAGAGCTGATAATCACCATGCTTGCTAGATGGTAGCCCCGCGGCATTGGCATGAGCGAGCTAGCCTCGGGCACCAGGTCCCTACTCAGGGACTGAGCTCCTGAGCCCTATTGCTCTGCTTTATGATAACCCCAATGAAGCTTTATTAACAGCCCATGAAAAAAAGATCCTCATACTGGAGCATGTGGACGCTGAAAAGTTGTGATCAGGTGAGATACTTGAACAGAGAAAAAGAAAATCCTTGCTTTCAGAAGTAGAGGAAGAAGACCCTTGCTTTCATAGTAGAACAGCTTATCCTTAAAAACTGCACCCCATAAGCTAAATAGTCCGTTAAAAGCAGTTCTGGGAAGACTGCAAGTTGTGGGAAGGACCTCACATTGCAAGCAGATTCTGGGCAGACTGTTAGGCGTGAAAATTAAAACCATGTTAGAAGTTCACAGAGAACTGTTTCCTGTAGGAAAGACCCCCTGGCATAGCAAAAGGGACTCCTCTCCCTGAGTGAACTGAAGAAAGATTTTGGATGAGACAAACTGACTAAAAATACCATGTTTTTTTTCCCTGAGCTGTTGATGGGAAAGAAAGAAGGGTGTGGGGGAGAGTAGGAGGGGGAAAGATGTTCGAACAGTTTATTTTTAGTTCTCATTATCCTCTTTTAATTCTGTTAATAAGTGTTTCTTTTTACCTTTTGAGGTTTTAAGCCTGTTTTGCCCTTAAAGTGTTTTTCTCCTAATCCTTATCTCACCCCATGACTTTACTTTCCTGCTCCTCTGCATAACTATAGCAGAGGAAAATGAATAAATTATTTTTGTGGCTGCACTGGTATTTAGCCAGCATCAACCCATCACAAAGTTTTGGGTCTAGAGATGTTCCACAGCATTTACCTCTCCATGAACAATTTAGTGAATTCCAGACTCCTTACTGTTGGAGAATATCAGAAGAAGTACCAGAATAAGGCAGACCATATGCACTTCTGGATATTTAAGACTGTATTGAAACACTGATTCCAGAGATAGTGATGTTGGATTAATTCAGTTACTGTTACCCTGTTTGGTTTACCATCAGTGAGTCATTTCAATGATAAAGCACTCTAAATCCCTCTCATTTTCCTTGAGGAAGAAAAGGAAGAAATTGCTTAATATGAGTTAGAGAATACTTGAGAGGTTTTCTCATTGTCAGTTTACTTCTTCATATTCTCTGAGTCAGCAGAAAAAGTTAGTTGATACTCTGGAAAGGGAAGAGATAAGGAGAAAAGTTATAGGTAAAATATGGAAGATGAGAAACCTGGAGGAAAAAGGGAGAGGGAGGTGAGAGAGGCTAAGGATTTCCATAGTGAAGTGATGTCTTTCCATTTTCGTATTTCATTCATTTCCTATTGCAATCCTTTTCTGTTTCTGTCTGGCTCTTTCAGGAATATAGTTTTCTAGGCCTTCTTCACTGCTGATTAGATCTTTTAAAATAAGCATGGATTACTATAGAGTTATTAATTTTACCCACACTCAATGCTGTTTCCTCAGCATTGTCAGAGTTTTCAAGGTTCAATTCACAAAAAAAAAAAAAGAAAAAAAATGGTGTATTTTCAGAAACACCAGTCACCCTTTTAATTTCTCAGCCAGATCCAAAAGAAAAGCTTATCCCCATCATTTGACATTAGTAAAATTTTACTGACCTCATTAGAAGTGATATTAGCAACTTCCTAATGGAAGAAAATAGTCAATTAACAGTCAGAAATTTTTAAGTGAAAAGTGATTCTATTTCTGAATATGTTGATCCTCAAATTCTTTGAAAACTTCAAGTTTCTGAACATCTCAGTTCAGAAATGTTGAAATGTTTCAATCTGGTGTTTAATGATAAAAAACCCCAACTCACAATATTTCTGTATCACCTGTCTATAGTGCCCTATCTAAATTTATTTGGGGTATTGTGTCTTGTTTCTGTGGACTTTTCACACTCATTTCTGTCTGTCTTGGCTGCTGCAAGCCCCTGCTGGAACAGTTCAAGTCTCTGTGAGAAAATATATTAGGTATCATTCCCCATGATACACTGCTGTCCTGTCACTACCACAGGTTAGTTAGAACAGAGGAAATACATGTCATCCACTCCTAAAAGAGGAATGAAATATAAATTGCTAAACGTACTCTCTGGAGCACAGCTTTGATTCAAGCAAAGGCAGTATTGCCAAGACTTGAGTTGAAACAATCTAAAGAAACCAATATATTTTAATATATGACAAAGTAGACAGTGCTGAAATTGCGTTTTTACTTCTCCTAAGAAAACTCGAGCAATTTCAGATGTCTTGATTTTCCCACTGAAAAGTTAGAACCTTTTTTTTCAAATTCTGCCATTTGCTGTGAAAAAACTTGTTGATTGAAAATTTTTTGCTGGATCTGGAAATGTTCTGTTTCTTCAATTCATTGTGGGCCTACTGAAGACTTTCCAAATCTTTCACATAGATAATTACATCAGACTGTGTAATATCAGATCTAAGGAAGGAGGAACAAAATTAAGTTTCCTCTCCTAAATTATAAAATGATTGATAATAAAGTCATTACAAACCCTATAAAAATACATTGCTATTGGAGATGATTGATCTTATTTTACCGCATGACCATTTGCTTTTTTAGCTGAAGTTTCTAATAAAAATTAATCCATGTTTATATCATTAAAAACATTATCTGTGTGTCTTGGTTTGAAAAGACAGCTGCCTGCTAAGGAAGGCAGGAGCTTCTTCTGAAATGGAGAATGTGAACCTCCCTCCCCTCCTCTGAATTGCTATAAATTTGAAATTAAGGGGCTCTCAGGCAAAAAATACGGGAGCAGGAAATAACAGTTCTTTAATAGGGAAGAAAATAAAAGGATAAAATAAACAATACAGTAAACTAAAACAATACTGACAGAGTCAGAACACAACCTGACACCCTGTTGGCCAGGCTGTTGGTAGCAGTCCAGTTGGAAATATGGCTGCAGTCCTCCTAGAGAGTCAGGTGTGGTTTTGCTGGAGAAGGGATCCTCTAGAAAAGGATGTAGTTTTCTTTGGATGATCCAGTGGAAGAAGAGGCAGTTGCTGTTTTTCCAGGAAATCTAGTGGAGAAGCTGTGTTGGTATTTTAGAATCTCTAGATTATATCTGGGTAGAATGCTTGGCTCCTCCCTCTGGGTGGAGCATCTCACAGTGGGATGTTATAGATCTTATCAGTCATGCAGTGACATTCAATAGCCTCTTATCAGCAGATATTCCCCCCACCCCAGGGAGGAGTCGTTGTGGAAGAGATAAGGAAAACTGCCCACTTCACAGAAGACAACTGCCATACAGATGGCAAATAGAATACATCTTGCCATTGCAATCTGGGACACTGTGTTACAATTTTAGACTATTTTTTAGGGATTAAGGAGACCTTTTTAGCCTCTTGCTCATTTGAGATGCAATACTTAGAGAACATACCTACACATGGAAGGAACTGCTTGCTTGGAGAGAAATAGTCCATGAAACAAGGCTATCCTGACATAATTTCTTCATGACCTGAGTATTTATTACATTGCTCATGAGTGAGATGTTTATATTTTGTTGTTTATTTATAATTTATCCTGTTAAATTTGCTCTTTAGGTGTCTCAAGCTCTTTAAAATAATTTACAAAATCTGAGCAGTGTGTAAAAAATTTCAAATCACAGCAAGTTTTGTTCTGGTTCAAATCAAGGAATGACTGGACTGCTGTGCCTCTGTCGGCCAAAGGAGATTAGCACTTGACAGGTTTATGGTGTGATATGTAGTGGGACCCAGATGAAATACTGAGGATAAAATATGATTTATATGGAGAGTAACATAATGGATATACAAAACAAAAAAATATTTATCTGAGACCCAAATGGAAAGTATACAACACTGTGTAACATGTAGTGTTGATCAAATCAGATAGACCAGATAAATGTTAAACAGTATCAAGTGAAACCCTTTTTTAAAAATGGCCAAATTTTTCTCCAGTGAAAATATAGGTAGTGGCAAAGACAGAAAGGAGTATTCTTGAAATATAGTAACTATCAGGAATTACATGTAATGGTGTTTGTCCTCAGTGGACCTACCCACATTCATCTTAAATATCCCCTCATTGACTAATTGTCAATGAAGTAGCTTTACCAACAGCTTGCATGTCAACTGCATAGAGAAAATGTTTCTGCTCTCTAAGTGAAACAACAGCCAAGAAAGTTAGCATTTTGCCATCTACTGTCCTCAATGAATCTCTCAAGGAAGGAGGAGCTCTGGTGACATATTTTTTGCCTCAGGAAATAGGTATAACACAACATGCAAGCAAATGTGTTGTGTTCTACTGTATAAATAACTTCCTAGTAGTGTAGTGATGGAGGTCTCCAAGATACCTTAGATAAAACGTTATTGACTTATCTCTCTATATATATTGTATCCTGGAAAAAATGCCCCAGAATTTACAGGGGGTTAGTACAATATGCAATATCAGCTATGAGTTTCTGGGAGATAAGTGTTTTGCTTTGTACTCCTATGAAAATGAGAACATAGCTTTTGTCATCAGTTTTCATCAGTTAATGACTATACATTTTACAGCTACCCTGGACAGCTGGCATCTGTAAATTTTTGAGGTGAGACTTAAATAACTTTCTTCACATGATTTTTAATATTTCCTGAAATATGGCATCCAAGTCTGGCAAAGCCAACTGGGGAATTTCAGGCTGGATTCTGTAACCTTTTTTCTTACAGAGCAGTATTTAGCTGTACTTGACCCAATGAACTCAACATTGCATGATTTTCTAATATAAAGAACTATACACTGATGTCTCTGTGTAATCTGAACTGGTCCTTTGGAAACAAATGGAAAAATGTAGCCATTTTTTAATGAAGCAATTAGTATGTGCCTCGATAATGACAAGTTTGAATAACCATTTACCTGATTATTTAAAGTAATGAGTTTTAATAACCATATTGCCTCCCATTCTACCAAACTTATGAACATTTAGGACAGCTAGAAGTACTTAACCATATAGTCAGTGCCCTCTCATCTTTGCTGACCCATGTCAATACCCAACAGACCAAAGCACAGGACACTGGCAGGGGTGACACTAGTCTGCTGGATGCTGCAAAACTCAGATCTGCAATCATACAATTGAAGTGGGAAAGAATAAGTCAGCTCCTGTAAAGGTCTTCTCAGCAACCAATGCTACTGCCTCATTTAAAAGACAGATGTCTGCTAAGAAAGGCAGGAACTTTCCTGGAATGGAAAGATGATCCCCTCCCTCCAAATTATTATTATATCAAAATTATGTGGCTTAGAGGCAAAAAAAATATGGGAAAAATAATAATAATTCTTTACTAGACTATATATATACAACAAGACAAAACAAACAACAATAACAACAGCAAGTCAAAGAAAATCCAATAACAGCCTTTTTCCGCCCATTTAGCAATTTCCCCTTTGGTGTAGTTATGACAACAACTGGCAGGGGACACTGTTGGCTTGCATCGAGGCAGAGAGGCTATAGTACCTCCCTCACGGCTTCAGGGGGCACTCCAATGCAAGAGTGGGACCTTCTTGGTGGTGGTGATAGCTCAGATGAGGGAGAGGGAAGAAGGGTTGACTCCCCCAGGCACCCACACAGGCTGTGCTGGTCTCTCTCAGCACCGGCAGCTGGTGAAGTCTGTGTCTGTGGAGTAGCTGGGAATTTCTTTTTCTCTTGCAAGCAACAGGCATACAAGCCTGCAGCAGGCAGAGCTCCATGTTAGAAATGGCTGCACAGGAGAGGTCCAAAGCAAAGAAAAAACCACAAAATTGTCTCTGGTCCCAGCTGGGAAAGACATTGATAATGCTTCAGCTAAGAAACTGCCAAAACCACTCCACTTCTCCCCCTCCCCCAGAATCATTCCAGCAGTATGCCAAGGCACTCAGCCACATTTTCTTTATTGCCCACCATTCATTCCCTCCTGAGCATCAACTGTGCCTTCCTCATGATGTCTCCCTTTTCAGGTAACAAATGGGAGAAAATTCACCAGAAAAATAAAACCCACATCAGCTACTGAAACAGGGCTCACTAGTGCTTGGGTAAGCCAACTTGCCCATATTCTCCAGGAAAAAGAAATCCTGTTCTTGTGCAGATGTTGCTGGCAGGGGGGCAGTCCAGACACATTTTCCATGTGTTAATTGGGCTGTCTGACAGACCAACAAGTTCCTGGAAATAAATGTGCCTCAGCATATCCTACATCCCAGTGCCCACCAATGCCATCAAAGAGTGGGCTTCATTGCACCTAGCTGCAGAACAGCCCCACCATTCTCCTGCATGCAAGACACCTGCCATAAACAGGCCAAGCAAAGAGTCTCGATTTCTGGTGGCCCACATGCTCAAAAAAGTGGCTGACCTAACCCGCAAGGTGCCAATTCTTTTGAAATCTAAGAGGTAACCTGGATTTTGTACTTTATCTCCATTCTATTTACAGAGTAATTTTCGATTCCCTTTTTCAGGATGGAAGCTAAAGTAAGTATTTTCAACAAACACCATACAGCAGAATTATGGGGAAAATTATTAGAACTCACACTATTCATTGGCGGTTTGATAATTTAAAATTGTCTTTGTGTTAGGATATTGTCAAAGAATTTACCAGTGAAGTTACTGAGATATGATTCATTCAACCAGTGTGATAGTGTAAGATGCCAATAATTTTATTCAGCCCTAGGTGTTGGGTTTTTTAGTAGAAGTAAATTGCAGGGACACTGATACATATGGTAAAGAATATTTTTATAGATCTAGTCACTGACCAGGGTTGATGCTTTTTTCCTGTTGTTATAGGCAATAAATGATAAAGCCAAATTAATAATAATAAAACAGATTTTTATTTAGTGACTGAGATACAGTCTCTGATAGCCACAATCAAAGGGACAGCGTTGAGCCTGAAATCAGCTCTGGGTGAACACTGATGTGAACTCTACCGCTTCGGATCCCCACAGTTCATGAGTGCTGTCTCCTCGGGTTAGTTTTATACAGATTTTTCCACCTGGGGCAGAAATTCTTCTATTCTTTTTGTTGCTTCACACATTCATGTAGTCTTCTTCCTCTGTGCTGGGCTGGACAAAGCTGTTTCTGGGAAGCGATGAATGCTGATCATACCGGAACTTGGCATTGGGATGCATGCTCTTGACAACCCTGGTTATCTTGATTGTAGATACTTATCGAGTATTCATTGCTCTGGGTGTATCCTGGACTGTCCCGGGAAAGGGCCCATCTCTACACAGGAGTCATGTCTTTCGCTTGCTTATTAGATCTTTCCCTTTGCTCCCATCTGTGGTTTCACAATTTTGTGAGGCAATCTTTTCCCTGGCTGTCTGTCATTCCAAACTTTAAAGATTGTCTCATACAGAGACAACTTATTCACAACTTCTTTCATGTGTATTTTACATAAGCATGAATGATTTCATAATATATATTACACTATCTTTTTTTTTCCCAAGCTAATTTCCTAGTGTGCTTTTTCAGAAGGTTGCATGGCAAAATTAGCCTTACTTCATAGCAGTGCTTGAAATGATCTATCACTCTGTAAACTAAGCATACTATAACCCAAATAAAACTTGTGAAAGTTTAGGCTGAAGTGGTAGCATTCTTCTCAAGGAAAAGATATTTATCTTTCCAAGTCATTCCAAAAGTGTATTTTTCTGTGATTAGGTTGGTGCAGCTTTTCTCTCAGTAGAGCTTGTTCAAGAGTTGGAGGATGGACCTAATTATCGGCCTTGGTAGGAAATAAGAGTGTCTTTTACATATTTGCAGCACTGCAAATTTATAGCCCTGGAGCAATCTCAATGTCTTTCTAAAGCACTTAGCATGCTGAACTTGCAGCTCCATGACTAGAAGTTCACACAAAAGTGAGGGCACTGACAGAGCAGTAAACACAGGTGATCATAAACTCTCCAGATAGATGTCTAAGATAATTTGGTAAATGCTATATTCTCAAATTAGATAGGGCATATATTGTTTAACTTTTGACTATTCTCTACCACATCAATAAATTAAGACCATGTACTGTTTGAAACCATGTGATCCTTCCTTCTTATTCTAGCCCTTGAAAATGAGAATTAGGGACCCCTTAAGCTACAGACTGCATGGAGAACACACCAACATCAATGTGTTACTGTGTTACTTATATATAATAGATCCTCTCCTCTCTAAATTTTTTTCCTGAAGGAGTTTATGCAGCACTGTGACATGATATACTCATTGCTATTATGAAAAAGTCAAATGGGTCTAGAGTAAAAAAATCTGACCTTACATATTTTGCCAGTCCTTTGGCAAAAATATTTTCTTGGATTTCTTCTGCCAAGTAATTTCTTTTTCTTAAAGACATTTCTCTGAGTTTGTTCAAAGAAGATTATTAGCGTATTATAACCTTTATGAATTTATTCCTTTCACCTAGGCTTGGAAAGGTTCTGAGACTATTTTAAAGAGAAAGCTGCAAAAAGAGAACCATCTGAGAGACGTTATATTTTCACCTTGAAACATCCAGAATTTATTTTTGCTTGGTTTTTGCTTTTGCTCCTAACTTCCCCAACATTAAAAATCATTACCAATAGAAAGAATTCTTCCTCCTTTCTTTTCAGATTCAGATTCTGAGAATCAAACTCCATGTGGAAATGCTCCTGACACCCCTTCAGCTAAATGTTAATAAATAATTTGTCTGGCTTTATTTTTAAAACTAAAAATATCTTCCCATCTAGCTGCTTTTAAAGTTTAGCCAAGCAATAAATTTTTCCTCTCTGCTCTCATAATCTCTGGCATTTAAATGCGTAATTCTAGACATAATAGTCTAGATGATACAACTTGCTCAATCATAGGGCTGTAAAATATACTTAGCTTGCCAAGAAGACTCAAGGAGTGCACATGAAAAGGGTATATCTAACATGGACAGCTTTGAGCATGTAGGATCCCAGTCTGCCCATAGTCCTCTTTCCCCTCCCCCTTGTAATAGCCTTGGTAGTCAGGACATTTGGGGAGGGCCAGCTTGTTACCAGGAGGTGCAGCATAGCAGCACCTGACCTCCAATCAAGATGTAAGAAAGTAATTTCTACCAATGGACAGCAGAGAAGGACTTGACTGAAACAACTTTGGGAGGGACTAAGGGTATAAAAGGCAGAACATCCATTTTCTAAATAAGCATGTGGCTGCTGGTCACAGAGACTTCTGGTGCTGTAATTTTTCCTTATTCAGTCTTTTATTGTATTTTTGTTAAGCCTTTGAAATTTTAAAAGCAAGTGCAATTTCTCACAAATGGGAGCTTGGTCTGGGATGAAAACCTCATCTCTGTGACCCTGGGAGATTTCAAGAGGGAGACGCACCCTGCCAAGTCAGTGACTCAATTGACTTCTCTTCAGGTCACCAGGGATTAGCAGGTTAACACCCTGAAGACAGCAAAAGACTGAATAACGAAAAAGAAGAGGGGGAAGGTGAGTACTATCCTCATTATTGTTTTGGCCAGATTGATATTCCATAATCTGAGTGTACAAACGTTAGCTTCAGGCAGGTAGTACACAGGATCTGTCCTGGTCTGTTGGAGCTTCAGTATGTTGGACAGTTGGACATATAAGGTGGGATGCATAGAGGAGGAAGCAAGGACCCCATGGCTGGTGGGACATGTGTGGAGGAGGGACAGAGGAGCTGCAGGCAGGATGCACGGAAGATGAAAGCAGAGACCCCGTGGCTGGTGGGATGCATGTGATGGAGGGATATTAGATTTAAGGGGATCCAAGAGTACCTGGAAGCACCAGATGAAAGGTCACCAGGTTTAGAGGGTATTGGAGTAACGGTGAGAATTGCCGGTCAGTAGGGACTGCACTCATGTCGGGGCGAGGAGTCACAGCAGCTTTCCCAATCCACTGGCACAAAGGGAGCTGCTTCACATGGAGTGGCAGCACATGCAGCACTCCATGTGGCAGGCTTCTGGTGTGTGCTTAGTGCGATAACTTCCAGAGCTTGCCAACCCAAGCTAAGAGGGGGTGCTGCTGCTGGTAGCAGTGACTGGGGGACACTGAGCACAGAGGTGTCTGGCCCTGGCCCAGCTGTGCAGGGTTTCCTAGATGAGGGCATGAGTGGACAGGGTTTCCTGGGTGGGGGCCTGCAAACAAAAGGCTGTACAGGGTCTCCTGGGCCAGTGATGCAGAGAAAAAGGGAGGCGGGACACCCATGGCTGGTGGGATGCAAGCGAAAGAGGGGTAGGAAAAAGTCATTGGCGGGGTCGGTGGTGGGAGAGAGATTTTTGTAACCAGTGCTCAGTGGTGCTAAGCAGATTACAGCTCTAATGCCGCAGGCTCACCTGCCTGCAGCGACTTAGGGATGCTGAGCAGTGGAGCCCAGCAGGGCTGACCGAGTAGCAGGGTACCCAGTTCCACAGAGCCAGCGCCGGCAGCAGGGAAAACCACTGCTTAGAGGGAACCACGTGTATCGTGCGTTGTGCGGAGCCAGTGCTGATGGTTGCAAAATCCCTGCTTGGAGGGTGCTGCATGTTCGGGGTTTTCCCAGTTGCATGAGGTCGGTGCTGGCAGCAGGAAAGCCACTCGGAGAGAACCGTGCATGGGGTTTTCGAAGTAGGGACTGCAGACAAAGAGGTTGTAAAGGGTCTCCCAAGCTGGAACCCCAAGCAGGGGCTGGTCTGTGTAACAGCCAGCAGGGGCCCTGGTGGGGGCTCCCAGCGCTCATTAGCCCAGCGGAGGTGGCAGCAGCGCTGCGTGCAGTTCACACGCAACACTGCTGAGAGTTGGGGATGGGCTTGATTGTGTGGAGTCTCGGAGGCTTTGGGCGGGAGCCCGTGTAGGTGGCGGCTGGAGGGGACCTGGCACAGCAGCTCTCAGTGCCTGCTGACCCAGCAGGAACAGTGACAGCAGCAGTGGAACTGGGCAGGGTTCATGCGTGGCACCACTAAGGATCGATGTCTGACTGATGGCAGGGTTTGCAGACCGAGGCACCAAAGCACAGCACTGTGGTCCCTGGCACCACTGGCTTGGCAGGAGGGAATAGTGGCTTGAGGGCACGGGGTTGTGCACTGTGCGACCGGCTATTAGTGCCTCTTGCAGGGGGCACCTTGGGTTCACCTGTGCCAGACTGCCTGTGGCAACTCGAGGGTGCTGGGAGCAGAGGAGCCCAGCAGGGCTGGCCCAGAGTGCCAGGCTGCAGAGACTTCTCTGCAGTGTCCACCAGCACATGGAGCCATGCAGCCGGGGCGCTGGACCACAGAGGTTTCTCAACAGTTTGCTGGTGTGGAGCTAAGTAAGCAGGCTGCCCACGTGGGCAGCTTGGCAGTTGCTTGCAGTAGTGTGCCGGGAAGGGGGACCAGGGCATGGAAACTTCCCCTCAATCTGTTGGCATAAAGATGCGCGAGTGTAGTACCATATGCAGCTGCTTGCACTGGTGTGCTGAGGGTGTCAGGGTACCAAGCCAAAGCAGGAGAGGAGCGGCAGAACTGACCCAGTGATACAGGGGTGCCCAGACCATAAGCAGGTTGTTTATTTGCTTTTGTTTTCTGAGAAGAAGGTAAAGCTTCTTCTTTCTTTCTCCCCCTTCCTTCCTTCTTTCCTCCCTCCCTCCCTTCAGCTAATCGAGGAGGTGAGCTCTGTTCAGAGAACCTGTGGTTGCTTTGTTGGGGAGGCAGGCTCAGTCTAGAGAGCCTGTGGTTAGGCTGGTTAGGATAGCAATGGGAGCAAGTAGGAAGTCCCCAAGGAGAGAAAGAGGGAGTACAGAGATATCAACAGATATCCTCCCTGATAACCCACTGAGAAAACAAACCTGGTAGAGATGTGACCCCAACACCAAAAGTATGCAATATTATGTACGAGAATATACTAAGAAAGAGATTGAATACATGTACTAGCCATGGTGTGAGTCAAAAGAAGAGTAGGTGTATCAAGTTGTAACTACTCTACACCCCACTCCACCCAAACAAAATTCTAGACTTGAGAAAAACACTACCTTAGTGTGTGCTCTGTTTTCCTCCTCCCGTTTACCACCTTCTGCCTTCTTGTATCTTTCTTTGTGAATACTAACTTTCAATCAAGTGTAACACAAAACAGTTGTTTTGTACTCAAATTTAATACTAACAGGTGCTGCTTCTCCTTTCAAGTTAAGAGAAGGGCTTAAGTGTCAAAAGCTTAGATACTTTTTCATGCACAACACAGATATCTTTTCCTCTTTCAGTCCGAGATAAAATCTTGATAAAAAACGTTGTTTCAAAGTCACTGTTACCCCTGCAGATAGGTCAGGAGCTTTCCTTCTTGTATCCCCAGGGGACTCTGAGCTATCGTCCACAGTAATAGAGGCCACAAGTACCTGCCCTCAGTGAAGGCAGTAAAAAGTGAAGAATTAAAAAGTGCCACTTGATAAAACACAGGCTTCTAGAACAGTGGGGTAAGGCTGTTGTTAGTTCCTACCCCAGTGTCCCATGATAATGTATGAGGTGAAAAATGCCATGTGTTGTATGCACTGGCAGTGATCCTCAATAAATCCTTCTAATCATCTCCTTCATGCTGGTTAGGCTCCTGGGGAAGACAAAATAGCAAAAAGTGCTCAGTTTTGCCCTTATAGAGTGAGAAGCAGGAAGCAAGAATTCAGCGTGGTCTCTCTTTCACTTTTCCTTTAGGACATGCCTGTCTGTTCCTACCCCAAAGGCACAGAGGGTGCTCTTTAAACTGTGCCACAATGTTCCACCCATACTCCCCTCTCCTGTCCCCATTCCCATCCCCACCATCTCATGATCCCATGAGGAGAGACCCATGGTGGTATTGGGGCCAGGAGAGCTCTGGGAAGTTTCTGTGCATGTGTGTACCAGTGTTCACAGCTCTGTGTGCACATGTGTTTTCTAGTGTGCCCAGATGTGAGTGCACATGTCCTGCTTTGTGCTGGGTACATATGTTCTGGTGTGCACACACTGTTCACATGGATGTGCTGATGTGTACACGTAATGTGTGCACCGCTGTTTACACATGTAATAAATTGCATGCTCTCAGGTGTGAGTGGTTCTGTGCACAGCTCTGTGCTTGTGAGTTTGCACAAGTTCTGCAGGGGTGAGCATGGCTCTGTGTGGGACATGCATGTATTAATGTGTATGACACTGCATACTTTGGTGTCCACAGGCTCTACGTGCAAGCAGGTCTCGTGCTTGTGAGCCCATGTGCATTGGTAGAGACTGTACATAAGTGAGTGTGTAGCACATGTGTGTTGGTGTGGCAGGTTGGGTGTACACAAGTGTGTGCTGCTAGCAAGTACTGTGATGCACAGGAGCTTTGTGCAGGTGAACATGTACCTGTGCGTACGTGCACTAGCTCTGCACATGTCCTTGTGTGCACACACTGGCTGGGCACACCAAGGGACATGGATCTGGATGCATGGCTCTGTGCATCCAGCTTCTGTCCAACCTGGGAATACAGATGAGTGTATATGTGTGTTTCTGTGTGTGTCGCTACCTAGCTCTGCTGGCTGGAGTGGCCTCTGGCTCTCTGTGTACACTCTGTTTTTGTAGGGAGAGGAATTTGCCTTTATGAATGAGTTTGCCAAAAGGTTTATGTAAAGTTGTGTACAGTGATTTTCATCAAATTTAATAGTCTCTAAGTTTCCATTAAATCCCTGTGAACATTGAATCCCTATCTGCAGTTGCTGTGATCCACCGCTGTTTTAACCCACATTCCCTGGAAACTGCTGCCGTCAAAACTGGATGCTAAGCCAAATGCTAAACCTCTCTGTGATTGTAATGCTTCCCAGGCCATGCAGTTTCCTTGTGTCAGCAGTGATAGGTAGCTACTTTAAGATTCAATTACCCTTTCAAATAATGGAATTTATTAGGCAATGCTATGTGCATTGCCTTCAGTTTAACCTCTCAGTGGTACCTGAGGTCCCTTTCAGGTACTGCTAACCCCTGAATCAGCTGTGCAAACTGCAGAGTGAGCATGGACTCATGTCAACAGAATTAAAGGCCTTGTGAAAGAACCCAAAGGATAGACTATAACATCCAGACCTCATCCAGATGAGAGATAACCAAAGAAGCTCAAAGACGTCTGAAAAGTAGAGTCAAGCTTCCACCAGCTAGCTTGAAGACTGTTTTAACTAACACTTTGGGCAGGGAGTTTGAACTGCATCATTGATGTAATTGTCCTGTTTTAATAAATGGGAATTACAAGTATCTGTTGAGGGGAAGTACACAAGGAACCATAAGAGGTATTGGGGCAGTTTCCTTAGAAAACAAGAAGTAGAGTAAGACAAGAAATAGAGGGCAAGACCAGGTTGGCCCTTATGTTCACCACTGAGAAGATTATAGCCCTGCTGCAGGCAGCAACCACGTAGGCATGGTAAGGTGGGGGCAAGAAAGCTATACCAGTCCTCTATCATTCCTCAAATGTCTTTTAATACAAGAGGGCCTATAGGACAAGACCTCTGTACTTGCCACTAAGATAGACCTGCTGTGGGTAGCAACCCCATACACACAGTAGATGGGATAAAAAAGCCATACCAGACCTCTGTGTTCCCATTTTGTCCATTCCAAATAAGTATATCTGGGAAAAGGAAAACCTATATTTTTTTTCTTCTGCTCCCACTGTCCTTGCCCACACCAACAGATGCTAATAAAACTCATTAAATTTTTTCTTTTTTCTTTTTTTTTTTTTTGAGAAGTAGGAGTATATTATCGTAATTGAAAATGACAGTTAATTGTTCAAGAAAAATGACTTATGGAAAAAGGAAAAGGGGGATTTGTTATAAATGAGTAATGTGATGGCTGGCTCTCACAGTTAAGAGATAGATATTATGTGTATGTTAAGAGAAGTTTTGTAGATATATAGTGATGCTATTGTAATATGTCCTCCCATAGTCCTCTTTCCCCTCCCCCTTGTAATAGCCTTGGTAGTCAGGACATTTGGGGAGGGCCAGCTTGTTACCAGGAGGTGCAGCATAGCAGCACCTGACCTCCAATCAAGATGTAAGAAAGTAATTTCTACCAATGGACAGCAGAGAAGGACTTGACTGAAACAACTTTGGGAGGGACTAAGGGTATAAAAGACTGAGCATCCATTTTCTAAACAAGTATGTGGCTGCTGGTTATGGAGACTCTCAGTGCTGTAATTTTTCCTTATTCAGTGCTTTGTTGTATTTTTGTTAAGGTTTAATAAGCCTTTGAAATTTTAAATGTGAGCATCATTTCTCACATCTTCCAAGCAACATTAAAGATGTGCTTTTGCTTGGTGAATTATTTGTCAGACTCAGATGATGCTTTATACACCAACTCTCAGATCCTCATAAGTGTAGGAGTCTGAGGACTAAAGTTATTCTGTATTCAGCTTAAACAGGACCATTCAAACAGAACTCTCTGGTGGCAGCATGGCCTCTACTCCATGATCTGTGTCTACTATATTGCATAGACTATCATCACATGAGCTGACATAGTAGTGAATCACGTGTTAGAAAAGTAAATTATTTGAGGAGCCTATGAAAGGATCAAAGGCAATGCTGTTGGACCAGATGTTACACTATCATTTGGGGTAATCTGGGTTCAGATCCTGAGAAGCATTTGCTGTCAGGGATGGTGGTATTGGGGAAACAGCTGTTCAGTCTCCAAAGCAGGAAACTCATTACTTTCTTAAAGACCCTTCCTATTCAGTGTTTAGAGAAAGACTGGTAGATCTTAGGGGTTTTTTTTTTGTTTTTTTTTTTTTTAATGGGATATAAATTTAATGAAAAATCTAGTAACTAGCAAGGGACAAAATATATTACTTTTGTGGACTCTACACAAATAATATAGCAACCCAAGTTCCTACACAGGTATCTGTCCTAGTTTAAAAGACAGGTGTCTCCCAAGGAAGGTGGGAACCTTCTCAGAATGGAAACAATTATCTCCTCCCTCCAAATTATTATGACTTTGAAATTATGGGGCTTTCAGGCAAAGATATGAGAAAAGTTGTTCTTTACTAGAATATATATATATATACAAACTTATATACATATACATATATGTATGTATGTGTATGCATATATGAAAAACAAGACAGGCAAACAACAATAGCAACAAAAACCCAAACAGAAATAAAAAATCAAAACAAACAACGAACAAACACACCAGAAAAGCCTGGTAACAAACAGCCTTTTCCTGCCTGTCAAGCAATTTCCTCTCTGGTATTATTAAAATCACAAGCATCTCCCCTCTGAGCCAGGTAAAGACTGAACCACTCCCAGCTAAGAAACTGACAAAACCACACCCCTTCCCCCTTCAGCAAACCAGTTTCTGACCCATGCCCTCTCTCCCTGGAAGCTTTCCAGTGGAATGAAAGGGTCACTGGATTGTTCTTTTGGATTTTAATTGCCCATCATTCATTCCCCACACCCCACTCCGCTTCAACTTCAACTGCCCTTTCTTTGCAGAGGCCTCTTTTTCAGGTAATAAGTGTGAGAAAGTTCACTGGGAAAACCAAACCCACAACAGTATCTAAAAAAAATTCAGGTATCCACTGGTGCTGGGCATTCACAGATGTCATTGGCTAGAGTGGCAGCTGTGTTTGCAGGGGTGAAATCATGAGCCTGTTGAAGTCAATGTCCTACAGTGGGGCCAGTGTTTTTATCAAAATGTGTGGGGTTTTCTTGATTAGTGCTAGAGCTCAGGAAAGGTGATGGAATAGAATTATTATTTATTCAGTTCTGAAGTGTTTATTTGTGCTTTCAAATGATCTGTAAACATATTTGCCGTATCCTGAGGGGTTGGTGGTAGAGGTGTGATGTTTATCTGTATACAGGATTGCATACCTATGGCATTCAATTGCTCTTGCCACATCTTTTGTCCTTTTGCATGTGTCCAGTTTGTCAACATGTGGTTTCATCAACCTGTGAGGCTCAATGTCAAGTCGTTGCTATTCAGATTTGTCACCTGAGTTACATAAGGTTACTTCGGTTTTGTTTTCTGATGAATGTTGTGATGTTCACGAACAAAGATGTGAACCCATACCACTAGTCTTGCTCATAGAAGTATCTGCAGAAATAATAGCAATTCCCCAGGACTGGTGAAATGAAAATCACCATTTAGATAAACCTTCAGTGATAAACTAAAAAACGAGAATGTGGACATAGCCCAACAGGTAAAAAAATTTCAAAATGTAACAATACACACACAAATGCTTCTCTGCATTTTTTGTCCATCTCTAAAAAATGACTGTGCTATTTAATTAAAGGATTTAACAGGTAGTATAGGTATAATAATCACAAGATAAGGGGCAAAAAAAGAACAGTATATCCTGAATACTCTTTCAAGACATATGAATAAGCACGTTTAGTAGTAATTTCATGATAGAAAACACAGACTGCAATTATTGATTTTCAGTTCAGGTAAGACTGCCATCCAGTTCTGTGATCAACCAAAATTATAAAAGCAAACGGGACTTACGTAAGATTTATGCCTTTGTAAAACCACTATTTAGACTTCTTTTAAACACCATAAATTTTCACTCTTTTCTGTGTTGTTTCTGATGTTTTGCCTAAATTTGAAGTAGTGATTTCCAGATTTTTAAAACTGCTTTTTTCATATTCTTTGTCTTTTTCTCACTGCTATTAAATAGCGTATCCCTCCACATTCAAAGAAGTCTTTCTGTGACTTCAACTTGCTGTGCATCACAGACATAGTCTAAAAATTTTCAGTGGTGAATGTAATATTGTTAGTGAATAATACCTAGCTTTTAAGAAAGTTCCCATTAAATTCAGCAGGATGTGGCTCAGACCCATAAGAGGGGTCCTCAAAATAGGAGCAAGTGGGAAATAGAGTCCATAAGGACCCTACACAAAGAAAATCTCAGCTCCTGCAAGCACATGCCTGAATTAATATTTGGCCTCCAATTCCCCTAGGGCACAGGCTGCCTATTTTTCAAGTCTCATGGAGTGCCTGATACCATAAGGGTCCACTCTTATTTGCCTGTGGGATCTTTTGGAACAGGTGTGAGTAATGATGATTTGAGAGCCTGGCATGACCCTGCTGAAATGAGAGTTTCCTTGAGTGAAAGTGTGAAGTAACCAACATGAGAAGAAATAGACAGGAACAGACTGCTTTGCCTAGATGAAGTATATTAGAGAAGACTCTTAGAAGTACTTGTCTCAGTGGTATTATTCCTTGGCTTTGTAGCCTGGCCTTAATTTTAGTCCAATTGCTTAATTTTCTACATTCTCCATGAAATCCAATTCCCTGACTGCAGTGTGTCTTCTTTATATTTCTCAATAATGTAGAGTCTGGCTGTTTAACTGCAGTAGACTTTATGACAAGGCTTTTCCCCCCTCTTTTTTGGCAGAATACCTAGACTTAATTTTAAAACATACTCAAACATTCAAACACCCCTGAATGACAGGAAAAGCAGAGTGTTTACTAGCTCTGTTTTTAAAAATATGACAATTTTTTTTATTAGGCAATTTTATCATTGTTATAAATAAGTAATTGTACTGGGGAGAAGGGATAATCCTTATTTAATTAAATTCATCTATACTCCCAGGTTGGCAGCAACCACACATATGTGAGACTAATACCCACAGCCTGCCAGTATGCATGTGCAATTAAAAATTCACTCTACAGTAGCACAGGCAGTTTAGTGTTGCTTTTGGCATTTACAAATTCTTTTATTTTGTGACTTTTTTTTACCATACACATATGCTGCAGCAGATGTTGCTTATTTGTTGTTTATTCAAATCTGTAGGCTCTGGCAGCTAACTCCAGTGTTCTGTAATGAAGCTTTATTTGCTGTCCTGTATTAGGACCCAGCAAATGCATGATGGGCAGAGTTAGCTCTCAGCAGGAGCTACAGTTACTGTTCTTACTTATTGGCTGTTTATATGCTAAAGCTCACAGTTAAGAAAGCTGTCTGAGCAGGATATGGAGCTAGATGCTATATGCAGGGAAGAAATACTTGACTCCCGTCACTGTATCTTTGCCCTGATGAGGTGTGGGCTTGCATGTAAACTCAACTGTTGCAAAGGTTTTGCATTCAGCACCTGAAAAATAGAACTGTTCTCCCCTCTCTCTCCTTTTTCTCCACCTTCCACCCCTGCTGCTCCTTCCTTTTTTCAATTACCCTTTGTAAAGTACTGAGTATAACTAAAACATGTTTCAGTGTTGCTCACCCCATTAACTCAGTGTGTGCCTGAAAATTCATTAACAGCAGCTCCTATCAGGGAGGCATGGAAAGTCTGTGTTATTTGTGTTTGTATGGTAGTCACCCACATCCTCTTGTTCCTTGCTTACTTGCCTCTCAATCTGCTGGGTGGCCATGCACTGGAAAGGCAGCAATTCCTGTACAGTGCTGACCCAAGGGGAAACATTGCTCCCAGGCACTCCAGTGCCAACAGAAACTCATTAGCTTGCTGGAAGAGCCCTTGGTAGCCCAAGAGGTAATCAATCAGGCAAGTAACCGAATCCATTTGGCTCGCTGTGACGTGGTATCTTGCGATATATCTTGTCCCAGCTAATGGGGCTGGGGATCACATATGGTTTTTGCACCAGCTGGGAGTGTCCCAGCTTCCCCAAATGCTGAGCTAGCACGTTAGCTCCTGTGACTTACCAAGCAGCAATTTTTTCAATTATCACACCTTCACTCTTCCTACTTGCCAACTCCTCTGATGGTTTGGCACCATTGCAATACTCACAGAATTCAATTGATATTTCTTTTAATTGACTGAGTACCAACAATGTGAATTCTATTTATTATCCATAATCCATTTTAAATTCTGCCTGTAGTTGAAGGAACAATATCTTCAAAAGTACAAGAAGAAATAGTATGTATGTTTCCTATGCTCTAAAGAGTAGAGGATTTTCCATGTACTCCATGTACTTTTCTCTGGTTTCAATATTAAGAAGTGAACAGCTGTTTCATATTTGCTGTAGTGCCAACATAACACTGTTTGTCTTCATGTATAACACAGTGACTTTTAGTGTTAAGTGTATATTAAAGAAAAGGGAAAAGCAAGGAGACAGACAACAGGAAGACTTTCTAAATTTGCAGTTAAATTTGGGAGCCTTAACTTAAAAATGTTTTACAACTATTGTTGTGTTGATACCACCTGATATTTATGTTAAATGTTGTCATTGCTTAATAAAAACAGTCTCCAAATATAAATTCTCTCTTCATAAAACATGATGAATAACAGATTCATAATACATAAATCCCTCTTTGCAGCACTTTTATCTCCTGCAGGTGACCTGGTACAAAGGAGGCTTACACCTTCTTTAGCTGCTTTGTGTTGTCTCCATTTGTTTTATAATGCCACAGCCTGTATTTTTCCCCTCTTATACACATGAAGCATGTAAAGGCCTTCTTCTTCTTTCCTGTTTCTTATGTAAGGGATCTGAAAATGGGATTAAGAGGAAGTTGCTGCATTTTAATACATTTTATGTACTGAATAAGTCTGGAGGGGAAGTCCTGTGGTCCCAGAAAGAAGCAGAGAGAAAAGAGCAAAGTTGTGAAATGAAGAGTCTTCAAACTTTCCTGTATTTTTTCCCCTCCAAGAACATCTTGAGTTGCCTGTTTGCCCCAGAGAAGTCCTGCTGGAAAAACAATTTACTTTTGCAGCTCTTGGTAATACCTTGTCTGCTTCAGTTTACTATGTACCTCCTTGATGTATCTCAAACACTTCTATATGCCTAAGTCCAGCAATGGATATAAAATGGAAACTTAGGATGCAGTGATGTCACCTTCACCAGTATGGAAACTAGATGGGCAGCAAAGAAAGGAAGATTACTAGCTTTTTGAAATAGTTTCTGTAAGGTTATGCCACCCAGCAGTGGTGTGAGGACACCATCTGCAGTCATTGAGTCTAGCTGCACCCCAAGGCCTTTAGGAGGGTGTACAATTTTTAATGAGATCATTCCTTAAAGTCATTGCACATTTATGTCATTTTGTTGCATACATGTGTAATTTTTTAAGTTCTACTTCAGCAGGTTGATTCATCCTAGTGGAAAAGGATATGCGCACAGTGCATACTTAAGGCAGATGGCCCAGTGAAGCTTATAGAACATGCTGTTGTTTAAATCTTAGGGGGGGAAAATCATAAAATATCTTAGGTATCCAGGACAACCAAATATTTAAAAAAGGAGAGTGGTTTAGATCAAGTAGTGGCCTTTAACACAAGAAAACTTCTGAAATGAAATCTAGCTGTTTTGAAGTTGCACTGATTCCTTGAAAGGCCTTTTCTATTATTTCAATCTCTGCCTTTTTTTCCTATACCCTCAATAGCACAGGAGTATCAGAGATTTGCAGTCACAGACCTCTATGTTGCTAATTGTTCCAGTTGACATCCAATCTTTTGAAACTTGCTGCAAAATTCAAACCCCAATCCCCACATCCAACTCAGGTTTTGAGACAGCTTTTTGAGAACATACATACTTTTTCTGATGGCACCACATTGCTTTGAGAGAATTGGTTCACCTCACTGTTGGTGACACCTCTGACAATAGGACCTCACTGCTGGTGAACCTCTGAGAAGAGGACCTTGTTATCATGAGTGTATTTTTATGCTCTGGAGAGCTCTACATAATTCCTCTTCTATATGTCTTCTACATACTTGTTGTAGTCTTCAACTACTTGTTAAAACAGCATTTTTCCTTGGGAAAATATCACTGGTAAGAGAGAGGCAACCTTACTAAACTGGACAATCTTAGACTCTCTGAACAGAGTTTAATGGCTATTATCCTTGAAATAGAGCTATTGTAATTGATTCTTGATCTCTAGAATGTAATACCCAAAAATCAGTGTCTGTTCTAGCTTTTCAATTGCTTTGGGCAGTGCTAACCTGAAGTAGCAAGATCTAGCAGGAATGTACAGATTTGCTCTGATTCTGGCTAGGATAGGGTTAATTTTTTTCAGCAGCCAGGAGGGACACAGCCAGGACCTTGGAGTTGTTTGGATACCACCTCAAGACATGTGCAGAGGGCATGGAGAGGGCTAGGGTTTTTCCAGTGTTGTTAGGGTGTGCAGGGTGTACAGTGGGATGACGGCAAGACCCACAGTTCTGCATGGTGAGCAGTTGCATGTGAATCTTTTGCCCATTTTGTACATTCTGTGTGCTCGTTTGAAGGTAAACTGGGGGAGGATTAACTCCACACAAATGACTTGTGAGAGACTTCAAGATGGAGCTACAATTTACTAGGAAAGTCACAATGAAGACAATAGTACAGAAACACTAGCTTAAACCAAAAAGTCAGTCACACTGTTGGTCAGGGTGGTGATAGCAATCCAACTGAATGGTGGTTACTGTTCCGTTGAAGTGATGGATGTCAAAAATGGTGGTCCTGTGTAAAGGCCTAGTCCTTCTCTGGTGGTCCAGTGGTGGTGGTGGAGAATTCTTGTCCTCCGGGTGGTGGTGGTGTCTCAAGTCCCAGATTATACACAGGCAGGAATGTCTGGAACCTCCCACAGGGCAGGGAATTTCACAATGGATAATATAATTCCATGAGTCATTCTGGGGAGTCCTTGATGGTCCATTAGCAGCGATGACCCCCTCCCCTCAAGGTGAGTGGTGCTGCTACTTCCCCAGAGAGAGTTAACACAGTTGAGTCATGGTAAAGATAAAGAAACACTGCTCCACCTATCTTAACAATTCATCAGAAAGTGTTGTAGATGGTGGTATACCCCATGTTGTAACCCAGGACACTCTGCCACTAGTAGTATTGCTGTTATTACTCATGGTTTTCTTCTTTCACTGCTGTTTCTAATGAATTGTTCTTTATCTTTACCTTTCTGTGCCTCCAATTCTCCTCTCCATCCAGCTGCAAGAGGTCTGGGGGTAAATGAGTGAGCAGCATGTGGTCTGGGATGTTTCAGTGGGAACATGAAATTGGGGAATATTATTCCTAAACCATGAAAGGATCTTTCACTCATTTTTGCCAAAAGAGTAAATGCTGCTGGAAGCGATCCTCCCTTTTTTGAGGTGGTTTCAGTTGCAGAGAGACCTATGAGGCTCCCTGTGATTGCTTATTTTTTATTCATTATCTCTGTGCAAGTGCTACTGGAAGCAGTTGTGATGTAAAGTGATCTGCAGTGTAAGATGATAACATTCAGCTCTACCTCTCCTTTTCATCAGATGCAGATACAACCATCAAACAACTTCCAAATGCAGTAGTACAAATCTACATTAAAAACTGTTGGCTGAAGCTCAGTGGAAATAAGATGGAAGTGATACTGACTCTAAAGGCAAAGTAGAAGGAGGACCTGGTAAAATTTGAAGCTGCTTCATTAACTGAGGGAAGATAAAAGACTACTATCAAAATTAGTGCAGTTCAAGGTTTTTACTAGATTCCTCACTACTCCCAACCTCCCAGACTGCAGAAACATGGTTTATCACAGAGAACTGACTAAAGTATTCTCTCTTTTCCTGTCAAATTCACAACATAGATTACTCATTGTCTTGGTTTGAAAAATAGGTGTCTGCCAAGGAAGGAGGGAATCTTCCTTGGAATGGGAAATATAACCCCCTACCCTCCAAATCATTATAACTTTGAAATTATGGGGCTTTCAATCAAAGGAATGACAAAAGGAATAACAGTTCTTTACTAGAGGATATATATATAAAACAAGGCAAACAAACAACAATGTCAGCAACAACAAACAAAAGACCTAGAAACCCATTAAGAGGCTTCTCTCAGCCACCCAAGCCTTTCCTCCTCTGCGTAGTTACGGCCACAGCCAGAAGTGGCGCTGTTGGCTCCGAGCCAGATAGGGCAGGTGTGATGATTCCCCTGTGGCTGCAGGGGGCGCTGTGGCACAAGCTCACCCCCACTCCACTGGTTACTGGCAGCGCCATGAGGGGGAGAGATAGAAAAGGAATTTAATTTACAAATTCACGGAAGCTGAAGGTCTCAGTGCACATCTGGGTTGTGAAATGGACCATAGCAGGAATTGTGGAACAGCAGGCTGGTACAGCAGTAGCAAGCATGCCCCATGGGGGTGAGGCTGGTGCGAAGAAGAAAAGTGTGGAGGGAGCAATGTTGGAGCAGCACCTTGCTGGCCTTGGCAGGCTTTGGTGAAGCCCTGCAGAGTAGGGTAACCAAGGCAGTATACACTTTAAACCATTTAACAGTACCTGCAAATTTTCAGAATCCTATAATTTTAAATAATTTTCTGTTTTTACAGTCTTCTAGTGACATTCAGTCACCCAAGCCTAAGCTATTGGTAAAGGACCTCCTTACCAATAAATGGGAAGGTCCCTGGGACCTTGTTACTTGGGGGCGCAGGTACGCCTGTATTTCCATGGACCTTGGCATCTGATGGGTGCCTGTTCATGTATGCATCCTGCTCTATGGCCTGCTCGGGATCACATCCAACAACTGATCTCCCTGACAGCCCCACAGCAGACGTCATGGAGCAGTAATCAGAACAACACTTTGCACCACTGTATGAAGATATGGGACCTGTGGAATGGCAGTCTACTCCTACCTGTAACTTTACTTTGTTCCAAGAAGACAGACACTTTGGGAACAGGACTAAGCACATGGATTTGCACCTTTCAGTAGAAACAAAACAGCATAACCCATAATTGTTAGTAAGGTTTAACAGTTAGTGAATGAGTTAGGTGTTTGTTGTAGTTGTGAATAGTTTGCAGCATACCACCCTGCAAAGCTGTTCCTGGTAGTTTCTGGACTATGTCATCATGATTGTTCGAAACATTGTGCTGTGTTCATCTTCATGCCAGGGCCCTGCAGAGGATAACAGACACTGCCTTTGTATTTCAAAACAAAAAGGAGGAACTGCAGTGGCTAACAGCTGGCCTGGAGGCCTTACAGTTATAATTAGGATTAATTATAATTTTATAACTGAATGCAACTAATTATAAACCTACTTCAATTATATAATTTGACCTGTTTGGGCTGTTGGGGAGAAGATCTAGGCCATTAGGGACACAGGCAGACATTGGCCAGTTAGCTGGGTGGTAATAAATTTAGCCAATCAGAATTAACCACAGAGACTTTCAAAGCTATTTAAAGAGAACAGATCTTAATAAAATTTGGCTACTGCTGCATGAACACAGAGTGTTGTTCAGTTGCTTCAGTCTCAACTGTGACCCCCAAGTGTTTTAGGTGCAAATTAGAGATGGCCCATGCGAGATCAAGGTCGGACAAAGCAGTCTGTCATGGCCACTTTTGTGCACCAGCAATTTTTGAATGTACCTGTCACTTGCCTTGCTTTGGCAACCCAACAGCTTCCTTGCCTTGCCTTGCCCTGCTGAACCTCCACTGCTTTGAATTCCCTTGCATGTGCATGCCCCACCCTTGACCTGCCTACTGGCTTTCCTCCAGGACCTTGCTTTGCCTAGCCCTTCCTGTTTCTGCCTGGCCTAACCATTACTGGACTTATCTTCTTATGCCCTGCCTTGCCTTTAACTTCTGGGCCTTCTCTCACCTATCACTCCATTTGATTTCCCCTCGTGGCTCCAGAATTGCCAACCTGTCCCTTGACTTGCCTACAATTGCCTACACTTACTTTGCATTGCCTTACGGGCAAGGCAAAGAGTGATAGGCAAGGAAAACAAAGCCAGGAAGTTATTTGTAGGGCTAGGCAAGGCAGACATAGGCAAGACAAACAAAACAAGGGTAGGCTAGGAAAAATAGAGACAGTATTGGGAGGCAAGGAAAGGCCAAGTGACTGAGCAGGCCATTCCTTGGGAAGTAAAAGATACGGTGGCAATGTTGGTAGAGCAGCTGATAAGGTACCGTGGGTAAGTATAGTTCTGCAAGACATTTCTGTCCTGGCCCCTTCTGTGTAGGAGCCATTGCAGGACATAGTCAGTACCAGACGTGGTATGCAACTTTTGCTTGGTAAGTTTCAGAACAAGAATGACAATGCTTTCTCAAAGGAAGGAAAGAACATAGCCCCAGTGTTGGAAGTGCAGATAAAAACCCGCATCATGCAGCTCAAGGGCAGCAGCAACTTTCTGTCCTGGTATATTTGGTTTGGAACCACTGACTCAATTTGTACAATCATGGAGTCAGTACCCATCTTTGGAAGGCAGTCTCCCTTCTGAAAGAATCAATTTGGCATGTGTTTTCCACTTCTCAGAGGTAGCCTTCTTGAAATTCTGCCAGCACACTTCTTTTGGACAAGGCAAGCAGCTACGCTGAGTCTTGGTATGCAGCTGATCTAGTGCCCCAGGCAGGTAAAGTCTAGTACCAGTTTTCTGACACCTTTTTATGGGTTCAGTCCCTGGATGTTTTGTATTTTGGAGGAGGGGATGCCATTTTTTTTTGAGATGGTCTTCTAGTTGCCCTCTTTTGCAAAGAAAGCATGTTTGGAGGGGCACTTTGGGTAGTCTCAGTTAATTTAAAGGCTTTTCCCAATAGGCAGTTTTCTGGGTTAGAGTTGTTGAACTGTCAGTGGGAATGCAGAGGCCAAGCCTCTGCAGGACAAGTTTTTGTCCCTTGTAGTTTTAGTGTGCGAGCAGTCTCTGGTGCCATTCCATTTGGATCCTGACTCTGTGAGACTGAAGGCTTACAATGCTACCTACAGCTGAGAAGGAAAGTGGCAATAGCAGGGGGTGTGTTTGTAGTTTGATGGGTGCAGTTGAAATTGTAAGCAGCAAAGAGCTTTCTCCACTGACACTTTTGCTAGCTTTGTATTTGGCAGATGTTTTCAAGTTTGTTACCAGACTGTACGAGAATGAAAAGGTTTTTTAGGGCTGAGGAGATAGTGTTGATCTTTAAGTGTCGTGCAGAGAAGAGTATCCGCTTGGAAGGGGAAAATCAGAGAAATCTTTTGGTCCTGACGCCGTGGATTTGTGACCACGCATGTTTTCAACTTGGCTGTGTCCTGGGGGTGGTTTCAAGTTGGATTCAGTGTGTGTCCTTCTTTTGTGAGTCGACATTGCCATCGTGTGGCTATTTTGATGAGCACTGGCAGTGCCCAGGAGAAGGCCAAGTGGGCCCTCTTTTCTGGCTCAGCCCCAGTCATGTGGGAGCAGTGCGGGTAAGAGCTCCGCTGTGGATCCTGGCTCTTGGGCACTAACAGAATGTGATCCTGCATGTAGCAGAGAAGGAAGAGGAATCATTTCATTTGTGGCTGTGCAGTTTATAGACTGCAAAAGAAAATGCAATTGCAGCATGGCTCTTCCTTTTAGAACCTTGATCAACTGCTCAACATGTAACTCACACCCACTGAACTGCAACCAGCTCCCTGGAGATATTCACTTTCCTTCAAGCTCTGTGTATCATCTTGCATGCTAACTCTTGCAGATCCCAAACCCTTTCAAAACATCCAGCAGCTGCTCGCAAAAAAAAAAGTTCTTCAACAAATGGCAGTGCTGGCCATAAGAGTCCCTTTGCAGTCTGTAAGTTAACAGAACCCACTAGTGATTCGCACGTTCCTTCTAAACTATGTATATATAGCATCAGCACATTCTCTCAAAGTGGCAGAGTCTATTGTTGCAGCGAAGAATATCCAGCTGCACTTCTGACAGAGAGATGTGCCAGGACAGAAGGTGTTTGCCAACCTACCCTCTTCCCTGTGCAACCTGACATTCGCAGCGCAAATATTTTCATACATGTTCAGTGTCGCTGTGTCCAAGCAGCTAGAGATCACACAGAGGGAAGTGTCAAGACAGAAGATGTTCTTAAAGTACCTCTTCTTCTTAACAGCTTTTTAATTGTGCAGGTAGACCTGCCATCACTTTTTTCCCTCTCATGTCTTCATGGCAAACATCCAGCAGCTATTCTCATAGAAAAATGCTCTAGAAGTAAAAGTCAGTGCAGGGCTGCACCTTCTGCATGCCCCACGTAAGCCACATCAAACTCACCGATGCACTCTGTCCTTCCGCTCTCTTCTTCATCTACCATGGTGTTCTCTGGATCACAGAGCCCAAAGGTAGGCAGAATTGTTTCCACGGAGGGGCTGAAAAAGGATAAAGTAGCAGCAGAAATAACTCTCAATGAACTTTAATCCTTATGACTAGAGAGTGAATTTGTTTGGCAGGTCAGTGGCAGCCATGCTTATTTACAGCCAGTATGCTGCACCCACCAGCCCGCTGCTGTGTGGCTTTGTTCTTCTGCTCTTGTAAGCTGTCACACTTTTACTATCCTGGAGGTGAATAGGCATCTGCTTCTTCCTATGAACACTGTGCTGGTAGTGAAGTGCCCCAGCAGGCTGCTTCTACCGAAAGATGCTTGGGGAATGCACTTACCTTTGCAGCATTACATAGTCCCATATTCTGCACATCTTGCTCAGAGAAAATGTGCCAGGACAAAAAGCTTGTGTGGAGCATGCCCCTGAATCTTGTCAATACTGATATTTGCACCACATTCAAGAGGCTCTTTCCTGTACAACATGCAAACAGTTGTCAGACCATGGCACTCTCTGCATGGTCCTTCTCAGCTTGAAGTACCAGCGTGCACATTACAGCCTTGCAAGGACAAAAAAACCAAAAGATGTCATAGTGCGTGCATGCATCAGCCACGTGGAAGAGTGGCAAAGCCATTGCCTGACTTCCATACTGTGCAGATGACAAAAGGTGAAAAATGAAGCAGCAGAGCACTGGGCTGGTCTACGCAGTGTACGGAATTGCAGACCTCCTGTGACGGTGTTCACAGGGGTTCTTGGATGAGGGAAGAGACGAGGATCTGACTCCTTGTTTCAGAAGGCTTGATTTATTATTTTATGATATATATTACATTACAACTATACTAAAAGAACAGATGAAAGGATTTCATCAGAAGGCTAGCTAAGAATAGAATAGGAAAGAATGATAACAAAGGTTTGTGGCTCGGGCTCTCTGTCCAAGCCAGCTGGGCTGTGATTGGCCATTAATTACAAACATCCAACATGGGCCAATCACAGATTCACCTGTTGCATTCCACAGCAGCAGATAACCATTGTTTACATTTTGTTCCTGAGGCCTCTCAGCTTCTCAGGAGGAAAAATCCTAAGGAAAGGATTTTTTATAAAAGATGTCTGCAACAACCTCCAGCAAGAGCTTGTCCACAATCAGGGTCAACAGAGAATATGCTTGCTGCTCAGAAAATTAAAGTGCTGCCATTGGACTTCATCCCAAAATGTGGAGAAAAGCATTTTCTTCCACCTTCACCATTGCAAAGCTTTTGCATCGTGAGATCACAGAGCAGCGTGTGTCAAAAGAGAAGGGATTCTTCATATGCCATTTCTCCAAGGAGCCTCGAAACTGCACTAAACACACTGCAGCACTGTACTCTCTTTCGCAAATCTATGTGCCATCCCATTTTTCATTCTCACAACTCCCTTGCCGACTTTCAACAGCTGCTCCCACAGAAAAAGGAAGAATGACTTCAAGGACACCTTGTGTTCCACAGAAGTCTGCAGCTCTGGAGGTGTAAGAATGTGATTGTCTCCACATTTTGGGATAACGTCCCACAGATGCAAGTGTATTCTCAGCTGACTCAGATTGTGAATGTTCTGTTGCTGGACTTCTGCAATTCAGTACACTGTTCACACAAGCCCTCTGCTCTGGCACTTCATTCTTCACCTTCTGTGATCTGCAGAGAACTGAATCTCAGCGAAGGCATTCAGCTTTGCTGCATTTCAGCATCTGGTACTGCACACCTGCACTGTGACATCTCTCAGGATGTTTTGTCCTTGTGGGACTGTAATGTGTGCTCTCCTATTTTGAATTGAGAAGGCCAGGGCAGAGAGCATGATGATCTTACAATGCTTTGCAGATTGTATAGGAAAGAGGACTGCCACTTGAATGTGGTGCAAATACACCACAAGTTTGAGAGGAAAGGTCTGTGCAAGTGTGTTGTCATGGTACATTTTCTCTGGGCAAGAAGTAGTCAAAATGCTTTCTGCCTAGATTTCGACGCCAAGAGAGGCAGATTGTGGGGATATGCAGCACTGAGAATGTTCGTGCATGGTCTAGGAGTCTTTCAGTAGAAGCTGTGCTCCAGAGCGCTTTGCAGCTGATGCAGTGTTCTGCACAAGAAGTAGATTACAAAGTGCCTCCAGGAGAATGAAATCTTGACAGATTACAAGAGGCAAAGAATGAAGCCGCAAAGCACCTGGCTTGGGTGTGCAGCGTTCAGGTTGCTAGAGGAGCATGGCTGCCAGCCACCTGCCTGCCAAATTCACGTTAGCATTTGTTTGGAGGAAATACATTGACAATTTTCTTGACTTTCTTGTGCTTCTACCAATTCTTATTCCAGTTGTCGGTGGAAAATGCTTGTCTTCACATTTTGAGTTGAATTCTAAGGGCAGCACATTACTTTTCCAAACAGCAAACATATTCTTTGCTTACTCTGATTGTGGATGAGGTTTTGCTGAAGGTTTTCAGTTTGGTGCTCTGCACACAAAAACCCAGTGCTCTGCTGCTTAATTTTTTGCCTTCTGTGGTCTACACAGATGTGAAGCCAGGTAATGGCTTTGCAGCTTTTCTGCGTGGATGCTGCATGCATCCACTGTAGGATTTTCAGTCCTTGTGAGACTGTAATGTGCATGCTGGTACTTAGAGCTGGGATGGAGCATGGAGAGAGTAACACGGTCTGACAGCTGTTTGCACATTGTATAGGAAAGAAGACTGCTTCTTGAATGTGATGCAAATACAAGTATCAATATGATTCACAAGTATGCTCCTGGCAAGGTTGCTGTCCTGGCACGTTTTCTCTGTGCTAGACGTAGCAAAAAAGCTTTCCAGTATGATTCAGACAACAAGAGATGAAGAATATGGGGCTACATAGCACTGAGAAGGTAAGTGTGTTCCCCAAGCATCCTACGGCGGAAGAAGCATGCTGGAGCACTATGCTACTAGCACAGTGTTCGTAGCAAGAAGCCAGATGCCTACTTGCTTCTGGGAGAGTAAAAGTGAAAGAGCTTGCAAGAGGCAGAGAATGAAGCTTCACAGCAGTGGGCTGGTGGGCGCAGCGTACTGGCTGTAAAAGAGCATGGCTGCCACTGGCCAGTGAAATGAAGTGATGTTGGCAGTTGTAAGGATTAAAGTTCAATGAGGGCTACTTCTGCTGCTACTTTATCCTTTTCCAACCCCTTCATGGAAACAATTGTGCTTACCTTTGGGCTCTGCTATCCAGAGAACACAATGGTAGATGCAGCGGAGAAGGACAGAGTGCACTGGTGAGTTTGGGGCATGTGGAAGGTGCAGCCCTACTCTGGCTTTTTCTTCTTGAGCCTTTTTCTATGAGAATAGCTGCTGATGTTTGCATCAAAGATGTGAGACTGAAAAAAGTGATGGCAGTGTTTCAGAAGGTTTCAGTCTTCTTTCTCTCTGGGAAAAAAGCTACAAAGCAGCAACGCGTTATGTGCTATTAAGAGAAGGGGGTATTTTTTGAACATCTTCTGTCTTGACACTTCCCTCTGTGTGATCTCTCAATGCTTGGACACAGTGACACTGAAAGTGTCAAATAATGTAAATTATTGCAAATATCATATTGCACAGGGAAGAGGGTAAGTAGTTAAATGCCTTCTGTCCTGGCACATCTCTCTGTCAGAACTACAGCTTGAAATTCTTCGCTGTAACAATAGACTCTGCCAGTTTGAGAGAATGTACTGATGCTATATATATAGTTGAGAAAGACCATGTGACACATTAGAGTGTTTAATCTAGTTACAGGCTACAAGGGACTATTATGGCCAGCAATAGCTTTTTGCTGTAGGACTTTTTCTTTGAGAGCAGCTGCTGGATGTTTTGAAGGGGTTTGGGATTTGCAAGAGTTAGAGTGCTAGATGGTACATAGACCTTGAGGGAAACTCTGTCTCTCCAGGGAGCTGGGTGCAGTTCAGTGGGTTCGAGTTACATGTTGAGCAGCTGATGGTCCAGAAAAGGTTCTAAAAAGACCATGCTGCAATTGCCTTTTCTTTTGCAGTCTATAACTGCACAGCCAACAATGAAATTATTCCTTCTCCTTCCCCTCTACATACAGGATCACATTCTGTCAGTGCCCAAGAGCCAGGATCCACAGTGGTCCTCTTGCCTGCCTTGCTCCCAACACTAATGGGGGGCAGGGTCAGAAAAGCACTTGGCTTTCCCCTGGGCAATGTCAGCATTCATCAAAATAGCCACACGATGGCAATGTCGACTCACAAAAGAAGGACACATATCACCGACAGGGTATTGGGGACAGACAAAGGTGATACAGAGACTCCATCTTCAGAAGGAGTGAAAAAGCACTTTTTTATTAGAAATACAGTTCTTATAGAAACAATGGTGGACTTAAGATCCGATTGGCCTTTAGGAATCTTCTCTCACCTATTAGTCAAGAAGGGATACCTCCTTCTTGTAAATGTCTTTGACAGAGATTGCCTGCCGGGTGCAGATATTGAGATAATACTTGTTTTAATTCTTTCTCTGAGCTTCTCACAGCTTCTCAAAGCCTTCTGCAGGAAAATCCTGGGAGACCTGTGTCTCTCTCTGTTCAGAGGATATGTGATTACCAGAGACACGCACTGAGCTCAGCTTGAAACCACCCCCAGGACACAGCCAAGTTGAAAACATGCGTGGTCACAAATCCACGGCGTCAGGACCAAAAGATTTCTCTGATTTTCCCCTTCCAAGCGGATACTCTTCTCTGCACGACACTTAAAGATCAACACTATCTCCTCAGCCCTAAAAAACCTTTTCATTCTCGTACAGTCTGGTAACAAACTTGAAAACATCTGCCAAATACAAAGCTAGCAAAAGTGTCAGTGGAGAAAGCTCTTTGCTGCTTACAATTTCAACTGCACCCATCAAACTACAAACACACCCCCTGCTATTGCCACTTTCCTTCTCAGCTGTAGGTAGCATTGTAAGCCTTCAGTCTCACAGAGTCAGGATCCAAATGGAATGGCACCAGAGACTGCTCGCACACTAAAACTACAAGGGACAAAAACTTGTCCTGCAGAGGCTTGGCCTCTGCATTCCCACTGACAGTTCAACAACTCTAACCCAGAAAACTGCCTATTGGGAAAAGCCTTTAAATTAACTGAGACTACCCAAAGTGCCCCTCCAAACATGCTTTCTTTGCAAAAGAGGGCAACTAGAAGACCATCTCAAAAAAAAATGGCATCCCCTCCTCCAAAATACAAAACATCCAGGGACTGAACCCATAAAAAGGTGTCAGAAAACTGGTACTAGACTTTACCTGCCTGGGGCACTAGATCAGCTGCATACCAAGACTCAGCGTAGCTGCTTGCCTTGTCCAAAAGAAGTGTGCTGGCAGAATTTCAAGAAGGCTACCTCTGAGAAGTGGAAAACACATGCCAAATTGATTCTTTCAGAAGGGAGACTGCCTTCCAAAGATGGGTACTGACTCCATGATTGTACAAATTGAGTCAGTGGTTCCAAACCAAATATACCAGGACAGAAAGTTGCTGCCCTTGAGCTGCATGATTGTCCTGGTTTGCTAAGCAAAATGTATTTTATTTGCCATTGGTATGGCAGTTGTCTTCTGTCAGGTGGGCAGTTTTTCTTATCTCTTCCACAACCACTTCTCTCTCTGGGGAGACGTGCTGATAATAGGCTATTGAATGTCACTGCATGACTGATAAGAACTATAGCATTCCATTGTGAGTGCTCTGCCCAGAGGGAAGAGCCAAGGATTCCCACCCAGATATAATCTTGAGATTCTGGAACACCAGCACAACTTCTCTACTGGATCTCCCAGAGGAACAGCTGCCTCTTCCACTGGATCTTCAGAGGAAGACTACACCTTTCTACAGGACCACTGCTCCAACAGAACTACACCTGACACTCCAGGAGGACTGCAGCCACAATTCCAATTGAACTGCTACCTGCACCCTGACCAACAGGGTATCAGGTCATATTCTGACTGTCAGTGTTGTTTTGGTTTACTGCATTGTTTATCTTTTTAAAATTTTCTTCCTTAATGAAGAACTGTTATTCCTGCTCCCATATTTTTGCCCAAGAGTCCCTTAATTTAAAATTTATAGCAATTCAGAGGGAGGGAGTTTACATTTTTCTATTTCAGGGGAGGCTCCTGCCTTCCTTAGCAGACACCTGTCTTTCCAAACCAAGACAACAATGCAGGTTCTTCTCTGCACATGAAATACTGGGGCCACATACTTCCCTTTCCATAAGAAAGCATTGCTGTTCTTGTTCTGGAACTTACCAAGCAAAAGTTGCATACCACGTGTGATATTGACTATGTCTAAAAATGCTTCCTACACAGAAGGGGCCAGGACAGAAATGTCTTGCTGGACTACACCTTATCAGCTGATAAGGATCAGCTGCCCTACTAACATTGCCACTATATCTTTTACTTCCCAAGGAACGGCACTCTGAGTCACCTGGCCTGGCCTTGCCTTGCCTTCCGTACCATGCCTAGTTTTCCTAGCATACCCTTGTTTTGTTTGTCTTGCCTATGTCTGCCTTGCCTAGCCCTACAAACAGTTTCCATTCTTTGCATTGCCTTGCCTACTGCTCTTTGCCTTGCCTTCCATGCAGGCAAGGCAATGCAAAGCAAGTGTAGGCAATTGTAGGCAAGTCAAGGGAGAGGTTGGCAAGGCTGGTAGCATGAGGGGAAATCAAATGGAGTGGAAGGCCCAGAAGTCAGAGGCAAGGCAGGGCATAGGAAGGTAAGTCCAGTAATGGTTAGGCCAGGCAGAAACAGGAAGGGCTAGGCAAGGCAAGACCCTGGAGGAAAGCCAGTAGGCAGGTCAAGTGTCATGGGCGTGCAAGGGAATGCAAGGCTAGGGAGGCTTAGCAGGGCAAGACAAGGAAACTTGAGTCGCCAAGGCAGGGCAAGGGAGGTGAGAGGTGCCTTCAAAGATTGCTGGTACTCAAAAGCGGCGAGGACAGACTGCTTTGTCCAGCCTTGATCTCATGTGGGCCCATCTCTAATCTGCACGTAAAACTCTTGGGCTACCTGCTTTCTTTCATATGCAAATTAACTGTCCTTCTAGTACCGGAGCCCTGGGGTGAGATATGAATTGCCTGTCTAAAATTCAGGCCATGCAAGGTTTGGTGCCAGAACAAAGTTGCTCAGACACATGAGTGTAGCAGCGTGCATCCTCCCCTGGGCTTCCTCTCAAGTGCTCCTGAAACACTGGGGATACATGAGAGCTTTGAGAGTCATAGGAGGAGCAGACAGGGCAGGGCAAGGCCAGGAAATGTCACTTAAAAGGCATCTTGAATTCCAGGTGGGGGAGGGGTGAGGAAGGTAATGCAAAGAGAGGGGGCTTCAAGGGCAAGGCAAGGCAAGGAAGTGAAAGTACTCAAAGGAGAAGGAAAGACTAGGCTGGACCTGGAGAAATGGGTAAGGAAGTAAGGCGGAGGATGGGTAACAAGACAATGAAAGGCAATGGGGACAAGGAGGCAGCATGTGCATGTGTGTCTCTGTGTGTGTGTGTGTGTGTGTGTGTGTGTGTGTGTGTGTGCACGCGGAGGGGTGTGTGCCAGGGTGTGCAGGGTTATGTGTACATGTGTGTGCGAGGGTGGGGAGATGTGTGTGCAGGCCTTGTGTGTGGGGTGCAGTGCCAATGGGAGACACCTCACCACCAAGAATGTGTCCAGATAAAGGAGTAAGATTAATGTGTCTTTACAAAGCGACCATGTGAATCTACTTGCAGACAAGGCTAGTGTGAGAAATGATACTTCCTTTCAAAAAATATAAAAGGTTTATTAAAACCTTCTCAGAATCTCTGCTGGTCAGAGTGATCCCGAGATGCATTAGAAAGTCTCTTTTCCCAGCCCAGCAGTCAAAGAAGGAGTCAGAACTCTTCTATTCTCATTCTCATGGTTGTTTATTGATTCTTATCTATAAAATTTTTTCTCTGACCCACCGAGGTCTGTCTGGCAGGTCAGGTTGAGGCATAGTGCCCACCTCAGCGGTGGTGTTGTCTTTTTATACTAAAAACTACATGTACATTATTTACAATAACTTCCCAATACCTATCACCTATGTTAGACAGTGAGTTTCTGCGTTAAATCAATCCAAAAGTGCCAGTATCACCCAGAACATGGAGGCTAGGAAGAAGAAAGAAGAAGGACAGGGCACGCCCAAATTCCTCTATCTTGGGGCCCCAAGGCCCCATTCTAAAAACCTCAAAAATCTATTTTTCACCCCGTGACAAACTAACTACTATTCTGCTTAAACTCTCTTGACTTGTAATTCTTCATATAAAGGTGGTAATTTGCTCCATGGGTCAAGATCAAAGGCACAGGGGTCTCGGGCTCTGTGCCAAAGTCTCTGAGTTCCCCGGGCAAGGGTTCGAGCCATCCAGGACAGCCAGAGAGATGTCCTGGCTTCCGACAAAACCTTATCAAAATATAAGACTGAATAAAGAAAATAATACTGGGTTGGGAGCAAAGGATTTAACCATCATGTGCTAATCTACATAATGGATGCTCTGCCTTTTATTCTTCTCATAGTCTTGTCAATTGACTTCTTCTTCACTGTCCAGTGGTGGAAATCACATCTTGATTGGAAGTCAGGTGCTGCCATAGTAACAAGCCAACCCTCCCAAAAGCCCTGACTATTAAGGCTATCCCATGATAACAATTCAAGGGGGAGGGGAAACATTATTATACATCTTCAAAACTTCTCTTAACATATACATAATATTCACCCCTTAATTGTGAGAGTCAACTATCACATTACTCATCTATAACACTAGGAACTTACGGCTAATGAAGCAATAGAAGAATTTCTTGGTTCTAGAAACTGTTAGTAATCAACACAGACTGTTGCTCAGCCAAGGGTGTGTTAAATTCCTGAACCAGGAGCAAGAGAACAGAGACTTCATAAAATTAGGGAGAGTTTCTTTTTCTTTCTTTTATATAACGAAAGGGGGAGTGCGTATTAGAGAAGGGCGTAGAGTAGGGGATTTGGGAAGTCTGTACCTTCTGATTACCTCAGCCAATGGTGGAAGGAAGAGGGTGATGCAGTGGGGAACTTAGGATATAAAGGGGGCTGCATCCCCCAACCACTTGGGAGACCCCATGGGAAATGGCCCATGGCCTCTCTGTTTATTCCAATAAAGTTACAGGACTCCTGTCTCTCTTTTTGGAACGTAAAACTCTGGCAATAGGGAGCAATTTTCCTAACAAAATGCATACTCATCTGGGATCCTTCCACCATCCTATGGCAGTGAGCAGAGCTGAAGGCGCCCCTCACCCAGGTTTGGTGATCATTTTCCTTCGGTGGCAGCTGACACTGGGCAATTGGTTGAATACCCAATAGTGTCCACTCAAGACAGATGAGTGGTGGACCAGGGGGTCCATGAAGAGTCCACAGGGAAGGACCACTGAAAATGTCACCAATCAATGGGATTTTTGGGGAGTAAACCTGAGAGGGAATCCATAGAGGGTAGCATAGGTAAAGCCAGCAATGGGTCAAAAGGGATGATGATCCAGAAAGATCTCTGAAGAATCCCTTGGCAGAATGTTGAGGCAGTTTGCACATTCTCCCAGAGGTAATTAAGGACAATTAATGCCCGGGGGGCAATAAGGGAAGTTGAGAAGGGAACAGGGGACAGATGGTGTTTGTATGTTGGGAAAGAATTGGTTGAAGTGGAATGTGGAGGAATAAGGTTAAGGCAAGTAGCAGCAGTAGCAATAGCAGAAGGCATTTATCATCAAAATTTGCTAGCTGATTTAGCTGCAGGTTCTTTGTATCCCCAGTTTCCAGGACAGGGAAAACAAGGAAGTCAGGATGAGGAGGTGTTTCTTTATGGTGGGAAGTGGCAGGACCAGGCACGGAAGTGCGGGACTGCAAGCATGGGCTTGGGGTTTGTGGGGAGGTGTGGGACCGGGCTGGGGCTGTGGGGCAGCCAGGGCTCAGCTCCAGGCATTACCTAAGGACATGGCAGAAGTGTTCCCCCTGGGCATGGGAGAGCCCACTCAAACAGCAGTTGGGAAGGAGATGGGGCACTGTCTGCAGGGACACTTGGAAGCGAGACTATCCGCAGAAACAACTGGATCCTCAGGAGGAGGAAGTCCAGTGATTAATGAAGATGGATTGATAGGGGTGTCAGGGGTTCCCATTATACCAGGGACCCACCAAGAACTCTTGATAACATTTAGGGTGGGTTCAGACAGGGAGGAGGTGTTTCCTGGTAGATACAGGGGCCTCTCAATCCACTTTGACCTTCATCCCGAAAAGGAAGAATTGTCAGTAAGTTCTTTAATTAGTCAGGGGGTAAGGGGAAAAATGGAGTGAATGTGTTTTATTCAATCACGATTAGTACATGTGGGTATTAGGTTTGAAATGCATGCATTTCTATTTGTTCTTTATTGTAATTATAAATTCACTGGGAAGGCATTTGCTGGCTACATTAGGAATGCAAAATAACATTGTATTTTTCCAATCACTTTTGTGATACAGCAGCTAACCTTGTTGTAACTTTTGGTCAAATGTCTGGGAAAGCATATGCTCCAGTAAACCCACAAGTGTGGGCTGTCCAGGGGAAATCTGGAAAATTAGCTATGGAGTCTCTCCAAACTACTTTGAAGCAAGCAGGACAAGTGGTGTACAAGAAACAATGGACTCTTTCTAAGGCAGGGAAAGAAGGGATTACAGCCTATTACTGAGTTCCTGTTAAAGGCAGGTCTTTTGGAGCCATGCATGTCTCCCTAGAATACTCCTGTCCTGCTAGTTAAGAAACTGCATGAATGGACACCAGAAGGAATGCAGAATTTTAAAGTGTTAGGGAGAAAAAAAGCAGATTAAATGAAGTTCGTGCCCTAGCCCTTCCCAACAGGGAATAAGAATTTAAATTACATGTGCATGTTAAACAGGACCATACTAAAATAATTTTAGTATGCAAACCCAGGGTTACACGGCAGCCTGTTGCCTACTTTTCTAAGATGTTAGACCCAAAGGTCTGGAGGCTGGCCTCATTGTCTGCAGAATTGTGCAGCCATGGCTTTAATGGTAACCGAAGCCCAAAAACTGATCACAGAAGAATGTTTTATTATGAAAGTCTCACATCAAATTGGCTGTCTCACCTCAAAGTGGCTGTCCAGTGCTTGGTTATTACAGTCTAAAACTTATTGAATGGAACAGAAAGATTTAGGATTGAGAAGTGGGGATGGCTTTAACCCAGCCTCCTGTTAGAACAGTCCTGTAGAGGGGGCTCAGGAAGAAACCCATGACTGCATTCAAGTGATAGATCTCCAGATCTGGGCTTGAGAAAATTTATGGGACAGTCCCTGACCTAAGGGAGAAAATGTGTTCATAAATGAGCCTTCATGGGTAGTAGAAGGGAAATGAGTTAAAGACACTATTGGACACTATTGTTAAGGGAAGGGAATTAGAAGAAGGAAGGTTGTTGCCACCCCCATGGTCATCTCAGACAGTGGACCTGTATGTGCTTGTAAGAGCCTGTGAATTAACATTCTTAGTGATTCTAAGCACGCATGTGGAGTGGTACACATGTTTAGAAATCTGTGGGAGGAAAGAGGTTTATTAACCTGAAAAGCAATCAATTGATGCAGCCCTGGCTGGAGGGAGGACCCTGAAATGGGGAAAAGATGAATGGCCACCAGAAAAAATTATACTGCACTATGGACCAGCCACTTGGAATCCTTATGAATTATAATATCAGATGCCAGAGAACTCATTTAGAATTTAAATGGGATAATTAGGTCACAAGCTGTCTCTGAAATAATAACCAATCAGACAGCTACAGCTCTTGACCTTCTTGCCAACTAATCCACTGAATGAGGAATGCAATATTTCAGCATTGGATGGTATAAGATTATCTATTAACAGAAGAAGGAGGAATTTGTGAAAAATTAAATCTTTCCAACTGCTGTTTGCAAAGAGATGGCAACGGAAAAGTGGTCAAATGAATAACAAAGGAAATAAAGTTAACTCGTGTACCAGTCCCAGGGTGGAAAGGATGGGAATGGAACATGTCCTGGTTACTTTGCCATCTATGAGTTACATGAATACTATTTCTCCTCTTCTGTTCTATAGCAACTCTAATCTTTTTACCATGCATGACACCTTGCTGAGTGCAACTCTTTCAGCAAGTGATTAAGGGGATGAAGGTAGTAGCCATACCTGCTGATGCAGAAATGACTACAACAGGACAGAAAATGATGTCACGGCAAATAATTGCAAAACTGAAGAAGACCCAGGAAGAAAAACTTAAATCAATGGTAATTAAGGTCTGTAAAGCCAAATATGGAGAAAACAAAAAGAGAGATCGAAAGGAATAAGATGAATGTGTCTTTACAAAGAGACCACATGAGTCTGCTTGTAGACAAGGATAGGAACTTATGGCTAGGGAAGTAACAGACGAAATTCCTAGTTCTAGAAACCAGTACTGTAGTATATGGTAGAGATAATTCATGCTATATATGTGTATAAAATATTGTAGAATCTAAGATATGTCTGTGACCACCCTGGCTGGGAGCAAAGTCTTACGTTTATTCAATTAGTTCCTGGACAACATTCAGATAATATCAAGTCTGTTAACATATGAAAGAAACCTTCCTGGGCCATGATTGCTAGTTTCCTTGGAATGTCTGAATCACTCACTGGGGACCTGTACCTGGGAAGATTTCATCTACCGTACTCAAGAACCACCGGTGTCACTCTGCTACATACGAATGCAGGCTCTGCTGAGGTGCTCAGACATCCGTCTGGACACCTGGACCTACCTTTGTCTATTCCTGCACATGTATGGACCCAGTTCTACATGTGAAGAGACACAAAGAAACGTTTGGTCATCCCTGCCTCAGGCAGAATAGACTGTATATAAGCTAACTGCTTGAAGCATTTGGGGTGAACCACTGGGGAAACGCTGGCACTTTGTCAGTCGGATCTCGGTTCACCCAGTGCCTGCATCTGGGACTGACACTGTCTTGGCTGTGGTGGTTTTTCGAAATTCTATTTTTTGTTATCGATCTAATAAATCTTTGTAAAATTTTTATTACAAATTTGGCTGCCGATTTGATAATTTATAACAAGTACTAATCAACACAAACTGTCGCTCAGCCAAGACTGTGTCAAATTCCTGAACGTAGAGTAAGAGAACAGAGACTTCATAGAATTAGGAGGAGTTTCTTTTTCTTTCTTTTATATAACAGAAGGGGGAGTGCATATTAGAGTGGGGCATAGAGTAGGCGATTCGGTAATACTGTACCTTCTGATTACCTCATCCAGTGGGGAAAAGTAAGAGGGAACCAGCCCAGAACTTAAGGTAAAATGGGGGCTGCATCCCCCAAGCATTTGAGAGACCCCATGGGAAATGGCCCATGGCCTCTCCCTTTATTCAAATAAAGTTTCAGGAATCCTCTGTCTCTTTTCAGGACATAAACCTCTGGCATTGTAGATTAATTTTCCTAACAGCAGCAGTCTGCCAGAGGGTTTTTGTGCGCCCTCCCTCTGGGAGGTGTAAAGTGGTTCCTGGAGGCTTCCCTGGGCGATACCTACTGCTACGAGGCCCCAGGGCTGCCCGCAGCAATCTCTGGCCACGCCAGGGCTGCCCGTGGGCTGTAGAGACACCTTGCAACCAGTGCGGGCAGGGCTGGGGCCCCTCTCAACAGGAGCTGAGGAGATGAGGAGCGGGTGGCTGTGGGACAATTAGCCATTTTACACCTCATGGTGCTGCATCCTCCATCTCCCCATGTCTCCATGTCACCTTCCACTCGCCCACTGCCTGCATGCTCATGAGCGGTCGCGCTTGCTGCCCACTCAGCCCTGCCAGAAGCCTGCTGCCTCTGCAGCTCTCTTGGCGAGACTGTGCAGCATGGAGCACATGTGTTGCGTGGCAGGCCACAGGGCAGGTGGGTGGGCCAGCACAGTCGTTGTAATGTGAAAAGAGGAGCCTCTGGGCTGGGGTGGTGAGTGGGCATGGTGCTGTGAGCTTCTGCTCCCTGTCGCTCAGTGGCTGCCCCTGGTGGGTACCGTGCAACCCTGCAGAGCGGCAGGTCCAGCTGGGCAGTGTGCGGCCAGTCATGTGGCCTGCGGCAGCCACAGCAGGGGTCTGCTGGCACTGTCCATGCGGGTGCTGAGGGAGGGGAACTGAGGCCGGCATTCCCAGGGGGATGAGGGTTGGCCACCTTTGCTGCGCTGCCCTCCCTGCTGCCTGTGCCTGATTCCAGCAAACCTGGGGTCCCTGCAGCTGCATGGCCGTTTGGGCTCGGTGCTGTGCTGCCTGCTCCTGCCCAGTGCCATGCTCCCCCGAGGCGTTTTTCCTGCCCTTCCTGGGAAAGAGATGAAAGGGACACTGAATCTGGAGGTTAACTGTTGGCAGGAGGAACTTGTCTCAATTGGCGACGTCTTTTTTTCCTCGTGATTCAGCTGTCTTGTACGTGTGGAGCTGCTGAATAGGGGTGGTTTGGCACAGATGCTGGCTAAGGTGATGCAGAAGCTCAACACAAGGAGCTTTCAGTGGCATGTGTGAGGGTAGGAGAGTATGGACCTTTTTGGGGTTTAGTACAATGTTGCTGCATTGGTGTCAGTTTAGTCGATTTTTCATCAGTGGCATTTCTACCTACAAGTATGCCGCCCTGAGTCTTTCTAGCATTTGATGCCATTTCCTTACTGTCATTTTAACACCTTCCTTCACTTTAAAGGATGATACAATCTTTACATTGTGAAAATCCATTAGGAAATGCTATGCCAGAGTAGTCATCACTCCCCTTTTCTTTTGCCTAGTTTGTAATTTTCATACTCATTGCAAATTTCTTCTAATGTCAGCAAGAATACTGACATTTCTTTTACTACTCAATAGGGTTGATGCTCTCAGCTGCTTTCCTCTTTCATACTGCTTCATACTGTATCTGACCTAATGGCCTCTTTGTGTGATCTGCATTTTGCTGTGGTTTGGTAAAAATCTGGCATACACTGCCAACTCACAACTTGTGTGCTGGGATTTCAAGGGCTTTGATGGGTTCCTTTCTGAGACTGCCACGCGCTGGACTTTCACATTCACAAAGGTGTAATATATAATGTAAAGTAATTAATGCTTAATGGGGAAAATGTATAAAATAAAAATTGTAAAGTGAACTTTACATCCAACAAGCCTCTGACCATGAACAACCTGGACACAAATTATCACACTGGAATTATGAAACTCCTGGTGGCAGCAGGAGAAGAATGCTTCATTAACTAATAAAAGAATGTGGCTGGCGCGGAGATGGGCTTCCCCTGGAACCATCAGGGAACACCCAAGGACGATCAGCACTTGATAGATACCATCAGTCAAGATAACCAAAGTCCTGGAGAAACATACATCTGAATACCTGACTTCCCCTGACATGATCAGCACCCACCACTACCCAGGAAACAGCAATTGTCCAGCCCTGCACAGTGAAAGAAAACTTCATACATACGCAGGGTTACAAAAGAAATTGGGCCACCTTTGCCTCAGGCATAAAAAACTGTATAAAACAGACTTGCTGGAGATGGCATTCGTGAATTGGGGAAGATCTGATTTGATAGAGGTTGGATCTAAGTTCATCCAGCATCAATCCCAGGCTCAACATTATCTCTTTGACTGTGGGTTTTGAGGACCATATTTTGGTTGCGAAAATAAAATATTTTCTCACTTATCAAATTAGCTTTCTTGTTGATCATTTATGACAAAGGCTTCATCTTCCATAGGTCATTTCAGTATTTAATACTCTTTCCTGCAATGTACCAGCAAGCACTAAATTCCCTGCAAGCCCTGTCTTCCCAAAGGATAATTTTAAAATTTTGCTGTTCTCCTCTGACTAATCTGCCAGTATTTAGATGGAGAATTTGGTACCTTAAGTGAACCTCTTAGAAGGGATCTCATGACACGCAATATCTCAGGCTTTCCTGAAATACTTGCTCTTTTGGATCCTTTATTCTATTTAGAGTACATTTAAGATTTTTTCCACAGAAGCCATTCAGCAATGCCTCTTTTCCTATAAAATGTAATGCACATGACAAAGATGGATCCCCATGTGCACAAACAAACACAAAAGGTTGTGCACATATAAGGGCTAATTATAAAAATGGTGGCTCCCTCTTGCAATTATATTAGTAAATTATTTGATATTCCAAAGCTAAATATTCCAGGCCTTTGAACACAAAAGGAAGTCTTTGTCTCTTGCAAGAATTACCCTTAGGATAATTTCTGTTAATTTTGATTTCTACAGTGTTAACCCTGCTGCAGAAAAAAGTAGATTGCACTCTCTTCTTGTGCTCTCATTCCCCTCTCTCTGCTTTGGGTACCCTAGTTAACGTACTGGTGTGACTCATTTCATATCATGTCATAGTGCAAATTCTGCATAATTTCATGTACTTACAAATGCTAGTTGCCAAGTAGCATACCCATTCAAGGGGCAAAGAATTGTAGGGCTGGGTAGCTTCAGGTACTGAAACTGTAAGTGGTTGAGGTCATGCCATAGACAGCAAATCAGTTGATATCAGACTTTCAGCTGGACACCTCTGAGAATAGCAGCTTGTCAGCAATGACACAGCAATCTTTCTAGCTGTATTCCAGAAAGAGAAAAGGGACACCGTTCTCTTTCTTATTTGTGTCTTTTCACAGAAAACAGTGGAGGTTTTAATTATTATTTTTCTTTTTTTGTTTTGTCTGCCTTTCTCTTTGCACCTGCAATTAAAACTTTTGCCTTTCTTTTCTGGCTTCTCTTTCTGTACTTACAGAAAGTTGTATGAGGTCATCGAACCTTGTCATAAACATTCTCATACTGTGGAAATAAGTAAAGGTACATTTAAAGGGATAAAACAAACCCAGAAAAATAGAGTTTTTTAGAGTATTCTGTGTGAACATTAAGACCCTAGACATCTTTGACCTATGTTATGCTCTATTGATTTAACTTTTAGTCCATTAATTACTATTATATGTGTTTGGTCTTTAGTACATAGCCTTTGAAATCAAGCCAAATATTTTGGCTGATTTTTTTTTTTAATTTCTAGCGAAGGCTTTGTTTCTTAAGGAATATTCCAGAGCAAGAGCATCCACAGTAGAGTTGTGTTGTCATAATCAAAAGTGTCATAAATTCTGGTACAGTTTGTGCTGGTAATATGTCTAGAAATGAAAGGTTTCAGATTTTTTCCCCTACTTTTAAATGTAACCATTATTTGAAATATTTAAGAGTTGGGGGTTCCCCCCCCCCAAATACCTCTCTCTGAAATGTTACTCAATGTTTACACATAAAAGCCCATCCTGTAAAATATGTTGCTGACACTGCAGTAACTGCAGCTTAGCAATTAGTGATGATAACACAACAAAAGTTAGGATGGCTTAGCTCCAGTCCTAAAGTTAATGTGCATTTTAATACTTTCCAAGAAGGTGAATTCAAGCTCCTTCATTGCTCTACGCTGGAGTCCAAAGACAATTTCAGTGTATTTTTTGTCATTTACAGCGGTCATTGCTTAGTTCCTGAATGTGAGACTCCCTCATGATTGATGAAAGTTGTCTAGTTAAGAGTGGGTCAAAGACATGGTCGTGCTATAGAAGGACATGAGATTTTTCCAGTCTTAGTCATCTCTACTGCTTGTGATTTCTATATGAAACCAGTGGGAAGTTTTCTGAAGGTAGTCCAGAAGCTGGCAATATGAACAGCTTAGGACTGAGCACTTGTTGCAGTGCTACCATGGTGATAATTGAAAGGACATAAAAAATTTAAAAGGGCAAACAAAGCAGTTGAAAAGATGTCTTAGTTTGAAAGACAAGTGTCTGCTTGGGAAGGCAAGGAGCCTTCCTTGGAATGGAGAATGTAAACCTCCTCCCGACAAATTATTATAATTTTGAAATTAAGGGGCTCTCAGGCAAAGATATGAGGGTAGAAACAACAGTTCTTTACTAGTATATATAATACAGCAAACAAAACACCAATAACTATGATGTTAACAACAAACAGAACCAGGGACCCAATAAAAGCCTTCTCGGCTGCCATCACTTTCCCCTTTGGTGCAGCTACCATCACAGCCAGCAGAAATGAGCAAAAATCCCAGGATGATGGATGAAAGGTATCAGAAGTTCTGCGGTGGTAGCTGGAACTCTGGGATTATGCTGGCTACAGTGTGGAGGAACCCAGAGCAGTACCGATGAAACAGCAGGGGCAGGGCAGCAGCAGTCTGGCTCTGAGCAGGCCAGGGAGAAGCAAAGTTCAGGATTTCCTGGGGCAGAGTAGCAGATGGTGATAGGTCCCTCAGGGCTGAGCTCCAGCGGTGTTGGTGAATTCTCTCTGCAGTAAGCGACAGCCTGGCTGTCCTCCTCTGATGCCAGAATGAGAGAGCCAGCTGCCCCCAACCCTCTCTTTTTTACCTGCCCCCCATTCTCGAAGTATCTCTGTCCCTCAGAGAAAAACTCCCCAAGAAAATAAGTACAGCCAGATGCTCCATTCTTCTCCCAACTTCAGACAGAGTCTAACTTAAGTACCCATAAGTATCCATAAGTACCCAGTAGCTAGTTTCCTAGCAACTTATGGGGAAAAGAATTCTATAAGTAAAAGGAAAAAGAAAGAAAGAAACCCAACCCCCAATAAAAGGAGAAGAAAATCAACCATTATTCCATTCTTCAAATATATTGTTCTTTAAATCATCATTTTCATACAGTTTCATGGCCTGAGTTGGTATTCCTGAAAAGGAATCTGAGACAAGAGTAAGCTTTTTAATGGAGTAGATATGATATGTGCCACCAAGCCATGTTTTTTACATAAAATATAAGTCATGCTTGAGCTACCCTTTGATTAAGGTACTTAGCTCATGGTCACTCAGAATTTTACTGTCATGATTGTCACTGAAACTTTTCAAGGCAAGATCTGAATAGCAACATTTGAGTAGATATAATAATTGATCCCCTGCATTTGTAGGAAGCAGTTAAGCTTTTTGCCATCAATAATGTTGCTTAACGTTTTATGTCATATTCCACATTGTGCTTAAGGGTTATTAACCTACTTCAGAATCAGCACATGGAATAAGAATACTTTTTCTTTTTGAAAGCTCATGCAATTTGGCCTACTTACAGCAAATAATCCATTAGTTTTAAGTCCCCAGCTAGCATATTTTGTGCATATTCTAAGCTTCTAAATGAGTAACAAAAGCACTCTAAAAATTTTTAAACACATAAAATGCACATAAAATTTTTAAACACATAAAATGCTTCCCTCCTTTGCAGTTGGCAACTATAAAATGAATGATGTCTGCAGTATTTTAACACATGCCATATTTAGCTGAGTAATTCAAACCAAATAAAAAGTAGTCCCTTAAATTTGAAAATATTTTTAAATTGGTTTTGAATATACAAAACATACCCTTACCTTATGCATTGCATGCAGATTTAATTGTCATGAAAGTAAACCCAGTTTTTATATTCAGATAGCCCCATTTTCCATAGTTCTCCACAATTGTTCTTGGCACAGTTTTTGTGAAAAATGCATATTTTATGATTGGCTTTTTGCAAATATTAAAATTAATATTATATGTGTTATGTTAGAAAGTTATGCTATATTAATTTTCCTAAGTAGTGTGTTAAATATAGTTTTAGGTTATAACATAATGTTACAATAGAAACTATGCTACGTAAGATACTTTTTTTAAAGAGAGGAATGAGGTACTCACACTGAGATAGCAGCCACAGGACACCTAAATCCTTCAGAGAAAAAGAATTGATTGCTCCCTTATCAGAAGAAACTAACTTCTTCCCACCTCGCTCAGCCCTGAAGATGCCATCAGAATTAAGATGAAGAAGTTGACACTGACCATACAGAATCTTTTGTTTGAATGGAATTTATACATCATGTATTAGGTGTATGAATATGAAACAGGCTATTGCTTTTAAGGGTTAATCCTCTGTTAATGTGTGTCCTTTTTGGGGCTTATTTTGCCCAGAAAGAGGTACCCAGACTGTCTGTAACTCGTTGTTTTTATTGTCTCATATTGTCCTAATCCTATTTGTCCAAATTTTTGTTACTCTAAATTTATTACTATTTTTATAGCCATTTTATTACTATTAAACTTTTAAAATTTAAAAACAAGTGATTGACAGTTTTCTACTTACATCACTGTTAAGAGACTCTAGGTACTTCTTAGATACTGTAGTAAGCAGAAAAGGAGAAGAGGTTGTGCCTTATTTCTGACTTCCTTTGGTTTTCTTTTTTTTTTACTTCCTCTTGTTCTTTTTCATGTCATCTTTCTAGATACTGTGTGATTTAGATTTAGATTTGCAGTTTACTAAACTATGATTTTTTTGTCTGTAACTCTTGTAAATTAAAAAACCCCCGAACCTGTAAATATGCATCTCTTTAGAACTTGCTAGCTACATATAAAATCTTCCTGCCGGTCCAAAATGCTTTCATTTGATACACAGTTTTATCACCATTCAAATGAAAAGATAATATCAGTTCCTATATTCACTGCTTCTGTACTGGATTCCGTTCAGTAATGTGTACTAAAGGTGAAAAAAAAGTCCTGCTGGAAGAAAGGATCGGCATGTTGTCACAAACAGGAACACACTTCCAGTAGTAAAGTGATTTCAGCTTTTATTCTAAGGCCTAAGGCATAGGGCGTCCATGGGTAGAGCAGGGACGTTCAACCACAAGTGAGGATGCTGCAGTGCTGGTGCTGGATCTTCTTCCTTTTGAGCAGGGATGTTCCTGATGTTCAGGGTCGAGTGGCACACTCTCACTGACTTGGATGCCCTAACTGTTTTTTGTTCCTTTGGATTGGTTTCTGTTGGGATCCTTCATTTGCATAAAGATTAAGGCGCTGATTGGCTCTTACAGTTCCATCCAGGCTGGCTTGTTTTTGCTTGGGGGGTGCATATTACTTAGGTGTAACACAGTAAGATGAGTACCATATTTCTTGTAACTACCCTTTAAACCCTTTTTACAATATAATAAGCAACAGTATATGCTTAACAGTTATTAACTATTTTACGACAGTTTCTAACCTATTTTTGACGCATACAAATTGACCAAGACACATGGTACAAGGGTCTTGTAAATATTTGAAGTTTCACTATCTTTCAGGCAGTAAAAAAAGCCTTACATTCTTCCTGTAAAACAAAAGCAAATAAACAACCCGCCTACGATCCAGGGACCCCCATACCACCAGGTCGGGTCTGCTACTCCTCTCACTACAGGAGCTCTGTACCCTAGAGCGGCATACTAGTGCAGGGCAGCTGCTGAGAACTATCCACATGGTCCCCCCTGGTGCCGCAGCTTTATGCTGGAGAATGCTGCAGGGATGCTGACATGGCCTGGTGCTCCAGTGCACCCCCCGGTGCAGTGAGGGGCAGCTGCCAAGAGCCACCTACATGGTCCCCCTGGTGACACAGCTCTGCATTGGAGAACACCATGGGGAAGTGCCGGCACAGCCTGACACTCTAGTGCCCTCCATGGCTCAGCAGGGGATAGCTGCTGAGAGCTACTGACATGGCCTCACTTGCAGCTTCCAAGACTCTGGTACAACCAAGGTAGCCCCTGACCCTTAGCAGCACAGCATGCAAACTGTGCTCAACACCACCACCACCTCCGCTGGGTTGGCAAGTGCTGGGAGTTACTGTGTCGAGTCCCTGCTGGCTGCCACCTGAGCGGACCAGCTCCCGCTCACATTTTACAAGACTCCCTCACAACTAAGCTAGCTCTTGACCCTCAGCAGCGTTGTACGCAAACTGTGTTCGACACCGCCTCCACTAGGTTGGTGAACACAGGGAGTTACTGTGCCAGGTCCTCACTGGCCATTACCCACGGGTCTGGCAACCATGTGCAACTGGGTTACCCTTGCCAGGCACTACTGCATTCAGTGCCTCCCAGTCTCCGCAGCACCTAGAGGCAGTCTCTTGGCACCCACAGCTCCTCACCACCTCTGGTCCCTGCTGCCTGGCGGGTCCCACTGCTGCCTCTGTTTTTCTACTCCTCTTTCATTTGCATCCCACTTGTCATGGTTCTCCCACTTCCCTCTTACTCTCTGTCCTGCCTGCAGTTTCTTCCCTGCCCCTCTTTTTCACTCATGTCCCGCCTTTTACGGTTTTCCACTTTCCTCTTACTCTGCATCCTGCCCTATATCCGTCCAACTGTCCAATATCCTTATGCTACAATGGACCAGGAACAGATCCCATGCACTACACCTTCCTGGAGCTGGCATTTTTGCACCCAGAATACAGACAAATAATCTGGCCAAAACAATTGTGAGGGGGGTACTTGTGGGAATCCTTAAAATCAGAGGGTTTTGGGAAAGCTGTAAAAGGCAGGCCTCAGAAACAGCAGAACTGTAATTAGATCTAAGTGATAGCCATAAGATTTGTCAGTAGAAAAGTTATATAAGAAGTAGAAAGTAAGGACACATAGAACAATAGTCAATGTATTAACACATGGCTTGAATAATTCCCTAAGCTGCAGAAAAGTATATCTAGGCAGATATTAGGAAGTTCTAAGCTTAATAATGGAGCTCTGTGCATTGTATTTTAATGCTTACAAGCAGGTATTTAATGCAAAATAAGCAAGCATTGTTTTAACCAAAGGTACACGTGCTTATACTGGTTGGAGAAATCTACTGTCAATATGCTTTTGCCTTGTGTGATTGGTCAAAAAAATTTTGAGTTGTAACATTGAGTTCTTCAGCTGCTGCTGAGGATGTGAGCTGCTGGCATCTTCCCATTGTCATAACCATGTAATGAGACTGATGCAGGAAAATAAACCTCTCGAGACGCATTCCAAAGCAGTCCCATCCTGTTCATGATTTTGTACATAGACCCTTGGCTGGCAATAGTACTCACCTTCCCCATCTTCTTTTTTGATTATTCAGTCTTCCGCTGTCCCTGGGGTGTTGACTTGTGATCACTGATGGTCCCAGGAGAAGTTGATTGAGCCACTGAACTTGTGGCAGAGTGAGCTTCTCTTTTGAAATTTCCTAGGGCCATGGAGACAAGGTGTTTGGCCCGGACCTCTTTCCTATTTGTGAAAAACGACTCTCACTTTTAAAATTTCAAATGTTTATTAAACCTTAACAAAATATAAGAAAAGACTGAATAAAGAAAAATTTCAGGGTTGGGAGCATGGGACTAAACTGCCATATCCTCATCCACAAAATGGCTGCTCCACCTTTTATACCTTTGGTGTTGCATCATGTAACCCTAGACCCACCCAAAGTCTGTCAGTTAACTCTTCATCACTGTCCATTGGTGGAGACTGCTCTCTTGCAATTTAATTGGAGGTCGAGTGTTGCCATGCTGCGCCTCCTAGTAATAAGCCTGCCCTCCCCCCAAATGTCCCAACTACCAGCGCCATCCTGTGACAACTATAAAAGGGGAGGGGAAAGAGAATAATGGGAGAACATATCACAATAGCATAATCAATAAAGCTTCTCTTAACATACACATAATATTCATCCCTTACTTGTGAGAGCCAATCAGATTACCCATCTATAACATAAAGATCCCAATAGATATCCCAGTGCATGCATGCAGCACAGCTGCTGAAGAGTGGCAAAACTGAATGATATTGCTCAGCTTCAGTTCTGTACAGCTCACAAAAGGTGAAGAATAAAGCAGCAGAGTACCGGATTTGTTTGCACAGAGTTCAGATTGCAAGAGGAATGTGGCTGTCACTTGCTAGCCTCCTAAATTCATGTTAGCAGTCATATGGAGGAAGTACTTACTTACTGCTACCTGTTCTTCCTTCAGCCTCCTGTGGAAACTATTGCTCTTCCCTTTAGGCTCTGAGATCCAGAGAACACTAGGGTAGATGAAGCATAGAAGGGTAGTAGAGAGTATAGTGGTGCACTTTTTTGATGTGCCTTATGTGTGGCAAGACAAAGGTACAGCCCAGCCTTTTGCTATGGGAGCAGCTGCTGAAAGCTGGCAATGGAGTTATGAGAATGAAAAATGTAATGGCACGTCGAGCTGAGAAGGAGAGTGTAGCACTGCAGAGTGTTGTGCGCAGTTTAAAGGCTGCTTGAAGAAGAAGGATGTCGAGAATGCTTTCTGTATTGATGCGTGCTTCTCAGTGATGTATAGCTGCATAGCCTTTGCTACACTGAATGTGTAAGTGCTTATCTCCAGATTTTGTGATGAAGTGCCACGGCTGCACATTACTTTTCCTCACAGCAAGCATATTCGCAGCTGACTTTGACAATTTGGTACACTGCACACACAAGCCCTCTGCTCTGGGGCTTCATTCTTCGCCTTCTGTGATATGCATACAACTGAAGCTCAGTGATAGCGTTCAGCTTTGCTGCATTTCAGTGTCTATGCAGCATACATGCACTGTGTGCTCTGCATGGTTTCACATTCATTTGAGGTACTTTTGCTTTCTTAGACTCCAAACTGTCCAACTAGTAATTGCTCAGCAAAATATGCCAGGAGAGGGGCACTTGCTGGATTAGTCTTTCTGTGTCCAAGACTTTAAAGACAGCACCAAAATCTGAGTGACAAGGACAGGTAATGAAGAATATTTTTGCCCTGTCACATTTTTCTGTGTGAGACTTGTATGAGGAGCTTTAGTCCTTGTGAGGCAGTAATATGTGTGTGCTGGTACTTCGAGAGATCACAGCAATCTAGTGGCACTGTGCAGGTTGTAAAGGAAAGGGGTTGTTGCCCCTTGAATGTGGTGCAAATACAAGTTTCCACAAGTTGTAGGGGAATGCTCAGGGCAAGCTTGCTGTCCTGGCACACTATTTCCATGCAAGACATAGTCAAAAAGCTTTCCAGTAAGATTCTGAGTCCAAGAAAGGCAAAGTACATGTTATGTAGCATTGAAAAAGAATGTGAAGGGTCTAGGAGTGTTTCAGCAGAAGCAGTGCACTGCAGTGCTTCACTGCCTGCACAATGTTTAGTGTGGACAGTAGACTATTATTTGCTTCAGGGAGAATGAAAGCCCAGCAGATTAACAAAAGGCAAAGAACAAAGCCACATAGCACTGGGCTTGTGTGTGCACAGGTCAGACTGCAAGAGGAACATGGCTACCATTCTCCTGCCTCCCAAATTCATGTTATCAGTCAGAAGGAGGAAGTTCAGTGATAGCTTACTTGTCCTGTTCCCTGTTACTGTTCCAGCTCGATATGAAAACTATTGTCCTTATGGTTGGGCCCTGAGATCCAGAGAAAACAATAGTAGATGCAGGGAAGAAACGAGGTACAGAGTGCACCAGTGAGTTTGATGTGGCTTATATGTGGCAAGAGGAAGGTGCAATCCAGCACCACCTTTTAATTTTTGAGCATTTTACTATGGGGAGCAGCTGCTGGATGTTGTCAACCGAGATGCAAGAGTGTACAACATGATAGCACATCTATCTCAGAAGGAAGATTATCAAGCCACAGCTCATTGAGAGCAATTTAAATGCTGCAAGAGAAGGGGATAGCTTAAGAATATCTTCTGTCCTGACACTTCCATCTGTGTGAGCTCTAGCTGCTTGGACTTGGCTACACAGACGGGGTGCAAAAGTTAATACTCTGTGAATATCAGATTACACAAAGAAAAAAGAAGGTCAGCAAATGCTTTCAGTCCTGGAACATCTCTCAGTGTGAACTGCACCTGGAAACGCTTCTCTTTAGCCATGGACTCTGACCAGCTTGAGAGAATGTGATGCTATTTATAGTTGAGAAGAAAAGTGCAAATCACTAGCGTGTTTCATCTAGTTCACAGAGTGAAAAAGGACTATGAAAGCCAGCACTGGCTTTTTGTTCTTGGACTTTTTCTTTGGGAGCAGCTGCTGGATCCCCATGTGGGATCTGTGAGAGTGAGAAGGTAGGATGGTAGATAGAACTTGAGGGAAAATGCATATCTCCAGGGAGTTTGATGTAGTTCAGTGGGTGCAAGTTAGGTCTTGAGCAGCTGATTGCACAAAAAATGTTCTAAAAGAAATAGGCCATGCTGCAATTGCCATTTCTTTTGCAGCCTATAAACTGCACAGCCAACCATGAAACGATTGCTCTTCCTTCTCTCATACATACAGGATCACATTTCAACAATCTTCAAGAGCCAGGATGCACGGCAGAGCTCTTCTAGGCACTGCTCCCGCAGTAATGGGGGGCCGGGCCAGAAAAGTGCTTGGCTTTTTCCTGGGCACTGTCAGCACTCATCAAAATAACCACACGATGGCACTGTCAAGTTGCAAAAGAAGGACACGCACGGAGTCCAGCTAGAAACCACCCCCAAGACACAGCAAAGTCGGAAATGTCTCTTTTCTCAAATCTACTGTGTCAGGACAAGAAGGTTTCACTGATCTTCCCCCTTCCAAGAGCAAACCCTTCTTTGCACCACACTCAAAAGGCAACACGGACTCCTTTGCCCTAACAAAGCTTTCTCTCACAGAGTCCAGCCACAAACTTGAAAACATCTGCCAAAAACAGAGCTCACAAAAGAGCTAGCTGAGAAAGTTCTTGCTGCCTACAACTTCAACTGCACATATTGGACTCCCAGCACACACTCTGCTATTGGCATATTCCTTCTCGGCTCTTAAGTACCATCCTAAGCCTCACAGAGTCAGGATCCAGATTGAATGGAACTAGGGACTGCTCCACACTTAAGCTACCATGACAAAAATCTCAAGCCTGGCATCTGCATTCCCACTGACAGTTCAACAGCTCTAGCCCAGAGAACTGCCTATTGGGAAAAGACTTTAATTTCACTTAAACCACCCAAAAGTGCACGTCTCAAATTGCTTTTTTTGCCAAAGAGATGAACTAGAAGCCCATCTCAAAAGAAATGTCATCCCCTCCTCCAAAATACAAAACATGCAGGCACCGATCCAGTATTGAATATATCCAACAATTGTTGCTACACAGAGAGGGCCAGAACAGAAATGTCTTGCTGGACTATACTTCCTCATGGTACCTTTACATCTGCTCCACCAACACTGCTACTACGTCCTTTGTTTCCCAAGGAAAGGCATTCCAAGTCACTTGTCCTTACGTTGTCTTCAGTACCATGCCTAGTCTTTCCTAGCCTACCCTTGCTTTGCTTTCTTTGTCTACATCTGCCTTACCTACAACTTCCTTGCTTTTCTTTGCCTTGCCTACCTCTCTCTACCTTGCCTTCCATGCAGGCAAAGCAATGTGGGCGAGTCAAGGGAGAGGTAGGCAAGGCCAGAGCAGTGAGGGGAAAAGCAAATGGAGTGGTAAGCAAGAGAAGACCAGAACTTATTTGCAAATCTGGGCAGAGGAAGGTAACCCCAGTGAAGGGTAGGCCAGGCAGAAACAAGAAGGGCTAGGCAAGGCAAGGCCCTGGAGAAAAGCCAGCAGGCAGGTCCAGGGTGGGGCATGGGCATACAAGGGAATGCAAGGCTAGGGAGGGTTAACAGAGCAAGGCAAGGAAATTGTTGGGTTGCCAAGGAAAGCAAGGCAGGTGAGAGGTACATTCAAGGATTGCTACATGAAAGTGGCCAGGAAAAAAGACAAAATAACTGCCATTCTGGTCCTGGAGCTTAAGGGTGAAATGTGAATTGCCTGTCTGAAATTCAAAACATGCAAGGATTGGTGCCAGATAAAAACTGCCCAGACAGATGAGTGTGGAAGAGGCTGCTGGCACTGTCCATGCCAGTGGTGAGAGTGAGAAGCCAAGGCCAGCACTCCAAGGGGGACCCACCTTTGCCCCGCCCCTCTCCCTTCTACCCATGCCCATGTTATAGATACGTATTATAATATTGGCTTTTTGCAAATGTTAAAATGGATTTTATATGTGTGATGTGAAAGTAATTTTGTTATAAAGATAAATTTTTTATTTCTGCTGTTAATTAAGCTTAGACATAGTAGTGAAATAGCTATGCTTGTCTTAAAATGCCTACTTGGATGGGATAACATCCAATGAACACAGGATGAGGACATCTGCTACAGATATGCCAACTATCAGCACTGACCATCTGAAGACAGTGTGGACCAAGGCCCAAACTGGAAGTGATAAAGAGAAGGAGCCAAAACCACAGCCAAGAAACACGCATGCTCTAAAAAGGCAGACGCAAGGAGGGGCCATGTAAAATAGTTCCTGTAATATGTAAACTAGTTTATGGATAAACATATGCATAAGGGTCTATGAATGTGCAAAACAGGCAGATTTAAGGGAAAAGGTCTTGAAGGGGTCTCTCTGTGGTGGTTTGACAGGAAATGTGTTTTTTGGGATGCTGTGTTTTGGGCCAATGGATATTCAGGCTTTAATATTGGCACCTAACCTGGCCATTGGGACATGGACACGCCTCTGAGAACACGGGGTTAAAAGCAGAGCTCTCCCCTGGGAGGGTCCTCTTGGGTTTCCGGCAGGAAAGAGTTCGGGTCTCTCCCCCGGCCCAGCTGCTGGTTGGGCGGGGGGAGGGGAAAAGCCATGTGGCCGGGAGAGGTAGGCCTGAGCCCCGGGGTGGAAGGGTGGAAGAGAGAAAGAGAGAGAGACACCAGGAGCCATTGGGCAGCCCCCCCTGAGAGACACAGAGAGAGAAAGAGCCGCTGCCTGAGACTGTAACCTTGAAACTGGATAAATATGGGCCTGTGCCGGCAGCACGGCTGGAAAGGAGAAGAGGGGGGGGTTCAGCTGGCCGCTTGTAGGAGCTTTTAACCCCTTTTTGGAGAATGAGAACTTTACGGATCATTGACCTCTCCTAGAAGATAGAGTGGAAGATGAGGAAGGAATGTGCAAGTGTGAGAGAGGTCTGGGCGAGTGAGAGATAGTGGAAGAATAGAGAAGAACCCTAGTGGGAAGAGATGATGGAGTGGCTTTTGCTGGACTCTTTTTGTATAGCCATGGACAGAACCATGTTTCTTGTGATACAGAGACTGCATTCTAGGGGGAGGCAATGCCTCAGAACCAAGAGGGTTCAGTGTTGGTGCCCTTCGGCCCCAGGGGGTGAAAAAATATGGGGGGAACAGGTGTCACAAAAGAGAGATTGTGGGGACAGGTGTCCCAAAGGAGAGATTGTGCCTTTTTTGGATCGGGACAAAGCATCCTTAAAAGGACAACCCTAGAAGCAGCTCTGGTCCATGTTCAGTGGTGAGAGCACTGGACATGAAAGGAAGAGGTCACGACGGCAGATGTTCTCCAGGGCGGTGCCACGAGTGACACAGAAACACTCGAGGCTTCAACTGTGTTTCCAGGGGAAGCCCATGGCACAAGAAGGACTCCTCTCCTCTTGATGAACTGAGGATTGATTGTCTAAAAGGTGGTGCTGGACCGAGAGTTGGTGATTTGGGGAATAGATGTATTGTGTTGGAAATTTGGTGGGGGGAGGAGGAAATGTATTTGTAAGGTTTTCATTTTCCCTGTGTGTGTTCCTTTTATCTATAGTTGTAGAGTAGTTAATAAAGTTTTGGTTTTTTTCTTTCCTAAGTTGGAGCCTGCTTTGCTTATTCCTGGTCACATCTCACAGCAGAAACCAGGGAGAAGGTATCTTCATGGGGGCACTGGCATTGTGCCAGTGTCGAACCATGATACTCTCCAAAGGTAACAGTGTGGTCTTGGCTGAGTAATAACCAACCATAATAACCTTTGCTCTATGGTTCTTGTCTCCTATTGTCCTTTATTAAACTTTTGAAGTTTTCACAGGAGAGTGAACGTGCTTTTCACACCTGATTCCAGCAAACCGGGGGTCCATGCGGTCTCAGTTCATGCAGCAGTGAGTGGGGAGCGCACTTGGTGCTCTGCCAGCTGCTCCCTCCCAGCACCTTTGCAAACTGGTTGCTGAGTTGTTCCTTTCTTAGGTCATGGGGGTTTGTGTTAACCAGAACTGCATGTGGTCACTATTTCCAGATGATGTTAGGTAGACTGTTGATGAAGTAAATCTAGCAGTTTAGATGGTATTCTGCAAAAAATGACAGGTCTTTCTGTGTGTACCAATTCTGTGAAGTTAGCAAAACTCTGAAAATTTGTTTTGGTAAACATCAGATTTTTTTATTACTGGTACTAGAGAATATTACAGTCACCTTGTCTTTGAGAAAGTAAGGGTTACCTATTTTACTCCAAGATCATCAAGTGCTTTTGATCAGCATTTGTGTGCATGCATTAACCATGTTCTTGTTTTTCCCTGGAGAACTTTGCCAAGACTCAGATGATATGTGTAGGCTGCCACTGCAGTGGTGGACTTCAAGGTTTCCACCAGAAGGAAGATGCTGTCCATGTTTTGGATTTTCCTTTGTTTAAACCTGGTCCAAGGTTTCAATTTTCATGCAGTTTGAAGAGCTCCATATTAAGACATGAACCTGTGCTTGTTTTTTCATCACCTCAGTTACCTCTGATGGTTTAGTCAAGTTATCCTGTGCATTGGATTTAATTGACTAATGAAGCATGTGCTAAAAATGCATACAGTATCTCCTTGATTGCCTTCCCAGAATGGTTTGATTGGGCAACTAGGAGTTCTGAAGACAAATATTTGGTGTACAAGAAGTAGAATTTAGGAGTTGATTGTAGAGCACAGCATGCACAAACTGTTAAAGAGAACCCATCTTTTCATGTCCCCTCCATGCTTGTTCTCATTTGAAATACTGAACATTCTGCAGGTTGGTTTTGTTAGGGTTATAGATTTTTGGGGCTTTTTTGGGTGGAGGGATGGTGGTAGGGGAGGATGTAGGTGTTCGTTTTTAATTCCAGGATAGTGTACAAAGAACTTGTGTCCACAAGCAGCACTATGAAAAAACGCAGGTGTAAAAGAAGGAAACAGAAATGTAGGATAATATGAATCTGAAAATGCTTCAGTATTTACCCAGGTGTTTCACTCCAACAGGGTGCTGGTCCTTCACAGAAATGTAGTGGCAGGCTTATACCATACTAGAAGTGATGACCTTTCTCTACCCCAAATTGACCAGCAAAATATTTTGGCTCTTGATTTAAAGTCCTGAGCCAGCCATGTTTCAGGCTGCAGAAGCTGCAGCTGGTGTGGCAGAGGTGGGGTATAGCCCTGCCCACTGGTCCCAACTTGGTACCCACAGGGTGCAGCCATCAGCACCCATGGTCCCCAGTGCCACCCTGCCAGGGTTTGGCCTGCCTCCCTCCCACCCTAGTAGCCAGAGGGAAAGAGCACACTACTCCATCAGCTTTAAAAACAAAGATGCAAACAAAAAGCCCACTGTAAAAAATATGTAAAAGTCTTCAAACTACCAGTGCTTGCTTAGAGTTTGTTGATGGAGCATTCTGTTTTTAGAGAAACTGGTATTGCTGGTACTATTTTTAGATTAGATTCCAAAACTTCAGAAAGGAGATGATGGTGATCATGTACCCCTGAGGAATGTTGGAAACAGTAAGACTGCTCAGTCATTTAAAGGGGGTCAGAAAATGGGTGTAGAAATGTGTGCAGCAGTGGAGTGGACACTCTGTGTGTAGGTAGCCTTAAGTCATGTAATGTCACATCGACACCAAGAGGTCATGTCATGACATGTTGCACGACAGCAAGAAAATGGGGCCAAAATTCTCTCAATTTTGACCAAGGTGGACAGGCCACCTTCACTTAACACGGAAAAGGGACATAAGTCAATTATGTTTGAAAAGCAGCCATAAAAAATAATCCCTTTAGTTTGTTGGACTGTTGCAACAATGCAGTGCTCTGTTGACAGGTCATGGGAAGTAGTTGTTGGATTTTAATTGCAATTTGACACTTCCTAAATCAGCATCACTAGGAGGGTTAATGGTTTAGACAGAGAGGTGGTGCATGTTTTTTTCAGTTATGGCCCAATGAAGAGCAGTGTTCACTGCCATGACTGCTGTTGCATCCTTCAAGAGAAATGGGCTAGGCTTAGCACTGTGAGAATTCTTGGTTCATTCTAACAGAACCCCCTTGGTTCTGTTGTTTTGGTGTCACAGCTGGAGCAAAGGAATGGCATGGGAAGCAATTCACAGGGCAGAAGAGGAACATATCCAAAGCACTGGACTTCATTGTCCTTCAGCAGCACAGTGTAATTTAGTGTGGTCTAACTGGAGGAGTGCTGACCATCAGTGCTATCAGATTTTTCAAAAGTTCTTGGAATTAAATACCAATATATCTGGGTGAAATGTTCCTGGGTTCATCTGGCCCTTGCTGCTTGACCCACAACGGCAGCTGTGGTGGTTTCACCTCAGAGACACCTTTGGCTGGCTGGATATTGCAGGTGGGCGCTTGGGACAAGTCCAGGCATGCAGGAGCTCAGGTTTACCTCTGGAGGAGAAGCTTCAAGGCGAGGTGAAGGAAAGGAGTTGAGTTCTGCTAGAGGGTTTTCTGCCAGAGCTTTATTCCTGGGACACAGCCCTCTGAATCCAGCAACAGCTCTTAACAGAACTCCCGAACCACGTGGCTGCCGTGTCTATTAACCCCAGGGAGAGGGGGAGGGAAGGGGTAGGGATCCCACCAACCAGGTAAGGGGGGGAAGTCTCAGGGGACAAATGACACCTGGATGGCCCAATGTCCCTCCAGGGGTGTAAGGCATCTTTTGAACTCTGCCAATCACATGACACCCTTCTGGAATGCCAAGATTGACAGACAGCACTCAGCAGGAGCAAGGGAGGGGGAAAGGAGTGGTGATTGGCACACCTGGGTAAGGAACCAGGATAACTGAGATAGGCTATGACATCACACCACAACAGTTCTTAATTTTTTCAAAATAAGGAAGTAAGAAAGTGATGAAGATTAAATACTTTCCTCTTTAATGTGCCTACCAAACAACTTCAGGGGAAGTGTACTCACCTACTTTAGCACTGAAAGAATAATGGAGTCACTTAAAGAGAGGTTTCCTATGGAGTACTATGAAACTGCCATAGCAGTAACAAGTTTTCATACAGTAGTTTGAGCCTAGAGGTAATATAGGTACAGTCTTGAATGTTTAATCCTGCTTGCTCAAGAGCCAGCGTTGAACTTTGCTGTTTTAAATCCAGTCTTAGAGCTCTGCAGGGATCACTGCAGCATGACATTGTGACAAGGGGATGCTGATTAATGCATAAACCTTAGATACTTTCATGATATTTTCAACCAGCTTTGAAAATCCATGACTGTCTGGCATGTTGCAACTTGAGAGTCATGGCCAAGGTTTCCCCAAAACATTTTGTAATGCAATCCTATAGCTTTCCAAAAGAAATAGCATTGAGCATATTGGTGGAAAATGCAAAAAGAACAAGCCAAAATAGATATCCTTCAATGGAAAGGATGGGAAAAATTTAGATGTGTTTATTTGAATTAAAATTACTGTGGACCAAGCCTGAATGTATTAGCTACTTGTGTTTCCGTTCATTTGTATTCCTATGAATCTTGATTTTAAAGGGTTAAGATTTTAGCTGAGGGTTAGAACCAATTCATATTGAAGTTAGATACACCAACGATAGGTTAATAATTATTAGATGCTTAAGCTAAATCTAATTGTTATATTATGAGCTCATCTGTAGAAAGAAGTGGAGCAAGTGAATATTCAAGATGAATATTCAAGTGAATTTCAGTATGTTCCATTATAGGAACATACTGAAAACAGTACAACAATGCCCAGCTCCTGGACTTTGTGTTAATCCATCACTAAGCAGGGAGCCTTGGATCCTGCCAGAGGGTCACAGAGACCTGATGAAGACCTTCCTGACTTCATCCTGAGACCACTGACCCAATTCAAGAGAAGAATTGCACATGCATGAAGGACTAATAACTTCATTTCAATCCAAAGCAGGGATAGGAGATGCTAGGGTTTATGCATATGTATTATTTTGGGAAATAAATAGAAAGCAAAAATCCTTGTGCAGTGTGGTCATGCATTTCAGGGACAGCCTCCCCCCCCCCCCCCCCCATGCCACCTGCCAATGTAATAAATATATCACTTTCTAACTTTAACTAGTTAGAGAATCTTTGTCTGTGATTTTTGGTTTTAGTGATTCACCTGGTCCTTCTCCTTTCCTTTTCACCATAAACCATTCCTCAGGCTCAGTGAGCAGATGTGAAATAGGTTCTGTGTATCCTTGTAATTCAAATGGTCAGAATGGGTTTCTGCACTAAAAGGATACAACAAACACCTGCTTTGACTGTGGAAGATGCTAGGAGGAGAAGGAAGGATGGGGGGAGTAGTCAGAAGCTTATGTTGTTTATTTGTGGGAATGCTATGTCTGGGGCTCCAATTATCAGGGGAGCTAGCAGTTTCCGAACCCTCTGATTATAATTGGTATGACTCTGAAGAGAATTATTATGAAAGCATGGGCTGTGACAACTACGTTGTAGACTTGGTTGTCTCCTAGAAGAGCTCCAGGTTGGCCTAGTTCTGCTCGGATGAGGAGGCTTAGGGTGGTTACCTACAGTGGGAACTCCTGCAATTTTTCTTCTCTTAAAACATTTCTCCTCTCAAAAGTGATCTCTGTAGCAAACACTGCATATTCTCCTACTCCTGAGAGCTATTAATAAAGAAACATGAGGTGTTTATTATGTGACAGTGCTGTCCCTGCTGTGCATCTTTGCGCCTGGCTCACAGATCATTTTCACACAGCTGTGATCCTGAATGTGGGCAGATACAAACACAACAGTTTTCTCTTGTCTACTTGACTTTTAAAATTCTTATTTTGTGACTATTGCATTAATTTTGTCCATAGTATCTGAAATAATTTACCATGCAGTTTTGAACACAGCATGAATATATATAATTTATTAGAAGAGAACAAGGTCAGCAAACTCTCTCTTGCAAACTCTCTCTTCCCCCCGCCCTCCTGGCACATTTCTCTCTGTGAAACCCTTCAGTTTAGATTCAGGTGGCAAGAGATCCCGAAGGCCATAGTGTGTAGAGCTGAGAAGGAAAGTGCATAGCGCCAGTCTCTTCTATGACTGGCAGCAGTGTTATCTGAGAATGCTCTTCCTTGCTCAACCCCTACCTCGTGGCCCATGTACTGCGTCACACAGCCTGGAAGCGTGCACCTTCACGCTCCAGGTGCATGGGTCTCTCACTCTTGCAGATCCCCAAAAGCTTGAAACATCCAACAGCTGCTTCCACATGACAAGTCCTACGGCCTCTGCAAGGAGTACAGGCGATTCTTCCTTCCCTTCTGCACCACACTGTGCTATCACACAGCCCACAGCAAAACCACATAGCCTTTTCACTTTAAAAAGCTAGATGCACCAGGGCAGAAAGCTTTTTCTAACCTGGCCCCTTGCCTTTTCCTTGCAGCTTTTCATCTTTGGTGCGAGCATTGGAACTATGCACTTAGCTAGTCCCAGCCAAGTTTATTGTCATGTTCTCAAGAGAGAACATGTACCTCCTTCAGGTGCAGAAAAATGTCATGATGGACAAACTGCTTCTGTGAAAAACACTGATGCTCTGCACTTTCCTTCTCAGCTCATCATACCATCCCATTCTCTGTCAAGCTTGCTGGCACGATTGACACCGAAAAGTTTCTGGCTACATCTCACATGGATAAATGTACCACGAGAAAAACTTTGTTTGACCTTGCCCCTTACATTCAGAAATGTCCATTTGCTCCATCCCGCAAACTTCACTTACACTGCCCACTGCCTTCCCCCAAAACCCCCAACTTCCCTCTGGCCCCCTTCCTCCAGGGCCCACCCTTCTCCACGGTGCTCCATGAGAGCTGCTAAGAGATGTACCAAGCTCATTCAGTCTTGAAGAGAGTCCAATGCACTTCTCACACAGAAAAATGTCCTAGTCTTTCTGTCTTTAAGCTTTCCAAAAAACCCTTTTTAAATTGATGGACATTTGGGACTCTGAGAGATTTAAAGTTTGTGATCTTACTTTCAGGTGAGATTTAATTTGCAGTGCAGGATGCTGCTTTTTACATTGTAGAGGGTTTAAGGAAAAGTAAATGCTACTTTTTTTTCAGGGATACAAATTTAGAAATTGAAAGTTAGTGAGGTCTCCATATTCAGGCACAATTTTTGAAAGACCTGGACTTTTAGGTGCTTTACATTTAGTTGTTTGCCAGTAAGTAGGGTACATTTTGTTTATTAAATCCATCTAGTTGAGATCAATATGGATATTGATCTAGTACTGATATCCAACTGTGACGGACAAAAACTCCCTAACGGTTTAAAGTCAGAAAGTGTATGTTTATTGTGATTCCAGGCATTGTGCGGGATAGCTCCCAAATACACACCGCACATTTACAGGTGATTACAGAGTCCTTTTATTTATACAAGTATTGAATACCCAAAATACAAATACATATTCATAACTTTGGTATATCTCATTCTCCGCTTCGTATGGTAATTAGTTCAAAAGCTGTTAAGCATGCGTAATTTGTTCCTTGAAATGGGTCGGTGGTCCGTTTCATGGGTCAGGGGTCCCAAAATGAGGAAGTAAATGAAGTCTTCCTCGTTCTGACTTTTCTACCTTTTCAATGCAAATATGACAAATGAACCCTTGGTAGAACTGCCATTCCATGTCTTCAATTGGTTTCAGAACAGAGGAGGCCTACAATTGGCTTATGTTCCTAAAAACTATTTATCAGTTTCTATATTCTTCATTATAAACCCAGCTAACCAAACATTGTGTTGACAAGCAATCCATTATTAGTTAACTACTAACTCTTAACTTCATCAAGGCCTACCCATTTATTTTAATTAACTCCAATAAAGCTTATCTCTAACTAAAATCTTAGCTCCTCTAAAATCTCTAAATTCCTTAAAGTTTATGTCTCAAAACGACCGGTTATATGTGCTAAAGATGTTTTTTTAACTCTTGGAGAGACCAGCAACCAAAATGCAAGCATCTGACAAGAATAGAACTCATGCAAGTGCCAGGTAAGAAAGCTGTTGCTGGCTTCACCCTTAACTGCATCTATTGAATTGCAGCACACAGCCTTTTATCTTCAATTTATTTCTGAGATCTATAAGTGCATAATCCTCTCAGAGAGAGTCACGATGCAGGGTTTCCAATGAAACCACCACTGAAATTTTGATTCCACCTCCAAAATTCTGTGCATCCAAGAATTGCTTCCAGAAAGCTTGAATTGTTATGTACTTTGAGCAGCCTCTCAATTGTACTATAAATACTGGGTCTACACTCTTTCCTTCCTATGGAAAAGAAATTAATCTTTTTCTTCCAGGAGTCCACCATCGAAATTTGCATTCCACTTCCAAAATTCAACACATTCAAGTATTTCTCTCAAGACAAAAGGTGCCAGAATAAAATGGTCTTGCCTGTTATTACCCCCTGGTCAACTTTTCCTTCTTTAGTCAGTGTTCTTTAACACTTTCTTTCTCATTTCTTCTATATATCACTACATATATATTTAGAGAACATAAAATTATTCCTAAGGCTTACGGAATGGATTGGGTTATAAAACTGGTTTCTAGGTACCATTTATATTGACAAAGCTTCTGCTAGCCTTTCCTCTAAGAATCATCATGAACAGCATCATGTTCTTTCTGTTGTGTTTCTTTCCAATAAGCCCATGTTTGGCACATATTTTGTCGTTACTCCTCTCTCCCCAGCTACTTTGTTTTGTATAAGTTGGTCATCTTTGTTATTACAGATGGCTATAACCAAGAAGTTTCAGGTCTCCTTAGCAATATGGTCATTAATGCAAACTGTACAATCATGTGATTCACATCTAAAGAAGGCCAGCATGGAGTTGTGAATGCTTCATGTTGTAGCATCACGGCATTCTGCCGTATATGACCCATTGCAACTATTTGTATTGCCTTAAACATCTAATTTTCTTAATATAAATTAAAAAAACATATAGTCTTATGGATCTTATAAAATTTGAAGCATGTGATCATCCTCTTATATTAACAGAGCTTTATACTATATATCCTTAAAGAGGATTATTCTTAAAGGCTTGGCTTATTCACTGCTATGATATGCTGTCTTCAAACACTTTCCTGAGCAGGTGAAACATAATTGCATGATTCTTGTCCACCTCTTTAAGCAGTGGGGAAATTAATTTTGATTTTTGTGCAATTGCTTAGGATTTATAACTACCAAGTAGAAAATCAGTACTGGTCACACAGTAGTTACTGAGAACTATTTTTAGGTATTACTTCTCTGTTTAAACACACTGGGCTGAAGTTTTAAACCCTTTGTTTTTGTTTCACTGTCAGGGAGTGACTATTTACCAAGGGAGGTTGCAGCAGGTGAAAATGGTTGAAACCTTCCATGTCTTTTCCACATGTTAACTTGTATATGTAGAAGCTGTGCCTTCTTTTAGTACACAATGGCTCTTCTTTGATTTAGGAAATTATTATTTGGGAAGTACATAGCTTCACACAAGCTTTCTGTTTGAAATGCACAGGAATTATAGATATAGACTTTTATTAAACAGAAAGTAGCTTTCTGTTCAAAAATGTATTCAGTTTTAAAACATTATTTTTTATTCTACTGAAACTACATTTTCTTGAGGCTTTCCCTTAAGCAATTTCAGCAATTGTACTGTCTTTATTGACAGTCTTGTGAAACAGTGGTCTTTAATCTTTTAAATAAAATCCAGGTCAATTACAATTCTTTTCTTGTTCCAGTACACTAATCTTCACAGCATGGTTTTTGTTTAGAAGCAGCTCACAGACCAGGTGGTTACTGGTAAAGATCTCTGACCGGTTTGTCACTTTGTCTCACAAGCAACTTAAATAGAAGATACCATAGGAATGATTTAAACTACCATTTTGCTGTTTTTTTTTCCCATCTCCCAGTCATTCACTGTAGTTAGCCCCTCTCTTTGAAAATAGTGATAATTGAATTCATAAACCAAGTAAATAATGAATTCTTCCCCTAACACCTGATGTTCGACTGTTTTTATTCCTATTGGTACACATAAACAGGAAAGACTTTCTGATGTGTTAAATATCCTTTAAATATAATTTTTTCTCAGAAAGCAAAAATATTGCAGCCTGTTACTGCTTGAATATACTAATCATTAATGAAGAAATTAGAACTTGCAGAACATCTAGTGCTCTGAATAGTACTATTTGCCAGCAGTTTTTCTTTTTCTCTTGTACAAAAGAGAAATGCAGCCTTGTCAATATCTTAGATTATGTCTATGCAGCCATGTCTGTGTCTTATGTCCTTCATCCTTTTTCCTTGTTATGCACCTTTTTTGGAATAGCAGTGTACAAGAAGCTTGTGGGTAGGCTTCTGGTGGTCTAGAGAGAATTGTGCCTGCTTAACAGACAGCATGTGGTTTGGCCGGTTCTTGGGGGTGAAGCCAGTGAAGGTAGCAACACTGGCACATGGCAGATCAGCGGCCATGAGCTGGGTCTGGGTCTGCATGCTATTAGGGCATAAGCCTCCCCATCTCTAAGATGTGAGAACTGGCTACACACTGGGAAGAGTCTAAGGAAGAGAGTTATGGCCAATGTGTGAGCAGAGAAATCAGATGAAGTTATTTTGTGTGTGTGAGGCTGATCATTTAAAAGGTCTTTGGACACATCCCAGGAATAATTCAGGCTTCCTGAATGAACTCCAAGTGGTCCTGAGGAGGAGTAAGGGGTCAGCAGAGCTGACTTATCCTCATACAGGCCCTATCCTCTGTGAGACTGAGCAAAGCCAGGTGATTCCTTATCTGGCTTTGTAATTGTTATCTGGCTTCAGACAACAATTTTGTACACCCCTATAATGCCCCATCTGTAAGTTAATTAGTAAACTCCAATTTGATCTGTCTGAATTCCTTTCTTAGAACTGGCAAACATATTTCAGTGTGTGGCAATTAAACAGCTGAAAAGAGAATGGTAAAACTTGAATGCAGCCTTCTGCTAATGGTCCTCCAGAGTGTTAAATAAGATTTGTTTGCTTAAACTATGACTGGTCCCTTGCGAGTAGCTTCAGCCTATTGAGTTTAATTGGTTGGTAGATATTATTCTCCTGGTTTTATTAAGTTGTAGGAAAGATAGAGAGAGGGGGACAAGTTGGACGGGATACTTCCTATTATGTTCTTGATTTTTCCCATATGTTAGGATTTTCTATGCTCTCCAGAGGACACTGAACTTAAAAAAATGCAAGAATAGAGTGAGGGAACTCTGTTTGAAATCTGTTTGGGCAGAAATTAAGAGACAAATGAAAAATTATTTTCTTTGTCTATAAATACCTTTTAAAAAAATTTATATTACCTGCTGGGATCTTGGATTGTATTCCAAAAACACATAGCATCCCTCCCCACTAGGAAAGCATTGCTATCTCTGTTGTTTTAGTAAAGGCTAGATGTCAGAATAAACTTTCTAAATCTCTGCTACCCAGGCTTGACTTTTCGCTCTTGTGAGGGCTATAGAGCACTTTCACTTGTGCCTCTTCATTTGGAATGCTTTCAAGCAGAACAGTAACTCATTCAGAAAGTCAATTACATGGTTCAAGGCAGAGTATAATTGGACTCAAAAAGCTTGCCTGGCCAATTCAGTCATTATTTAAAGGAGTGAGGAAGAAAAGAAGCTGGGCAGTGGATATTCTTCATTTGGCCATAAGGATGGAGAATGGTAAGGGAATTTGCTATGTTGGTGTGACAAATGTGATGACATCCTAATTCCTTTTTCCACTGACTCTGTTTTTAGAATGTGTGTCCAGCTCAACTAAGGAGAAAACCCAGGGGCCTGAATACTACATCTTTATATTCTAATGCTCTGCCCTAGGTGGGAAGCAAGGCCTGTTGCTTGTGAAGGGTGGATTGACTGTTCATAGCGGAAAATTCAGCAGGTCACATAACTGAGCTTCATTCCCAGTAGTGTCCCAAACTCCTCCAGCTGGTTACTCATTATCTTTTGTATCAGTGAAACCCCCTGGGCAGAGTGAGGCTATGTCTCCTGGGAAGGGAAGGCAACATCAGCCCTGGGTTCCAAGAAATGGGGAGTGTGAGCAATGTAGAACCCAACCTGGTTGCACCTCTGCAGAGTGATCTAAGAGCTTCTAGTTATAGTTATCTACTGCTGTGAGGTTTTTTGCTTCCCCTATTGCCATGGTTACACTGTAATTCTCTTTAGGAAAAAAACCCTGTAATTACCTTTGATCTCCTACCTTCATAACAATGGATCAGCTTCAGCTGTAAGGGATAAGGGTCGATCTGAAGACAAAGATATTGGAGAAAGGGTTCACATTAAAATCTGCAGATAATTTAAAATTAATCTTTTATCAACAAATTTTATAAAATTTGTTGGTAAACTCAGTAGTCCTTTATCATACTGTGAATCTGAAGACAGCAAATTTACTCTGCAGAACCCAACCGGTCTGTGTTCTTGTTAATGCTGTGAGTTTTATGTGGATCATGGGGCAATAACATATCTGGTTAACTTAGTTTATTTACATCATATGGTGTTGGACCCCATAAAGCTGAATTTGTGCACTGGATGAACTGTCATGTATTGAAGTTTTTAATCAGGTAAAAATATTTTTTCAAATTAAGAAGCAAGCATTTTATGCTTCTTTTCTGTTTCAAAAACTTAGTAAAAAAAGTATCACATTTATCCTACTTACCTTCATAATAAAAATTCTTGCTTGGAGTCTGTCTTGCAAGGTATTGAATGCTCAGGCTGTAATCCAGCAAGATATAGGCATGCAATTGAACTCTAAAGTTAAAAATTGTTATACTTTATTGAAACCATGTTAGTGCTTAAAGAGCACAGGTGCATTACGTGCTTTGCTGGATTGAAGCTATAATGTGAAGAGTCTTCCAAGTTCAAATACTTAATTAATAAATTGATTCAAAGCAGTTCTTGTATCCAAAGCAACAATAGCAATGAGATGGTTGAGTAAGAGTACTGAACTCTTTCAGGGCATCTAAGGACAACATGTTTTCTAAAATTATGGTTAAATATGGCTAGGTATGGTTTGCTGTAATCTGTTCTTCTCAAACAGGTAAAATCTGGCTTGATGATTGTATGTTGATGAATACAAATGAAATAAATGTCATTCTATGGATGATAGATATAAACATTTATGGAGTTTTACTGTTTGTTTACTAACTTAAAATAAGTCATTATCTTACTACTTCTTCAATAGTTAGATTATTTTTCTATTTGATTAGAAGTTCTTTTTCTTTAGAAGGATGTTGCTGCACCTCTATATGATTTGAGATACTTTTAAATGTATATTTCTTTTGTCTCTCCTTCTTGGATTGTGTGTAAATGGAGAATACTTTATTTTTTTTTTTATTCTCTAAGATTAAATTTACCACTATTATGCTAAACTATTAAGTAATCCAAAACTGTTTAAATATTGGACAAAAAGTGAAAGGCCTTCCTTTTATCTGTGACTTTACACCTGAACAGGTGATCAACCCTGGCAAACAGATGCCTCCTCTGATAGAAAGGTGCCTTGCCAACTGCAATGAAAACCAGCAGCTTCTCCCTCTGTACTGGGACCTGGCCACAGTGCCTATTGGGCCACAATGCAGCACTCTTAGAGGACTGCAGTTGAGGCAGGAACCCAAACTGCATTTGAAGGTACTAAAGCTGAGATGGGGACTCAAACTACAGCAACTACAATAATTACTCTAGTAGTGAAAAAGAAAAAAGGGACAAGATGAGCAATGCATCTATATCATCTTTCTTTATGTTTAAAGTTCTTGATTTTGGAGATTTTCTCATGGTTGTTTTTTATTGGAATTAAGTACCAATATTGCCAGATGGAATGTGCCTGGGCTCGTCTGAACCTTGCTGCTTGACCAGAGGCGGCAACTGAGGTGGTTTCACCTCAGAGACACCTTTGGCTAGCTGGATGCTGCAGCTGGGCACTTGGGATAAGTCCAGGCATGCAGGAGCTCAGGTTTACCTCTGGCGGAAAGGCTTTAGGCAAGGTGAAGGAAAAAGGAGTCGGGTTCTGCCGGAGTCGGGTTTTGACTTGGAGCTTTATTCCTGGCACACAGGCCTCTGAATGCAGCAACAGCTCCAACAGAACAATGAACTGCGTGGTTGCAGTGTCTTTTAACCCCAGGGAGAGGAAAGGGGTAGGGATCCCACCAAGCAGGTGGGGGGGGAAGTTTCAGGGGACAAATGACATCTGGATGCCCGATGCCCAATGTCCCCAGGGCTGAGAGGCATCTTTTGAACTCTGCCAATCACACGACACCCTTGCTGGAATACCAAGATTGACAGACAGCTCTCAGCAGGATGCAAGGGGAGGGGAAGGGAGAGGGTATTGGCACACCTGAGGAAAGAACCGTGATAGCTGAAACAGGCTATTACATCACACCACAACAGTTTTTGGGCTGGGTTTTTGCTTTGTTTTTCATAGAACTAACTTCACAGTTCATCTAAACAGAAAACTGAACCAGTTCTTCAGTAATTTCCTCCAAATCCTCAGCTGCTTTACAATAGCTAAAACATAGTTAATTTCAATGGCCTAGGGTCCAGTAGACTTGACTGATAAATCTCAGATGTGAGTCAATGTAGGCTCTTCCACAGTTACCTATTATCTAACAGAAAACAGCATGTAATGTTTACCTAGTGTTTTCCTAGCTTCCAGCTAGGATTGTTCTGTCTGTAGTTGTATGTCTTGCACCATAGATCTGTCTGATGTGTTTTTTATGTTGCACAGCATCAAGATAGTCTCATGAAGCACTGCGCAGTGGCCATGCTGCTGGTTTCTGCTGCTACCATTTAATATCCCCTTCACCTAGTCAATAGCTAGAAAACAGTAGCCAAAATAACAAGGCTGGTTTAGAGGTGATTCAAAATCCAGTGGCTCTTCTTGTTCAACTTGCATTTCAGTTTTTGGAGTTTATTTATCAAGGTTTTTTCAGACTGGCTGTTGCTGATGGAATTTGAGGTCCAAGGTAAGATACTCAGATGGTGGATCTGTTTCCATTCTGCACCACTGCAAATCTCCAAAAATGGAGACTGGTAAAAAAAAAAGGGAATTTACGAAAAAAAGTGCATGTCTCTCCCAGATGCTAAAGATCCGCTGCAAAGAGACTTTAATCTTAAACTACTACAATGAAGGATACATTTATTGGGGTTGAGGGGCAATTGTAGCATTGATACAAAAACTGTCATAACTGGAGGTTACTGTGTAATACCAGGTATATAACGGTACTTTCTGCTGAAGGTGTTGGGGGTTAGGTTTCTTTCCTTTTGTTCCTTTTTTACTTATAGAATTTTTTCCCATAAGTTGCTAGGAAACACTCACAAGTGGGTACTTAAAAAAAACCAAAAGAAGTGGCTAAGCTCAGAGGAGGAAGGCATGTGGTTGCACTTCTCTTACCTGGAGTTTCTCTCTGAGATGCAGAGCTGGGGCAGCTGCTGGCTCTCTCTCTCTCTCTCTCTCTCTCTCTCTCTGCTTCAGAGAAGGACAGCTGGAGCTGCTGCTTGGGGAAGGGAATTCACTGCTGCCACCAGAGTCCAGCCCAGAGCTGCTACTTCTGCCATGGGGTGAGCCTCTGCTTGTGAGAGCAGCCACTGAACTGGGACCTTATTATCACCTACCCTACTAAAAAGGGACCTATCACCATCTCAATGATAGGATCCCGGACTTGGATGCCCTGGATGCTCCACTCGTGTCTCTCTGCCCTGCTAGGATCTGGGCCACTGCTGCCCCGCCCCCACCACTTCTTTGGTACTGCTCTGAGTCTTTCACTTCACTGTAGGCCTGCAGCCCCTGCCAGCTGAGACATCCTGCTGTCCCAGCTTGCTGCTTCCAAAAGTCCTGTTGGGGCACTGGGATCAATTGCCCTAGGGGTTTGTGAAACAAAGCCTCTCTTCCATCCTTTCCCATCTCAGGCAAGCCGCCATTAACACGTGGCCCCTGAGCTCACACCACATCGCCCCCTGCAGCTGCGGGGGAATCATCACACCTGCCCTGCCGGGCCAGGAGCCAACAGCGCCCCTGGCAGCTGCGACCATCGCTACTGCATCAACGGGGAAAGCACCTGCAGCTGAGAAATCCATTACTGGGTTGGTGGTTCTGTTTGTAGCTAATGCCATAACTGTTGTTTGTTTGCTTTATCATACATGTGAAAAACGCCAATCACTTGTTTTTAAAATTTTAAAAGTCTAATAGTAATAAAATGGTTATAAAAATAGTAATATAATTAGAGTAATAAAAGTTTCGACAATTAGGATTTAGGACAATACAAGACAATAAAAACAAAGAGTTACAGACAGTCTGGGTACCTCTTTCTGGGCAAAATAAGCCCCAAAAAGGACACATATTAACAGAGGATTAACCCTTAAAAGCAATAGCCTGTTGCATATTCATACACCTCATACATGATGCATAAATTCCATTCAAACAAAAGATTCTGTATGGTCAGTGTCAACTTCTTCCTCTTAATTCTGACGGTGTCTTCAGGGCTGAGTGAGGTGGGAAGAAGTTAGTTTCTTCTGATAAGGGAGCAATCAATTCTTTTTCTCTGAAGGATTTAGGTGTCCTGTGGCTGCTATCTCAGTGTGAGTACCTCATTCCTCTCTTTAAAAAAAGTATCTTACGTAGCATAGTTTCTATTGTAACATTATGTTATAACCTAAAACTATATTTAACACACTCCTGAAGAAAATTAATATAGCATAACTTTCTAACATAACACATATAATATTAATTTTAATATTTGCAAAAAGCCTATCATAAAATATGCATTTTTCACAATACATAGTAGTAAAGAACTGTTATTTCAGTTCTCATATCTTTGCCTGAGAGCCCCTAAATTTCAAAATTATAATAATTTGGAGGGAAGGCATTTAGATTTTGCATTCAAAGGGAGGCTCCTGCCTTCCTTAGCAGACACCTGTCTTTCAAACCAAGACAGAAGGCCTGTGATACGGAAGAGATGGAATGGAATTGAACTTTGGGCTCTAGGATGCACCTGAAGAAGCACATGGCAACACAAAGAAGCACATGGTGGCACAGAGAGGCTTGTCTCCACCTGATCTTGGGGTGAGGAGGTGTCACACGGCAGATGCCTATGGAGAGGACCCTGACAGAAGCTGACTGACAGATGAACAGTGTGTGATCACCCCATAGAAGGACATTAAGAAAGTGTGTTGCTGACATGGCAATGTGAGAATTACCATGTAAGGAAATACTGTACCTTGAGAAAGTGTATAAAAAGAGCTTGTTTCTTTGAATAAACAACTTAGATTCCCTGCCAGTCTGAGTCCATGCATCAGTTGTTCACAGAACTTGGAAGAAATCATGAAATCAAGGTTTCAAAGAGATGTGATTAATACAGTTTCTTTTCCTTTTTAATTTGCCATTTCACCTGCAGGGTGAAAACCACATGTCGAATAGAGAAAATAAAGTAACTTAGTTTTAGATGATGTCATATAATCCTTTCTTTGTGTGTGAAGATAAAATAAAATACCAGTGTCTCTTCCTCTTCTGTGCTTTTAGAAAAATCACACTTAACCATTTATTCAGCATTATCCTATTTGCTTGGTGTGGTTGCCCAAGGCTCTTAGACCTTAACAACATCTGCATTATGTAAGTGCTTGTGGATCCTGTTGTTATGTGTGGTGGTTTGACAGGAAATGTGTTTTCTGGGATGCTTTGGTCAGGCCAATGGATGTTCAGACTTTAATATTGGCACCTAACCTGGCCATTGGAACATGGACACGCCTCTGAGAACACGGGGTTAAAAGCAGAGCTCTCCCCTGGGAGGGTCCTTTTTGTTTTCCGGTGGGAAAGAGTTCGGGTCTCTCCCCCAGCCCAGCCAGCAGCTGGGCTGGGGGAGGGGAAAAGCCATGTGGCCAGGAGAGGTAGGCCTGACCCCGGGGGTGGAAGGGTGGAAGAGAGAAAGAGAGAGAGACACCAGGAGCCATTGGGCAGCCCCCCCTGAGAGACACAGAGAGAGAAAGAGCCGCTGCCTGGGACTGTAACCTTGAGACTGGATAAACATGGGCCTGTGCCGGCAGCACGGCTGGGACGGAGAAGAGGGGGGGGTTCAGCCGGCCGCTTGTAGGAGCTTTCAACCCCTTTTTGGAGAATGAGAACTTTACAGAACATTGACCTCTCTTAGAAGAGATAGAGTGGAAGATGAGGAAGGAAATGTGCAAGTGTGAGAGAGGTCTGGGTGAGTGAGAGATAGTGGAAGAGTAGAGAAGAATCCTAGTGGGAAGAGATGATGGAGTGGCTTTTGCTGGACTCTTTTTGTACAGCCATGGACAGAACCATCCTCCTTATGACACAGAGACTGCATTCTAGGGGGAGGCAATGCCTCAGAACCAAGAGGGTTCAGTGTTGGTGCCCCTCGGCCCCACGGGGTGAAAAAATATGGGGGGGACAGGTGTCCCAAAGGAGAGACGTTGCCTTTTTTGGAACGGGACAGAGCATCCTTAAAAAGACAACCCTAGAAGCAGCTCTGGTCCGTGTTCAGTGGTGAGAGCGCTGGACATGAAAGGAAGAGGTCACGACGGCAGATGTTCTCCAGGCGGTGCCACGAGTGACACAGAAACACTCGAGGCTTCAACTGTGTTTCCAGGGGAAGCCCATGGTACAAGAAGGACTCCTCTCCTCTTGATAGACTGAGAATTGATTGTCTGAAGGGTAGTGCTGGCCCAAGAGTTGGTGATTTGGGGAATAGATGTATTGTATTGGAATTTGGTGGGGGGAGGAGGAAATGTATTTGTAAGGTTTTCATTTTTCCTGTGTGTGTTCCTTTTTATCTATAGTCGTAGTGTAGTTAATAAAGTTTTGTTTTCTTTATTTCCAAGTGGGAGCCTGCTTTGCTTATTCCTGATCACATCTCACAGCAGAAACCAGGGAGAAGTTATCCTCATGGGGGCACTTGCATTGTGCCAGTGTCAAACCATGACATTATGTTACACACTTATAGGACAAAAATGCTAGCTCATGTTGCACCAAGATGTGTTTTTCATCTGTTCATGTGATTCTAGAGACAGAGCTTGAAGAATGACAGGGAAGTGAAGTTGCGAAGTGTTTGAACTCTGCAAAAAAACAGAGTTCACTCCTAAGAATTTTTAAAAGTTTAATAATAATAGGATAAAAGAAGGACAGTATTTCCAGCACTGGGTCCTTTAGATGAATGGCCAAAAAGCACGAAAAAACTTCAAATCATGTTTTCTATATACAGTTACATTGCTGGGATTACATGCATATTTATTAGCTTATACATTATTTAAACATTCCCAAGAGCTTTTGATGTTGCAGGGGCTTTGTGTTTAGGTTTCCCATCCTGACTTATCTGTATGACATCCTGAGATCAAGTCAATAAATTTTATTCCTTCCCATTGTTATAGATAAGTAATGTAACAGTTGGCTCTCACAATTAAGAGATAGATATTGTATAGATGTATAGTAATGTTATTGTAATATGTCCTCCCATAGTCCTCTTTTCCCCCCACCACCCTTGTAATAGCCTTAGTAGTCAAGACATTTAGAGGAAACTGGCTTGTTACCAGGAGGTGCAGCATAACAACACCTGACCTCCAATCAATATGTAAAAAGTAATCTCCACCAATGGACAGCAGAGAAAGAGTTGACTGACAAAACTTAAGGAGAGGCTAAGGATACAAAAGGCAGAGCATCCATTTTGTAGATGAGCCACATGGCTGATAGTCACAGGGGGCTCTCAGCACTGCAACTTTTCCTCATTTAGTCCTTTGTTGTAATTTTTGTTAAAGTTTAATAAAATTTAAAAAGTGAGTGGTCATTTCTCATACCGTGATTTCATCCCTGTCGTTTCACACTTTTCTGATAAGAGGAGTTAATGAGCTCTTCCTCAGTCTCCTCCAGTTCTCTGTCTTGTGTCAGTGCTGGCAGCCCCTGTGACTACCAGCCGTGTGCTTCTATGTAAAATGGATGCTCTGCCTTTTATACCCTTGGCCCCTCCCAAAGTTTTGTCAGTCAACTTGTGAAAAATGCCAATCACTTGTTTTAAAACTTTAAAAGCTTAATAGTAATAAAATTGTTATAAAAATAGTAATACAAATTAGAGAAATAAGAATCGGAACAATCAGAGTTAGGACAATAAAGGACAATAAAAGCAAAGAATTACAAATGTTTGGATGCTTTCCTAGGGCAATTAAGCCCCGAAAGCACACACTTAACAAAGGATTAACCCTTAAAAGCAATAGTCTGTTGCATATTCATATATGTCATATATGATGCATAAATTCTTTTCAAACAAAGGATATTCTCTGGTTATTGTCAACATCTCCTTAATCCTGTTGGCACCTCAAGATGAAAAGGAGTGGAAGAAAGTTTGTCTTTCCAATAAGGAGACAATATTTCTTTTCTTGGGGCTTGTTGCTGTTACCTCTGTGCGAAGAATTTCTTGCTTATCTCGTAGCTAGTTAAAAAATATCTCACATTGTACAGTTTCTATTTTAACATTATGTGATAACCTAAAACTATATTTATCACACTACTTAAGAGAGTTAATACAGCATAACTTTCTAACATAACACATACAATATTAATTTTAATATTTGCGAAAAGCCAATCATATAATACGCATTTTTCACAAACTTTATCTGCTGTTTATTGGTGAAGATTACTTTCTTATATCTTGATTGGAGGTCAGGTGTTGTTATGCTCTGCTGCCTGGTAATAAGTTGGCCTTCCCCAAATGTCATGACTACTAAGGCTACTACAAGGGGGAGGGAAAAGAGGTCTGTAATATATATTGTGAAATAATTCATCCTATGGAGAGAATGTATTTTATAAAGATTGTGAAATCCAAACACGTGTGTGACCACAAGCAGCCCAAAAGGCAGACGTCTACTGTCTACTCAAATTCTGAGATTCCTGGAGGCAGCAGGAGAACAGTCGTCACTTAGCTTATGAATAAACCACCCAGCACAATGATCACCACTATCCTGAGTCATCAGAAGATGCCTAAGAGCGATCATCACCCTGTTGATAACATTGATCAAGATAGCTGAAGTCACCAGAAAGATACATCTGAATATGTCACTTCCCTGGACTGGATTAACACTGGCTATCAACCAGGAAATGGCAATTGTCCAGCTCTGCACAGTGAAAGAACCAGCTTTGAATATGCAGAGTTACAAAAGAAAGTGGGACTCCTCTGCCTTGGGCACAATAAACTGTATAAAACATCCCCACTAGAAGCAGCTCTCATGAACGGGGAAGGGTCCAATGTGATAGAGGTCAGATCTAGGTTCATGGGCTCGACACTGTCTCTTTGGCTGTGGTGGTTTTGAGGACCGTATTTTGGTTGCAGGAAAAGATAAATAAAATCTTTTCACATTTTTGATAATTTGGCTCCTCAATTGATCCTTTATAACAAGGTCTATGGGGAGGGCATATTGCAATAACATTACTATATATCTATCTCTTAATTGTGAAAGCCAGCTATTACATTACTCATCTATAACACTGCTATCAGTCTGTAGCAAATAATGTGTGCCTGATGCTTTTTGCATAATGGACAACACCCCTGAAATTCAGAAGTCCATGAGTGTTCTCCTGGTTCTGTAACTTTGGTGAAACTAAGGCAAAGATATTGTGACACTTATTAGATAAATAACTTAATCAGCTGACTTTACCATGTGCTTCTTTGTCCTGAGGAGTTGCTGGGTGACAAGAGAGGGAACGATGATTTTTCAACTGCATAGACCTGGTTAAAGGACTTGCAGTAAAATTAACAAAGAAAATGTAGTAAATCCAGAACACAAGCCCTGAGGATTATTAACTACTGTTTAAACTATAAAGAAAATTACTTCATCATTAGTCACATAGCTTTGTGACATACAGGTGAGCAGATAAAATTGCTACATTTCATGAAGCACATTTACTGAGCTGTAGTGTCAAGGGTTATTGTGTACTACTGCAAAAAACCAACCAACTAACAAAAAAAAACCTCAAAAAACCCCTCAATTCTGATGTGACAAACTACAAATCTGTCAAATTTCTTGCATCATGTTCCTTGCAAGGAAGGACTACTCCTCCTGTACCTGCAGCCCAGCACCTCAGCATTTCTTTGCTCCTTACTCTTTTCTCATGCATCAAAAAGAAGGAGGACCTGTGACCAACTGCAGCTGTTGCCTGGAGCTGTAAAGAAGGAATAACTGTCCCAGGGCCACTTTGCTTAGCAGGGCCCAGAACATAAAATTATGGTTCTGGGAGGCACTCGTCACTGGAAGCTGCATCCCACAGAATCTCTCTCCTCACATCACCTGATACACCATGGAGTCCATGAAGCCCAATTGGAGGATGTTGGGAATAAACTTGAAAGAAATTAATTTACTGCTTGTTTCAAAGTATTTCAAAGATCCATTGAACTAGAAATAAAATTTTTAGGAGCCTTGACTTGGTAAGCACTAAAAATGGTATTCTATTTTATTTACGTCTAGTTGAAGGATATATATTGTTCTTTCTAGGAGATTTCTGTTTTGAGCAGAATTTCACAGAGTAATTACTTAATATAAAAATAATCAGAGAGATCAGGATGTGTCTTTAATAAGGATGTTTTTCTTGAATCACTGCAAAGTTTTGGCAGGCTACATTTAAAGTGCAGATACAGAAATACCAGACTATATTCCCCTAACTTTCAGGATTTTACTCTTGTAGAAAACTGGAGAAGCATTTGCCAGGCTCAAAACAACCAGGTGTGAAGTGGCTGGAGAACATGGAAAGCTCTGCCAAGGTGGGTGCACAGCACCCATACCCCCTCGAGCCTGCTCACATGAACATTTGAAATGTCAGCTGGTGGTCTGCACTGTAATGGGGAACAGCCAACCACATGGGACTTCTGGGAAAACTCTGGCTTTGTGTAAAGCTCAGATGTGACACTTGGGAGCTGAAATTAGCATAAGCTCACCTGTGGGAGGGCCTCAGTGGACTGTAACTGATAAAAGTATGGTGATGCATTTTGAGTGGCACACTCCACTACCCTGGAGTTGAAAGCTGCTGAGACCATGCTGGATCCTAGGGTGGTAGCCATCTAGCTTTCTTTCTTTCTACATTTTATTTCTTTCTCTTTCTTCTTCTTTTCAAAACATATTTTAAGCCAGACCAAAAAGTTCAGTCAATGCCTTGAGTGACTTATATGAATATATATGACTATTTTAGAGTCTGCTAAGTTAAGGTTTGCCAAGTGGCTTATTCTCACTGAATATTCTAAAGTTTGCAAGTTGTTTCTTATTGAACCTCCTGAGAATTTTGGGGTTTTTTTACATGCACCACCTGTAACTATTTTCTTGGTCCAAATTGCCTGTTTTGATGAAGGTGTACAAAGGCTACGTGAATCTAAAGAAAACTAATTTCTTCCTGTATTACTTTTCATAGTCTGCTGGCTCTGTGTGAGCACTTGGTATTGGTTATCAGGCAAGGAGTATTGAAAGAGATTGCTGCAGACTTTTTCTTCAAATCAGCAATAATTTGTGCAAAGTATTTATATCAGCATAATAACACAAAAAATAACTTCAGCTTATCACCAAAGCTAATTCCCTCATATATCACCTCTCTGAAATGTGTAATTAGCTACTATGAATTCTGCTTAAGTCACAAATTTGTGAATACCTGCTGTAAATATAGACATAATTAAATAAAAAATAACAGTTTCTTAACAATAATGGAAAAATTTCACTGCTGCTTTAAATTCTCTTTAAATCTGTATCCAGAGTTAGGGGTCAGGAAGAACTTTTCACTTGGGTGGGATTAGTGACTGTTGTGTTTGTTTTTCTGCTTCACTGTTAATTTTTTTGCTATGCCACTGCTATAAATGGGAACACACTCTCGGTACATAAGTGATTTCAGCTTTTTCTATAAGGCCTAAGGCATAGGGGGTCCACGGGTAGAGCAGGAGCATTCCCAGTCAACAAGTGAGGATGCTGCAGTGCCAGCGCTGGATCTTCTTCCTTTTGAGCAGGGATGTTCCTGATGTTCAGGGTCGAGAGGCATACTCTCACTGACTTGGATGACCCCTTTTATACTGTTTTTTGTTCCTTTGGATTGGTTTCTGTTGGGATCCTTCATTTGCATAAAGATTAAGGCGCTGATTGGCTCTTACAGTTCCATCCAGGCTGGCTTGTTTTTGCTTGGGGGGTGCACATTACTTAGGTGTAACTCAGTGAGATGAGTACCATATTTCTTGTAACTACCCTTTAAACCCCTTTTACCATATAATAACCAAACCTTTTAACAGTATATGCTTAAGAGTTATTAACTATTTTACAACAGTTTCTAACCTATTTTTGACACCTTGAAAAGTGAATGGGGACCTTCTTTCTTGAATATTCTGGGAATTTTCATTTATCAAAGCTCCTACCAATGCAGAGACCAAAAGTATCGCTGCTTCCTTGTACTAGCCTGGATCTCTTGTCACTGTTCTCTGGACCATTGTACATTCAAGGCCTGCAGCTCAGTTTGGCATGTGAGATTGTCTAGTGACGTGTGGAGTGCATAGTTGCAGAGGCAGAAATGTCTTGAGCTAAATATCTTTATTTTTGCTGCCTGTGATTGTGAGATTGTGGATCCCACAAACCTTACCAGTTGTCATATTACCACTATGTGATCGGAATACTCAGAACACTAAAACTGATCTTGTGTAGTGGTTTAGGAATGGTATCCCCCAATTTAGTACACTTAGCAAAATTCCACTGGCACTCCCTTCCTTCTTGCTTCCAGTTGAAAGCACAAAAGACAACGATTATGGATTGAGATAAGAACAAGTTTCTGGAAACAGCAGTGAGATAAGGAAACAAACAGTAGCAGCAACAATTACAAAAGTGTACAAAGAGAGAGGGTAATTTACATGAAAAATGCCTGGGGCAATGAAAAGCAATGTTGGAAGGACCCTCCACCTGCCATGCTTTCCCCTGACCTCAAACCATGCCCACCTTCTTTGGAGCAAGATACTTCTCCCCACCGATGATGATGTGCAGTGGTATAGAATAACAACTTAGACATGTCCACAATTTCCAGTACAGTCAGCTGTGCTGATTCCCCTGTCACTACAGAAATAGTGGCAGATTATGCCCCTACAGATCTTCATGGCATCTGGGTACATTGTCTGCAGGTGTCAACTAAAGCCTTACACTCTTGTTGGTCTGATGTTCCAGGCCATGGGATCCACACAGTACAATAGATTCAATTATCTCTTTCCTCCACTTTGCTGGAGTCAGGGGCATGTTTTGGTCATGGTACTCATTGTTCACTTCTTGTAAATATGACTGGAAAGTCCCTTCCAGAGCATTAGAATGAAAATCAGGCTTTCTCTTTGGTCTGAGGATTTGCTACTGGAAACTGGAGTGGCATTTTTCTTTGAAGAATTTCCTATGGTGGTTGTTCTTCTCAACTCATGTACCCATGCTACTGGAGCAGTGGTGGGTTTTTCCACTCCCACTTTCCTCATGTCATCCCTGTGGTTATGCTTATTCCTAGTAGCAGAGACTCTGGTCCATACTGACAGGATACAGGATGTTTCCTCTCTAGTTTGCTTGAGTATTTCAAATCCCTCTGCAGTCCTTTACAGTGAGGTGCAGGTAGATAGGGAGGAAAAAAAATGGTCTTCATATTGTCCGAGTTGAGTAATCACCTGAACCAATGTTCATTCTCCTTCTTTCATTGACATCAATGCTAATGAGTAGGCATACAGCAATGGCATGCTCCATAAAGGCTTCCATGACATGGATTAAATGCAGTCAACTTGCAGGGCACTGCTTTGTTATTTGAATCCCTACAGATTATCTTTAGCACAGCTAACTCTCTCAGGTACTGGATACATTTCCCCACAGTATTCCCCTGCTTGTGTGCACTACTAGATCATCCTTGAGAGAATAACTTTTATTCACACTTGACATTAGTGTGAATAAACTCCAGAGGCTGAGTTTCTGTCCTCTTCCCAATCTTGCCAATGTTTGTATTTGCAGGACAGGGATCCCAGTTGCATGGCTTCACTACCACTATGTTTCATAACATCAGCTGCAAAATCCCAGCATCAAAGCAGCTAGGTCAGCAGAAGCTCATCCTGAACTATTTTTGCATATCTCACAGCTCACTCAGGGAGAGGGATCAGTTGGTCATCTCTGGCCCTGCCTTTTCTGCCTGTCATGATGGCCTGTCCTGGTTTAAAGGACAGGTGTCTGCCAAAGAAGGTAGGTACCTCCTTTGGAATGAAAAAACATGACCTGCTTTCCTCCAAATTATTATAACTTTGAAATTACAGGGTAATCTTTCACACAAAGATATGGGAAGAGGAACAACAGTTCTTTATTAGTATATATATGTATAACAAGACAAACAAATAACAGCAATGGCAATATCAACAAACAAAACCAGAAACCCAGGAATAGCCTTCTCTGGGCCATCGAGCACTTTCCCCCTTTGGTGTAGTTGCAGCCAGGGGCGCTGTTGGCTCCCGGCAAGGCAGGGCAGAGGTGCAATGATTCCCTTGTGGCTGCAGGGGGCGCTGTAGCCTGAGTTCAGCAGCCTCTCCACTGGTTGATGGCAGCTGAGCCAGAGGAACAGAGAGACGAGGGGCTTCCTTTGCGAACTCATGGGTGGCAGGCAGTCTCAGTGCCACTCAGGAAGCTGGATGGACTGCAGCAGGAAACCTAGGAGCAACAGGCTGGAACAGCAGAGGCGGGCACACCTGGGGTGGCAAACAAAGTGTAGCAAAGTCTCCAGAGCCCTGCCAGAAGCCAGGGGGTGTCTGGGTGGGTGGGTTAAAGCATAGTAAAAAGCCCAGAAGCAGTGACAGAAAAAAGCAGGGCTGAACAGGGTATCTCCCTTGCATAGCTCACTGGCAAAGGCTGGTCCTGGGGTCAGGCCGCTGCACAGAGGGCAGGGCTCCTGGCTCCTGGCTTCTAGTACAGCGCACTCTGGGTCTGGGCCCCCAGGCAAGCAGAGGACCAGAGAAGGAAGACAGCAAGCCCCAGGCACAGGGCTGAAGGAAAAGGGGAAAAAAAAGAGACCGACAAAGATCACAAGACAACAGTACCTCCAGTCAGACATCTGTGCTGTGTGACTGCTGAGTTGTTCCCTCCCACTAGAAGGAAGCAGCAGCCCCTGGCCCCCAGTCCTCGCAGGATGCCCCCTGGCCCCCAGTCCTCTCACCCATGAGAATACTCCCAGTGCTGGGGGCTGGGAGAGGCAGTGACCATTAAAGACACACGACAAAACCAAAAATGGATATGGGATAAAAACTATCCCCAAAACAAGGCCCTACTTCCTCTTCATCCCTCACTCTGTGAACTGATTTATCTTGGATTTCTTCTTCTGTGTAGGAGTGATTGCCATCGGCACAGGTAGTTCCTCAGGTTCCTCTGTAGTTTGAGTGGCCAGAATGTGTATTGGTTTGCTTTTGCCTTCTCCCACTGAGGGTGCAGTCTAGTACTGAGCAGTGTGATAAATAGCAACCAGGGCACCACCACACTGCAATAAATCACTTGTCTCTGGAGCTGCCATATCATTCTCCTTGTCACTTTAAGAGGATCCTGTAGTTGTTCAAGGGTGAACTTCCAGACCACTGGAGCAGAGAATTTCCTCAAAAACCAGCCCATTTTCTCCACCTTCTATGCCAGTCTTTGACAATCCACCCTCAGGGTAGATCTTTAAATGACCTTCCTAGAAATATCCATCCTGATTTGGTGTGGACTGCACTGAGGAGACCTGGCAGACTTAGAAACATGTTTTCCTGAACACCCAAAGGGAATTCAAAATTTGTTGTAGCAGTCCTGAAGGAGGAAGAGGAAATAAAAACCTGGAAAAATAATTCTTCTCTTTCCCCTCACAGACTGGGTATGATTATTACTGAATTTGCAGAGGTGGCACCCAAGGCAACAGTAGAGCAACACTGAATACACATCCCAAATGATGATCATTGCCTTTGGTGGTATCATGTCCTAAGCTGATATCACATACTACAGCAACAAAGTAATTTTGATCCTTCTCTCTACTCTGAAAAAAACCATCATGAGGAGCACATACAAGAATATATACAGGATTAGGTACCACACCCACATGAACAGACCTTATCACCAGTGGCTCTGCACCTAATACACAAATGCTTAGATCAAATTTGTTTCCAACATGTTCTGGGCAGATCTGTTGTTATCATAATCCTTTGTGCCCCATATTGCACGGCAAATAAGGCTGTCATTGTTTAAGACTTGTATTCTTCAATTCAGTCCTCTAACAAAAACGATGCTAGTACCTGGTTACCCTCTTCTTCCAGTTGGAAGCACACAAAAAAAAGAAGATTCCAAGTTCCAAGTTGAGATAAGAACATGTTATTGGAAATAACAATGATAAAAGGAAACAAACAGTAGCAGCAACAATTACAAAAATGTACAAAGAGAGAGGCTGATTAACATGAATAATGCTCACCAAGGCTGTGGCAATGAAAAACAATGTTGGACAGACCCTCCACTTGCCCTGACCTCCCCTGACCTCAAACTACACTCACCTTTTCTTTGGGAGCAAGATTCCCTTACTTCTCCCGATGATGATGTAAGGTGGTATAGAATAACAACTTAGACATGTCCACATGGTTCCAGACTCTGCTGCCCTCATGGCTAATGGGCAAAATTAATTCTTAAGTCCTTGCCAAAACCAGGACATCTTGTGAGAAGAAAAGTGGTAAGGCTAAAACACTTTAGTAAATAATTAATTATGTTGGAGTTGCATGAAGAAACCAGACTGTCTTATTATGTCCATGAACAGAATGAAATGAAATCAATTTTTTTTAATCCATCCCTTGCTCCCCTTCCCCCAACTCTAGCAATACCTCTGTGTGTTAGTGTGTAGGTACCATAAAAAAAAAACAGTTCTCCTAACACACTGCTCCCTCTGCAGTCCAAGTCCATTCTTCTGCATTCTTCTGTATTCCCTTGTCGCTCCTGAAATCATTCAGGTTATCAGGACAAAGTTATCTGATAGTTTAGTTGCACATAGCATATTGTAGTAGCAGTCTCATAGATAGGTAGTTCTGTTATATCACTCCTTGGTAGCTGCATGATCCTGTGAAGAGGATCTCTTCTGTTTTTTCTGCCATTGGTATGACGTAACTCAGAAAAAAATTTGCATGGCTGAAAGTATTTGGTTATTTAGGTGGTTTTCAGACAATGCCTCTTCTGCTCCTGGCCCTTCTGAGTAGGCTGAGAACATGGTGCCCATCCAAAGTAGGTTTATGGGGATCAGCTGTCCACTTGACATTGCCAGATTTTGGGTAGGCAAGGTGGCATGGAGGAGTCCTTGCTGTATGGGTATAGACAACTCCAAACCCCTTACCTGGTCACTGATGTAGCAATTCTGAAGAGCCAGTGGAACAGTGCTTACTATTTCCAATCTGCAAGTGAAAAAAATTACTCTGATCTGTCCTGGTATTTAAAAATGAAGGGCAGGATTCAGCTCCTGTATAGCCACAGACTCAATTTTTAGGCAAACAGATAAATTAGTCAGATAGGCTCTTTCGGCATGGAAAAA